>NW_024609873.1:4141656-4361660 GCF_016920785.2 Ixodes scapularis
TGACAGGTAGTGACCATGCCTGTCTCGCCTAGAACTATTGGCGGCGAGACCTTTCGGTGGCGACCTCTTATGGTTTCCTCTCGTGACGTCATTACCTTGCGAACAACAACTTACCGGGTGTTTGTAGATAGCACGGTGGAAGCTTGAAATCTTTGCGCTCTGAAACCAGCACTGCCAAAAGTGTCAACATTGAAGTTATTCCATTACTCATGTTTTCGTCGATGACAAATCCTTTGCTGACGTCATAGTCATCATTCGACCAATCGTGGCAGACCGACCACTGCGACGCTTTCAATCGCTCACGTCGCCAGTGGCCTCACTGGTGCCCCATGCGTGCAAGCATGTGCAGGGTGCGCGTGAACGTAGCTTTGGCAAGGTTGTAATTGCATGCACTTGCCCGCATGAGCGAACAGATGGCGGCGGCCAGATGCCCTGCTTGCAATCGTCTTGTTGACGTCAGCTTCGCGCCTCAGCTTTGCTCGTCCTGAGGCAAGCTACGTCACGATTGCGCCGGATGTCACGTGCTTTCCGGAGGCTGCTATCCGAGCGCTTGCCAGAGTGGGCGTTTATAACGGAGAATATTGCCATAAGATTCAAAATACAAACGTGCTATTGTCATTTACGGATACTGTGGATGATATTTAGCCTATTTCCGAACACAATGGGTATATTTCAAATTTCATTGAAGTACCCCTTTAAAACACCATTGTTTTTGTGTCTGCTGTTTCCGTTGAAAACTTATGAGGGCAGAATAAAAGTTACTGCTAAAAGTGCCAACGTATATATTCTTTTATTTATTGTTTGCATCAGTAAATCGGTCTTCTGGTGACTAAGCATTGCACAGCTTATCTCAGATAATGTGATTTCAAACTATTACAACTGCGTGATTTGCGAGACTTTCCACCAGCTGCATTTATTTTGTCCCTGCATGCGGGATTCCCATCTTCATTAGGCTGCGCTGCATCAATGCACAAAGATTTTTTAGTTTTTTTTTAATACGCCATGACAAAGATTGCAGGCCTAAGCAACAATGTTGCTTCCTGCTTCTTGTGTACTTGAGGCTATAGGCATTGCTTTGGGAGAACCTATAGAGAAATTATGTAAAACTTCTGTGTTAATGGAAGCATGAGAACATGTACTCGTAACCAGCTGTCAAGAACCTGTTCAGCAAAGCAAAACAAACTGACATTTTTCTGCTTTCCTAAACCACCTCTTTCGCACGTGCAGGATCACTATATTCTGGTATCATTTAAGCACTAGGAGATAATTTCGAATGCAAGAACTAAACTGTGGAGCGAAATTCACAGGCATGACTACCTGCGTGGCCATTACATTTTGCAATAACCGCAATTTCGTAATAAAAACATACTTAGTCTGGAGGCAAGAGTTGGCAGCGAGTCAAATACTTAGTCCATCGTACTTAGCCCGCTGAAACAGCCTCCTATATAATGTCGAAGCCTGGCAGATCGCCACGAGAAGCGGCCGCCGAAATGGAAAAGGTGGAGCGGCAGACAACGGATGAGAGGAGAGCCACGCGACTGGCTCCCCGCTGCGGCGAGACGCCGAAACGCACTTCTCCCGAGCGAACAAGTGTGCTTGGGGTCGTCGCCGCTGCAAAAGATGTGCGCTGACATGCAGGTCCCCTTATTGTTCCTGTATATAGCTAAATACCGTAGCAGAGTTGCGCACAGGTCCACCATCTTGCCCTCAAAAGCATCCAGATGTTTTGTAGGAAAGTCACACTCGTGTCTGCAGGAGTAGGGTACACTCGGCGCAGCGCCGACGGTGAGCTCTCGTTCATTCCGCTTTATATTTTAGGCAACCACATTACAATTTTTATGCACGTGTAAATAAACGCTCGTATAAATACGAGCCTATACACCACGCTCGTGTAAATAAAGAAACATTCCAAATAAACAGGTTGCAAAGAGATTGCCGTCAGGCGGAGGTGGCGTCGTCGTCGTCGTGTTCGGCGTTCCGACTTCTCTGCAGCGCGTGGATGCTTTTTGAACCTCGTGATCTTGTTCGACGAATAGATGCGAGCGGCGCGGGGAAATCAGGTGCGCCACTCTGCTCCCACTTCGGGGGAGTATATACAGGGAACTCTAGGTTCCCCGAAAAATGGCTCTTTGATGCTCTGTGCTACCAGATCCTCGCGCTCCAAATCTGCGACCGGGCACTAGCTCTATGCAGACTTGTAGACGTTACTGAAAAAAGAAACCGATTACAATTACAATTAATTCACTGCAAAAAGCAACCGATTCAATTACAATTTTAAAAAGGTAATCGAAAAATTACTCTAAAGTAATCGATTACTTGCCAAGTTACTTTTCATTCAACTTTCTTTTACTTACAGTAGCATAATCCTTGGAGTCTCGAGCTCAGTTAATTGTTCCGAAAAAAAGAAAAGCCTAGATAGTTTTAGCTTAGAGCTGAGTGAGTGTCGCCAACACACCCTATCCCTCTCCTGAAAAAAATAAACAAACTAAATTGAGCGCTGTTTAAATACATTACCCAAAAGAGGCTGGATAAGGTCATTTTTCATACCACGACGTAGTCTCTAGTGTACAAAAAAAAATGTACCCAGGAAACGAAGCACAGTGCAGTGGCCTCGAAATCCTGTGCTTAGGGGTTTCGGAAAAAAAAAAATAGAAAAGATTGACCGCCGGCCAGAATTGAGTGACTCCAGCACTACTACCTCCTACCCCACAAAAAAATAAATAAATAAATAAATAAAAAAAAATTGTAAAGGGTAATTTTGTAATCGCTTACAGCCAAGAAAGTAATTAAATTACAAGAATCGTTACTCCTTAAAGGAAGTAATTGAATCGTCACCAAGTTACTGTAAAATGCAATCGATTACAAGTAATCCATTACTTGTAACGCGTTACGTTCAAGTCCGGCTCTATCGCTCCGTCATCGAACTGAGGGGCTTTGTGAGTATCAGCCCCAAGAGTGAACTCAAGCGTCCCTGCGGTCGCCGCGCCTTGGTTGGCTGAGGTGTACCGTGACGTCAGGGGAAGGACTCCGCTCCGCGATCTCGCATCCGGCTCGCTTCCCTGCACCGGTTTCCTGGTTTGGCGTTGTGTGCCGCAAGCACTTCGGGGAGCGGGGTGTCCAAACAGGACACTACAAAACTCACGACTCCGGCAAATCGTGCCGCGCTCTGCTGCGATCCGCTTCCGGCCGTCGGAGGGGAATTTCCCTCCGTCAATTCTTCCCGGGGGGAAACTTCCCTCCGTCAAATCTCCCCCTCGCTTCCTCCACGGCGGCCTTGCTCTGCTTATCACGTGGGTCCGGAGAGCCACTCACACGCTCTGTTGGCTGTCGGTCAATCGCTCAAGGCCTCCGCTCACAATAGGGAACCGCTTCGGACGCCATCACGACGAAAGTGAATCTCGACAAAGAAAGCAGATCCGAGGCGGGCGAAACGCACCCCTCGACGCAGGAATGTCCCGAATCCACCCGAAGCCGGACCTCCTTGGCCTTCGAGCCGAAGCGACGGCGGTACGCGAGGGCGTTGGCGAAATGAGCCAGACGCAGGTGGCGTGTGACGTCAATCTGAAGAGGAGAGCAGTCGTGATCGTAAAAATTTTCACGACTCCTGCAAACATCTTCACGACTCCGACAGACCGTAAAAATAGAAGCGTCCGCTTCAATTTTCACGATTTGCCGGAGTCGTGAGTTTTGTAGTGTCCTGTTTGGACACCCCTTTACCCGGTGTACAAGTCGCTGGGTTAGTCCGATATTGACGTGCTTCCGTACATTTCATAAGCCTGCTTGTCACTTTTACCTTTATAATGGGGCTACAAATCCCGAAAGCTATTGCCGGAGGCGATTCCGCCGATGAACCTCCCCGTCCGTCCACATGACACAAGGCAACCTTGCGAGGGGTCGGTGAAGCGGCGGCGTAAGTGTTTGAGACGCTTGAATTCTGTTCCTTGCATGTTCATGATTTAGGAGAATATTACATCCCGCTCTGCAGGCATTTGAAATGGCACTTATATCAAGGGCCTTTTTGCGGTGGGGAAATTAGGTCGCGACCCCGACTCTGCGCGTGCCACGCGCAGAGTCGGGGTCGCGACCTAATTTCTGCATCTGCGCGTGCAGAGTGGCACGCGCAGATGTTTTAAAGGCAGATGTTTTAAAGGCCCTGGATCTGAAGGCCTTTGAAGTGCTCGTGGAATACAATTGGTTTACATAAATGTAGCTTCTTCGTGAATTATTGATATAGTTCATACACGTATGCAGGCATGTTTTATTTTTTAGAGGGTGCACAATTACTGGAAATTAGTTTGTAATATAGCGGGAAAAACTGCTGAATTGTTTCCCGTTGCATGTATCAGATCTAGTGAACTGTCCAAAATATGCCCATCAGTAGCACTGTAATGTGGAATGTTTAAACTTTTTCTTGACAGTCTTTCTTTATTCCAGCTTTAGGTATACTCATAAGATACACTGTTTAGTTGTCATTTCCAGTTAAAAGAGACACTGCTGCAGGTCCCCAAAAGCTTCCTCAGCCTCCAAACTCTCTACAGCTGGACTCTGACAACAGAGGAAAACAGGAGGAACAGCAAGCATTCTAACGGCAGTCTAATGGTAGATGCTACCCTAGTAAAAGAAAATTTGGAACCTTTGAAGGGTGACCATTTGCGAAGTGCTCGCAAAAAGCTGACTCACAAAAAGGGTGACTCACAAAGAGGGTCACTCACAAAAAGGGAGACTGAGATGCAGATAACCTGGCTGGAATTCACAAATAAAGGGGGCCAACCCTAAAAGTTGGACTACAAAAAAGTTAGTAGCTTTTAAAACATGGTCAAATAAGGTGAAAGAAGCAGAAAAAGATACATCTTGATTTCTAAGAGAAGATGATAAGTGTGCAGCAACGAACGAGGATGCTTGTGGCAATAACACCTTCACATATTATCGCATCTCTTTTAGTGGATTTTAGGGTAGACGGAGCGTTGTCTCGTGTTGTGACATTATGAAAATGGTCGTAGTAACTATAACCAAGGAGGACATTGCTACTTCTTGTCTGTGCACTTACCGCCTCGAACTTCTCGAATAGGCATACAATCACTTGGTGTCCTCCTCTCCCCGCCTTCGATCGCAAAGAAAAAACAAAGACACTGAAAAAGCAGATATAACTTGCCCCTTCCCCCCTTTTTTTTTTTTTTTTGCTGTAGAAATGTTTATCTGGATTTTTCGACACTGTTGTAAGGGTGTAAAAAGTATATATATATATATATATATTCAGGGGCTTGGTGTTGCAAAAGAAGGAATTGAGGGACTGAAGAGTGCCAAGCCTCCCTTCAGTGTCACTGCGCTCAACTTAACTAAAATAAAAACAACCTTTTCTTTAGAAGAGGGGGGGGGGGGCTGGTCTTAAAAAAATGTAACGGATTACGACGAATCCGTTACGTAAAAAAATGTAAGGAAATTACTTTAAAATTCCTCTAGAAAATATGTAATTATTCCGTTACTAAATTACCGATAAATGTAAGAGATTACAAGTAATTTCGTTACTTGTAACGGATTACGTACAAGTCTGCATATACACCAAATCATGTTTACAAACAAACCGGAGCGCCCCTAGCGGATGCCACCGGCGCCGCTAGGGGCGCTCCGGTTTGTTGCCGGAGCGCCCTAGTTGACGGCAAGCTTCTTGCCCACCCTCCGATGGGAGGGTGGGCAAGAAGCTTGCCGTCGCCCATAAACAAACAATTGAAATGCGATGTTGTCTGCTTCGGTGTGAATCCCCCTGCCCTTTTTCGCGTTAGAATTGTTGAGTCTACGTCTTCCTGGGGGCAATGTCTGACTACGTGAGCGGCCTCGGCAAAATTAACGAGGCTGGTTACACAGTAAAGCTTCGCGTGAATAATGTGACATGCGGCGATTCATTCCGCGTGGACGCCGCAGAATGTATGCTGAAGCCTGATTCGCAGAATGAGACTTCGCTCGCAATTTTCAGTCGCGACGTCGCTCGGGCTGCAGAAGCGTGAACCGTAGCTGAGATGGTCGACGTTGATACTGAAAATCGCAAGCAGAATCGGACCAAGTGAATCAGGCATAACAATTAAGTCGGTGATGGCCACTGGTAACAATTATCAACATCTCCTTTAATCTACTGTTTACATCTAGCCTGCTTACCAACCTTCAAACCTAAGTGTTTTGAGGCCTGCGCTTACTTCTTATCGCAAGTACCGGGCCCACGTTTGGTCTACGGGCCGGGTTCGTCTAAAAGAGCAGACGACAAGAAAAAACGTTTGAAAGAGCAGACGACAGTTCGAACGATTAGGCGGCCGTTTGAACTTCTATACGAACTGAACGTAGTCCGCAGGTTGTCCGTACAACTTGACGGTTTTCCGGCGTTCATGTTGGAACAAAACAAATGAATCTGATGACCACAAGTATCCGTGAATTCAACCCAAAGTGCTTCCCGCCCAAGCAATCGTGGTCCGACGGCGTCTGGTTTTCACCCTTTCACGGCACATATACGTTCTCGGACGAACCGAGCACTTATCTTCAAAGCTTTCTCGACTCTTTTGGTACAGCCCCAGTCGCGGCGGTTTGAAGAAAAAACAGGTTTTTGTCTGGTTCCTTTCAAAACAACGCAGGAATACACGCCTCACATGGGGCCTTCCGCCCACAGCCCCAGACCGGAAATGCGCCCGACGCGACACCACCCCGCCGTGACGTAACAGAGATGAGTTCGCGTATATATACAGGTACAGTTACTTCAAACATTCTTTCTTTATTTATTTCCCCAAAACTTTGCCAGAACATGTTGGAATTAAAGCTTTTTATACTAAGGATACGCACAAAAACGAGTTCGATAAATGTGCTTTATTGGTGTCAATACGAGAAATAGGGAAAACCGCATTCACATGAATATTTTAGGACACGTTATCTTTTCCACTTACGTGCTGTATTTGACTTTAGAATCAGGACCTTCTCGAAGTGTTTATCTGACATCTTTGATGGCAGTTTAGTAGCAGTTGTTCCTTCTACGCTAAAAACACGCTCCACCGCCCCACTGCTTGGAAGCCCGGTGTTGAATTTTAAAGGGTAACTGGAAAGAAAAAAGATTTTTTTTTTTAAATAGCCTAATTGGGACAAGCATGTCAAAAAACAATTTTTCCGCGAGAAAAAACATTTTTTTACAGCAATATTTATTGCGTGAGACTCATTTTAGTTTGCGGCTATTTCGTCCGTTTTAAATCGCGCGCCACGAAGTTGTGATTATGTGACGTCAATCCCAAAAGGTTCTCATTGGCTAAGAGTGTGATTGACAGCTTAGATCTTGGTTGTTAAACCTTTGTTATATGTTGCAATTTCCTTTTGAGCGGCATATTTTTACGTTTCAAGAATAACCCATGTGATGAGAGTTCTTATTCTGCACAAAAGGTTTACAAGACGGGCACTTCCGTTTGGATTCATACAAACAAAAGCTTCGCCATTCTTTCATGGCCGCCGAAGTCTCTGCTCCCGCCTGTCTCGCCTACCTCGACTAATCGTTTCGCCGAAGTGATCAGAGTTTCGTCGTTTCGTGCTGACCCAGGTGCTTGAGTGAGACTTCTTGAAGTGAAGTAGTGTGCGCTTAGCAGCTGTCGCAGGTGTTAGTGATAGGAAGCGACGCGGGGTTTTGGCTTTCATAGCGCGGTTCTTTCGTTTTCCTCTTTGCTTGCTTAGCGTGCTTTTTTTTGTGTGTTTGTTTTGCTTGTTTGCGCGTGCAAATGCTGACTTTTCGGAGATGTCAGATGCGTGATCCCGACAGTGAGCCTTCCAGCAGCCATGTCGCCCCGAAAGGAATGCTATTTGGCTGGAGGCAATCGAGCGTTCGCGTAGCGACGGACGTGTCTAGTTACATTCTCGTCATATCGCTCTGGAGGCCGTCGAGATTCGCCCCGTGTGCACCTAACGTCCACGACTAGACAGAAAATAAAAAAGCACTATGTCCACTACGGAAAAATGGCCTCAGTTCATGCATCTGTAGGCAGGTACGAAATCGTGCGCAAATTTATTCATACCGCACGATGCAACACGTCGCTATGCAAACGCAGTCCAACACAAAGCATAAAAACGACAGATTTAGGACAACAATTCGGAGTCCATTGTTCAATTAAAACGACGTAATTTTGTTGAAAACGCCCGCAGCTTTTTACTCACGGTATGCGTCGGGAAACTTCCACATTTTGAAACAGAACGAGGCAGATTTACTTTTAAAAACGCTCCCAGCGTCCTCCCGGACCAGTTTGACTGGATCAGCTGACGACGACGGGACTTAACTGGTTGAACGTCAACCCCACAACAACCAATTTGCGCTCCGTGTTAGCACCGCATTACACACACCACGAACGTTTCAGCTCGGTCGCATCGCTGTGTTCCACCAAACAGAACGAGATCGCCGAAACCAAACCAGCGCTTTCGTGAACCTTGGCTTGTGGTTGCGCACTCGTGGATTCTGTGACTCCCTTCGCTTTCAAAGCGCGCACGACGATTACGAACGATACTTTCCGTCTTCCGGGAACATCACAGGGGCACTTCTCCGGTCACGTGTTCGCTACATGTGCTCGCAAACCGCGTCAAACCAAAACAATACCGCGGCCTGGCGTAGTTGCCAGATCTTGCCGGAAGTCGAGACGCTGCGTTGTTCAACTCCGCAACGCAAGGAGAGTGAGGGGCGGGGCGTACTCCTCTTCCGCGGGGGTCGAAAGAGCGGGAGTTTCAAATGTGGAAAGGTTCTGACTCTACTAAATTACGTCCTGTGGCGTTAATATTGATAAAAAAATCATTTTTTTCGCGGAACATTTGTTTTGTGACATGCTTGTCCCAATTAGGCTGTTTAAAAAAAAAACTTTTTTTTCTTTGCAGTTACCCTTTAAGAACACGCTTTTCAGCGGCGCCATGTGCTTGAAACACTCCAGACTTCTTGTCGGAGCAATTTCGGTGTACTGTACAAACTCCTGCTCTCATGAAGCAGATGAGGACGACGTTTCGAAGGTAAAGAAGTACCCGCAGTCTTCGTCGTCACCATTTTGTTCGCCTGACAACGCTTTTACATAGTTAATGTCTGCTTAAGTTCGCTCTTTAGATAATCCCAGGCCCGTTTCCGCTCCGCTTCGTTGTTTATCCACGCTGGCTTAAATTTTAAATGGCATAAGGCAGATATTAACAAATTTTTTTGTTCTTTCCTATCTGCAAACCTCCTATCGATCGCCGCGAGTAAGCTGTCGACCAGCAGGCGGCAGTACCTCAAGTTCTTCGTCAGCAATGCGGACATGCGGAAATCCACCGTTCGCTAAAACGAACACCGCCATTCGCTAAAGTGTCGTTCGATGAAACATCATGCGCGGGGCTTTGTTCGCTAAAACGTCGTTCGATCAAGCCAGTTGCCGCCCAGGTCGTACCCAACTGAACGTTAATCATGGCACATGGTAGTGCATGTGTTAATACTTCAAGTTTTATAGTTTCTACCATTTTGACGAAGTGAATAGAACAGTACCTGTAAAAAGTAACTTCACTTGGTTACAGGTTCTCAAAAAGGTAAAAATGTACTTAAGATACAGATACAGATATCGAGAAATGAAAGTAGCTAGGTTTGTACCTCAGGTACAACCGATACTTTGTTCACCCCTGACAATTTTATGTACTGAAAAAAAAAAGAAGAAAAAAGAACACACACATGTTGGAAATATACACAAAAATTATGCGCTTTGATTTTGGCGGGTAAAGTGAAAAAGTTGCTCGTCGTTGCTGGCCAACGCTGTTACACGCGAAATACATAATGCTTCTATACTTATATTTGCTTATTATCAAGAACGGCCAGGCCAATGGTGGAAGAAAAGGGGAGGGGGTTGGGGAGGCGGGGGCGGCGAGCCGCGAGCGAGCTACGGCTGGCGCCGTTTTGACTACCTGCGCCCCTAGCGGCAGACGCGGGGGCTGAAAATAGCGTACGGACTCCGCATTTCTCCCCGTTTCCTCGTTTTTCGCCTCTCCGTTCACTCGTTTTCTAGGCCACAGCTGCGTAGGCAGGACGACGGTAACGGCGGTGCGTGCACAGCACACGCCACCAACCTTTAAAAAAAGAAAAAGAAGGGGACGAGCGCGAATGATGCAGCTAAGGGCAGCTCGCGCCATCTAGCCAAGAGCAGCGGAGGCATCAATCAAGAATGCCTCAACTGCTGCTTACATTGTAGGCTGGGTGGCGCAAGCGGCCGCCCAATATAGTGGTGTTCTACTGCGTGTGCCCGTTGACGCAGATGACACAAGATCGCGTGCCATAAGAGCGCGTGTGTCTAAAACTGCAAGTATGTAAGCGAGCTGACTAGGAAACATTATAATCTAAACCGATACCAGAAAAAAATCAAATAACGGACATCACGACACCCTGAAACGAGGTTGTTGTGAACTTGTGACTAGGGGTGTCGCTAATTTCAGTCGGACCGGATTTTTAGGTCGAAATTTCGGGGTTCGACGAACCTTCAACTTTTAACCAGATTCGACCGGTTCAACTTCGTGGACAGTGTGGCCAGACCTTTGTGCAAGCATGCCTAGGTTCGGAGAATTTTTTTTTTATGCAAAGGGTTATTTTAGTTTTATGAACAGTTGCAATTAAAATAAACTAATTCTAATCACTGAAGAAGTTAATAACTTAATTTTTTTACTGTATTAACTGAAGCAACCAATCAGTGCTGCTTTTAATTCATCCCTCAGCAATCACCATCTAAACCGAAGCCAACTGGCCAGCCTGTCGCGCATGCGCACAGCAGTCGAACATGAATCGAAGATTTGTCGAACTTTTCACGAGAAGGTCCAAAAAGTCGAAACCTAGTAGAACTCGAAACTCTACCGGTTCGCGACACCCCTAGTTGTGACTAGTGATGGGGCAAAACTTTTTCCGAAACACAAACAAAAACTTCTGAAAGTGTCGGAAGACCGGCCGAACCCTGGTGTGTTTCGGATAGGTTCGGATCGGTCCGGATAGTTTCGAAGCGTTGCCAGGATAGACCACATTAAAGCCACTGAATGTTCCTAGAGTACCGAAACCATAACCTCCGAGACGCCGAAGCGCGCGCGGGCTTCGGGATCTCGGAGGTTATGCCGAAACTCCCAAGCTTCGCTTCAGAACCGAGCCGCGGCGCAGCAGTCGCGATCCCCAACATAGTGCTGCCCTGTGCGGTCGAAGCGAAGCGCGCACAGTGCAGCGTTCGTTATCGTTCGAGCTCTTCAATCCACGTTCCTGGCCTGTGGCGACACTGGCTTGTTCTAGAGCGCAGCTCTTAGGCGCCCGTTTCCGGGTTGATTGGTGTCGCCGTCGGCGTAACGGCGCGTTGGATTATGGGATGTTTCCCCGCTAAAGTTAGCGAGGAAATTGACGTCACATGATTTCAACAGCAATTCAGTTTCCCCGCTAATTTTAGCGGGGAAATTTTGGCTAAACTTTGCGGGAAATTCAGCGAAACTTTTTTGCTAAATGGGGGGGGGGGGGGGGGAGCCGGAGAGGAGGAGGGGAGGCTACAGAGGGAAATTCCCTCCCCTCCTCCTCTTCAAGAGCTGCGCTCTAATTCGGCGTTACAGAGAATTGTAAACGTCTTTAGTAAAGTTATTTCCTGCGTTCCGAGCGATGCGTGACTTCCTCCTGGCTGTTTCGTCTGTCTCCCATTCTCGCCTCGAAACCAGGGACTCAAACCGTAACCGAAAGCGAAAACCGTTTATGAACGAAATTTTTTCACTAACCGTAACTGGTACGAAATTGTTATTTTAAATTTCTGAAGACCGTAACCATAACTGTAAATTATTTACAGGTAACCGATTAACCGAAATATAGAAATATTAATTTTTCTCAATAATGACCGCGAGGAGGGACCTTGAAATGTCGTGGCCATTTGACAGAGTTACCGTCAGCGAGTAGTGCATCTGGTAATACATTTTCGTTCTATCTAAATTTAGGATTAAAAGTACTTGTTGGGTGGTTTCACCTCAAATCGGGTAAACTAAATGGGTCTCAAATTTAATTTTGACGCAAAAGTTATATGTTTTGGGGGCATTTCTCAAATGAAGGAGGGCGCAAACCACGTGTTGCCCAGATGTTTTGTTCTCGAGTTACGAAGTGTAGAAGCCGCAGTGGCAGAAACATATTTTTGTCTGCCGTCGCAGGTCGCGTGTTTGACGCCCTCTGCTGCCGCTACTGTTTTTTCCTCCACCATCTTAACTTTTCCCCCTAATTTAATAGGTACTATAAAGATACCTTGATTTACTCACATATTTTTAGGAATTTTATTTTTTCTTAAAAAAAAAAGTCAAACTTATCGTTTAGGTTGATTTTCGGTCAACTTCGACACGTTCTTACTTTGTCTGTGCTTAAGCTAAAGTTTATTGTTTTAGCCCTATAGAAAGCCCAAACCAAGCCCATTATAGATACAAAATACCATTATGATCTGTCAACTAGCCGCTCCGCCACCTTCACGTAAACGTTGTGAAATGACTGATGTTGAAAGTTGGAAATCGGTTTTCTCAAAAACATTTTTTCAATTTTTATTTTTTTTTGTTTTTTAGATATAATAGTTTACTATAATAAAATACAATATAGGAATGTAAGTTTAGGTTATATGTCCTCTACTTGAGCCGCAATCGTGTGAAATGTGTGCTCATTTGACTAAAATATCGCAACACTACCGGCATTGTGCGCCTCTACGATTTCAAAAAATGTTTTTATTTCTGTTTACATTTTCAAAAAGGAACTTAAAGTAGGCGAACTTGTGACATTCATTGTAATTTAAGACTTGAAATGAGGGAGAAGCCACATAAGCATGCTACAAAACAAGGAATAAAAACTATGTACAAATCCAAAGGCCACGCAACATGTGAAAATTGTTTCTATATAGAACGGTTCCAAATAAACCAGGGTGGCTACTCATTACCTAGCCTATTACGACTAAATAATAAATTCTCACACCATTCAAATGCTGTACACAAATCTTCAGGATAAATGCACCGGGGTTCGTTCGCCTCACATCTTGCAGACCGCCGAGGGTTGACTGCACAGTTCTCGCACCTCAGTCATGCAGAAACGCGCGCACAGAACCAGTAAAAAACACAAAAAAACATTGATGGCACATTTTCCGAAAGCAGTACACTTTTTTTACCAGTTCGACGTAACTTCGCACTGTGTAGGAGCCATGCAGTCCACGGTCGCAGTTTTGAACATGCCGGTACGCACTCACTGATGATCTTCTAAATTTCGGGACAAAAAGCGGTACGTGCGTGCCTTGACACGTGTATACAGCTCCTCTGGGATTTCGCAAATCATTTCTAGGGCAACATTCAAGGTGCCTTCCTCCAGTGTCTTCCTCCACACGTATGAGGATCGGATGCCCCTTGGGTGGGTTTACCTTCTCCCACTGATTTTTTCTTGAGCTCCCGGAAACGCGTAAGCTTCTCTCTGGCGATTATGAGTAGAACGATCCCTTTAACTTTCGGTCTGAGTGCCTCAACGACGCTTTGCGCGTTCGTTATGGAGCACAATACTGTAATTGTCAAGTTACACATGGATGCCTGATGCTTGGGACGCCATCACACGAGCTTTTCCCGTGCCCCGATGCGGAGAATATCCACTTGGTGATAACCTTCTTTATCTGGAATTCGTACCCCAGGTGCCTGTTTTTGAAGTGGCTTGGAGCACCGTTTGAAATATAAACGAGTTGCGTGAAAATAGACATTACTTCCTTCAGTCGCCCTTTCGCAATGTTGAGCGCAAAGAACGCATGGGACGAGTCATGGACGATGGCGTCGCTCACTAGCCACGCAGGCAAAGATGGAAGCCATATCTTGCTCTTCCAGTTATGTCCTTGCACCGCGCGCTGGATCACGGCACTCCAGTTTTCAGCCAACTTGAAGTGCAAGATGACGGAACGTGACTTCACATGCGCTTTCTCCAGCCATATGGCTTTTCGCTGGGCGCGTCTGATGAAGAAGTGGGGAATGTATTTTTGTAGTCCCTTTCTGAAACTCGTTAACAAAACCGTGGCATCCAAACGTCTTCTTTTTTTTATCACCTTGTTATTGCATACCCACAAGGCAAGCACCAGTTCGCCTTCGCGTTCGAGTCCTAGCTTAGCCACAGATGCGTCATTCGTTTTCAAACAGACTTCACATTCTAGCAAGAAGCAGTCTTGCGGAGGGGCCTTTTTGAAGACGTAAACAAAAATAAAAACATTATTTCGAAATCATAGAGGCTCATAATGCCGGTAAGGTTGCTGCATTTTAATCAGATGAGCACACATTTCACACGATTGCGGCTCAAGTAGAGGACATCAAACCAAAATATTACATTTCTAGTTTTTTTTTCTTCTTATAGTAGACTACGATATCAAAAACAAAATTTACATAAAATGTTTTTTTTTTTTAGAAAATCGACTTTAAACTTTTAACATTCGTTATTTCTCACAACTTTAACCTGAAGGTGACGGACCGGCTAGTCAACAGATCATAATGGTATTATATCTATAATGGGATTGCGTTGGGCGTTCTATAGAGCTAAAGAAAGAAAATTTACCTTAAATACAAAGTAAGGACCTGTCAAAGTTGACCAAAAATCGACCTAATTGAAGAGTTTGAAACTTTTTTTAGGAAAAAAAATAAAATTCCTTAAAATATTTGAATGCATCAAGATAGTTTTATAGTACCTATTAAATTAGGAGGAAAAGTTAAGATGGTAGAGGAAAGATAGTAGCGGCAGCAGAGGCTGTTCAACACGAAACCTGCGACGGCAGGCAAAAATACTAGTTTCTGCCACTGCGGCTTCTACGCTTCGTAACTCAAAAACCAAAAAAAAAAAAAAATCTGGAGAACTTGCGGTTTACGCCCTTCTTCATTTAAGAAATGCCCCCAAAACATTTTTTTTTTTTCGGCAAAATGAAAAAATTAACCCTTTAGCCTGTTCAATTTGAGATGAAACCACCCTTGGAATCATTGGTCAAGCTTATAATGAAAGATCTATATTTATTTACTTATTGTACATACCCTCAAGCGCCGAAGCATATTAGAGGGGAGGGGCAAAGCAAACAGAAATAAAACAAAATGACAAAACAAAAAACATTCGGCAAGAAATTCAAATATCAAAAATACACTGCGATTGGCAAAAGCTGTAAGCAACATCTGTTACGAACAAAATGAACAAAATAAAATGACTCATGTTGGCTCATCAAACAGAAATGTAAACAAAGATTGGCGAAAAAGGAAATAATCAGGTATAGTTGCGATATCTGCTGGAAGGTGGTTCGTCATTTGATGTATGCGGGATAAATGAATGAAAAGAAGTGTTTGTTTGGCAACGTGTTAATTTAACTTTATTCTGATGGTTCAAACGGGAAGAGAATGTAAAGAAAGGGTCTCGCAGCGACTGATAATGATACACTTTATGAAACAGGCACAGTCGAAAAAAAACTTTCTACACAATGACAAAGAGGGTAACAACAAACTGAACTTCATTGGTGATATGCTGGCTGTTCGATTATAATTAAACAGAATGAAACGTACGGCGTTATTTTGAACTAGTTCAAGAGATTCATGTATAAAGGCGTGGTTAGGATCCCAAATAGAGGCTGCGTATTCCAATTTTGACCGTACAAGTGTGTTATAAAGAAGTTTTAAGTTAACTGGGGCCGTTCTGAAGTTCCGTCGTTGGTATCCTAACATGCGGTTAGCGTTGGCGATTATTATATCGATATGATGCTGCCATGTTAAATTCGATGATCTAGTAACACCCAGATAACGGTAAGAGTTTACAGATTCAAGTTAAATGTCGGTTAGTGCATATGCTGAAGGGCGCGCGCCTTACCGAGAAACCCGCATTAGTTTGCATTTGTTAGGGTATAGTTCCGTACGTCATTTTTTGCACCAAAACGTAATATTATTTAAATCAGATTGCGAAAGGTGTTCATCATCATCATCATGAACTTCCCGATAAGTTACAGTCATCTGCGTATAAATGCATGGAAGAAGAAACACAGCTTGGTAAATCATTAATGATTAGAAAAAGAAGCGGGCCTAAAACCGAACCTTGGGGCACGCCGGATACCGCATCAGTCAGAGATGAATTATTGCCATTTAGAGTTACATACTGTCAGCGGTTAGCAAGAAAGCATTCCAGCCAGGTTAACAAATTAGGATCTAGGTTTAATGAAGAAATTTTAAGCATTAGTAACTTATGATTAACTTCGTCGAATGCTTTAGAAAAATTGAGAAAAATACAGTCAGCCTGGTGGTTTTTGTCTAGGATAGCATGCAAAGAATGGGTGAAATGAAGGAGCTGCGTTTCACAAGTAAATGAGCGACGGAAGCCGTGTTGAGCAGGGGCAAAAAATGAATTTGATTCTAGGTAATTAAAAATATGAGAGTACAGTATGTGCTCCATTATTTTACAGGGAATACTTGTTAGTGAAATAAGTCAATAACTTAATGGAGAATGCTTTTTACCGGACTTATGCAGTGGAACCACCTTCGCAGTTTTCCATTCTAGTGGGAGCGTTCCACACTCAAGAGATTGCTGGAAAAGTTTGGCCAAAAAAAGGATGAGTACATTTTAGTTTGTCTTAGAAATTTGGAGTTAATATTATCGCTTCCGCATGACGATGATACTTTCAAAGAATCAATTAACTTTACAATTCCAGTAGGCTCCATGACAATGGGAAACATAGGGCTAAACTCGCAACGTAGAACGTCATAAAATACACTTCCATCACCTACAAAAAAACTATTAAAAAAAAAAACATTATTAAACACTGATGGATATTCTGCCGCAGGGATTAACGCTCTCCAGTAGGAGTGGGTCAAAAAATCTGCCATACTCCTACAATCGCTATATGTATTCATTACGAGTCGTTTTCAGAATATTAAATAATAATTTAGAATTCTAAGATGTCCATCCAACTCGATTCTTTCATAACCACCGATATTTCTGACCTGCACAAGCCAGTATGAAGAGACGAGGTAAATGGACCATCATGCAAAGCTGGCGGAACGAAAAAATGGTATTCATTTGGTTTTGGATTGGAAGGTGATGACCAAATGATCAAGTCAAACATTCTACTTTTAGTAAGGGCAGCACTGTTTGGTTGTTTTGGTAATATAGCAAGAATTGTTATTAACTTTTAAGATATTCGAATTATGTTCAGTTGATTGTAACTATTTATAAAATAAAACAACCTATTCCGTAAAAACATTTTCTCTGAACCTAGACATGTTTGTATCAAAGTCTGGCCACACCGTCCACAAAGTCGAACCAAGGCACATATTCTTTGGTCGAACCTTGTAAAACTTGGTTAAGCGTTCGAAGGTTCGTTCAACCATTCTAACCTAGAGGTTCGACGTAAAAATCCGACTCGACGAAAGTTCGTGACCATCTTTAGTTCCAACATATCTGCAGGAGAAGCTCCGCCTCGAAACCCCGGAGAAAAATGGCGCTACTAGATAAATGCACAATTTTTCTAGCGTCACATAATCGGGCGGCGGAGAAAAGCTCACCGGAGAAAAGCTCACCGAAAAACAAGCACATGCGGTGAAAAGCTCACCGGACCCTGAGCCGAGGTGAAGAAAAGCTCACCGAATGTTTTATTCTTTTCAGAGAAAAGCTTTTAGATGGTGTTTCTCATTTCATTTTCACTAATATTAGAGTTCGTCAGTTTAGTAGAGAAAATTAACATTTTTATGTAATATTTATCAAATTTATCATGCATATTTCCTGCAAGTGAGGAATCCAGTAGTTTGTCTATTAATACCGCCGGAAGTAAAAAAAAAGAAACGGGACGCCTGTAAAGAGGACAACAATTTATTGATAGCATCATTTTTACCTAAGTCAAAATTTTGGCTCAAAAACGAATGCACTGCCCAACTGCTTCGAGGAGCACGGGGATCTGCTTGTGCTGCAAATAATCCGTGCGGAGGTGGTGTAGTCGGCCTTGCAGTCGGCTTGTCTCCCTTCTCGTCTTCTTAGCGGGCGGCTCTCCACGGCTGACTTGCAGCAAGGTTGTACTGGCGGCCGCTTGGTCTTGCTGCAGGCACTCGATGAGCCTCCAAACACTCGGATGAGAATGCCCAACGAGGTGTTTAAAGGCGTTATTCCAGCCCTCGCAGGCGTTGTTTGTGCGGTCCTCCCCTCGCAGCGTTGCTTCAATGACGTTCCAGATCTCCGGAGGAAACTGCAGGGGCGTCGGCGGCGCACGGTGGTTGTCAGTCGTCCATCTGCTTCCGCTCTTGAAACAGTGCGAAACGTTCCGCTCACGTATGTGGAGTCAAAGTACGCGAGTATTTCGGCCATGTCGTCGGGTGCCATGTCACGAATGTGCTGAAGTCCAGATGGTACAAGGTCGGGAGGCACGAAGGCAAGGCCGTCAAGCATCCCGCAAGCCTTCCTGAAGGCGTCGTCGGTCCGGTACCTGCTGATCAGACCCAGCTCACGTAGCTGTGGTGAACAGAAATGTAAAATTAGCAAACACCTATGTATACACATAAATGCGAGCAGCGAGGGGTAACATAACATTTGAAACGCTACAACACTTTTATTGGTAATTTCATGTTGCGCATCCGCACCCTAATAACTCTCCTTGCCTATCGTATTTCACATTATTCCAATTAGCTTTCAATAAGGTGATATTAAATATATTTTGTTATAAAGGATGAAATAGAAATCATTGTTTACTGGAAGCTGTATAACCGCACGTTACCTTGCGATGGGTACTCTGGCACAGATGAAAGAAACACCCCCTGGATGCAAAGTCTGGTCCGAAGACTTCCCTTGCTGCCCGGATCGCAGCCATCTCGTAATCACTCACGATGACGCTGGGGTCTGGAAGGTAACCTTTTGATTCGCATGCGTCAAGGACGGCCCGAAAAAGCTCTCCATAAATTGCGAGGCTCTTTCCAGCAAGGAGAGCGTAGACGCAGGCGACCGAACTTTCTCCGACTGCGCACTTGAGCACGTAGAGTTCTTTGAACAGCGCGGGGCAGACTGAAAACGTCCCGTCCATATACCAGGTTGGGCTCGTGCTCAAGGCTCTGAGCTGCTCGCTGCTGGCGAAGACGAGCATCCGGTCCTTCCGCTCCGATCCGTTGTCATAAATGAGGAACGGCTGTGGCACTTCTCCTCCGGTCGTTGCCCAGATGTCCTCGACCTCGAGCTTAGCCGTGGATTCTGGTTCCGCTGGGCGCAGCCGGCTTCTTTGCTGGCGCAAGTCGCGACGCACAGTCTCCAGGCTTCCAATATTTGCCCGCACAGCAGCTGACGAACTACATAACGCCTGGGCCAAAAGCTTGCTTGGTGGTTCCGACGTTTCTTGCGCCTTTCTTTTCAGGTTCATTCTTATCTTCGCCACCTTAAAGCCGTCGACGTCGCTGGCATGGTTGTGCTCCGTCACTGACCAAAAGCGTGTGATCTGCAATGCCAAAAAAGGAAGATTGCCGGATGAGACGCTGCTTGTTTAGAAAACACCAAGGCAGTTTAAAATTTCATAATTCAACAAGTTCTTACTTTTTCATTGAAATATATCAGCTTGGAAATTATATTCCTTTGCCAATATTAAAAAAAAGATAAAGTCGGATAATAGTAAAAATCGGTTCACGTTGGAAATCGAAAATACGCCTAATTGCACGTGAAGGAAAAATTGTAAAATAGCCAGTAAGTATTATGGACGAACGGATAGACAGAAGTGGTATTTTGGGGCAGGAGCACTCCTGGTCAGTTCTTTACACTGATCTTCTTCATCATTTTTCTATCCTAAATTTTACCTCTCTCCATCTCTTTATTGAAACGTACGTGCGGTGCGTCTTCGTTGTTCAGAAGATATATTTTTGCTAATAGGCAGCATTAATTATTTTGAAAAGTAAAGAATCAATGAATAAATAAAACATTAGAGTCTAAGCACATCCACAAAATCATTTTTACCCCAAATAAATGCCAAACCCCTATTTTCTGCTCAACAATGTGAAGAAAACTACAGATCCCATAATAGCATGCAACACAAACATAGAAATATGCCCCAGCCCGTAGCTATTTTCTGCTGTCAAAACAAGGATTGCTATACTCACACCATGGTCCGTAGTTATTGCTCCCTTGCACCCGCCTGTCCGCTGCTTACGGCTCTGCCACCGGATCCACTCCTTTTTTGACTGCTTTTGCACGTAGTCGAAACCGTTAAGCAAAACTTTCGCCTTACCCTTGTTCGAACGAATTACCTCCATGATGACAGTCAGAATACTGATACGGCTAAAATGTTTGCTTTATATAGCAAACGTCTTCAGGAACTAGCGTTCGACTGTACCACCATCAACCAATAAGATAAAGGCAAAACTTTCTACTGTGCGATTCAAAAAGGAACCGCTAAGCAACAAAAAATATATTTTTATCCTACCGGCTTGGCTTAATAAAGAAAAAATATTTCTTAAACCAACCTCGAGAAACAACACAACAAAAGGTGTGAACACTGCTTTGAAGTTACCATGGAAGGGGCTTAAGACACAAAGGAATATCTAAAATCAGTCACGAGAAAGAACGCAACAAAAGGCGTGAACTCTGCTTCTGAATTAGCGTGGAAGGCGGAAGCAGGCTCCCTAGTGAAACGTCGGCACAGATCTGAGGCTTCGACCCCCGTGTGCAACTATGTAGGTCATAGAAGGTCCCTGCAGTGGCACTATCGCACAAAAGCAACGCGTGGAGAAACAAGCACGAACGGCTAGAAAGTGGGCATGTGCGTGGAAGAAAGAAGTCTTGACATTCTAATCACCGCTCTGGTCTGTTTTCGATGCTTACAATAGCTTCCAGGAGAGTTTTACGCGTCGTACTGTTGACAGTCCCGCTTGTTTTTGTTAAAGACCGACGTACACTTCGCGCTTTCCACTTTTTACCGCCTCCTCCTTTCCTATATCCTCTTCACTTTCTACCTTGGCCCAACTTGGCTCCCCTCGCAGCTTAGGAGAGGGGAACGCTAAGACGATTATCTTCCCTGCAGAAAACCGAGGTTGTACGTCGGCCTTTAATGCGACCTCGAATAATTCGATCGCGTTGAAAAGTCCCGGGACACATTTGCGCATATATTCCCAAATGGTTTAATTCGATCTTCGAGATCATTCGACATAATTTCACGGTCCTGTAGAGGTTGAATTAACAAAAAACGTACTGCATAGCTCTGTAGGCTTTTTTCTACACTCCAAGTTCATATAATTGTCAGATAGGCTTTTATTTGCCTACTAAATAATCTACAGGAAATATTTGCCCTTAAGACACGGTTGCGAGCAATGGACCTAATCGGTTCCACAAATACTGCAAAAACAAGAGAAAGTTTCAAGTTATTAACCTGACTCATTATAATGGTATAATAAATTGCTCTATGTGATGGAGGTTCCAAGAGCTTCGCTAAGAAAATAATCAAAAAAAAAAAGTGGTGAGCTTTCCTCCGCCTATGCCCCAGGACCAGTGAGCTTTTCTCCGCATCTGCCACTTTTGCGGTGAGCTTTTCTCCGGTGAGTTTTTCTCCGGTGAGCTTTTCTCCGGTGAGCTTTTCTCCGGGATTCCACATAATCGAACAGCGAGAAACGTGAACTTCTTTAACCACATGCATTTAATTGGAAATAGCAAAACTGACGTATGTGTAACAGAGCACAACAACCATGGCTAGGGAAAGGAACGAACACAGGACATACTTTTACAGCTTTTTGTGTTCGTTCCTCTCCTTATTCTTTCTTGTTTTGCGCTCTTACATTTACATTTTGTTTGACTTTCACCAACTAGCCCAGCTTACTATAACCGTTTTCACCTCAAGAAAAAAGCAAGTTTTGCGCATTGTTCATACGCGGCGCGAAGTAGTTCTTACGAGACTTGGTTGTCGGAGGAAAAAGCGATGCTTTTGGTGTTTGGAACGTGTACGCCTTGATAAGATAACATATATCTTATCTAAATTTCACCTACATATGTCTTAATTATCAACATAAAAGGGGAAATTAGGAATGCTGCGCGTGGAGCCGGACTTTTTTTACTACGGTTCTTGAGGTGAAAACGGGTATAGAAGCGGGCTATAGGTCTGCTCCTTCCTTCAGTGTGGGCAAAGCCTCTTCTGCATACATTAGGTTGCAAGGAACTATAGCGACGAGAAGGTGGAATAGTTTTTCCAGCACCCGGTGGGATCGTTCTGAGGGTTGCTTACAAACGCTGCCGAACAACAAAGAGCGATGTTTATTTTTATTATATAGAATGTGATGGACCCCAGAGTAGCGGCGGCAACATGTATGTTTAGGAATCAAACTAGAGGGTGTCACAAAGAAACAAAAAACAATTTACAGTTTTTACCGCAAGAATAAACTAGGCATCGCCAAACGCTCATTCTCCACCCAAAGGTAACGCTATAGGTCACAACCATATGCCAAAGTTTCAGCCCGATTCGATACCTTATTCAAAAGTTATTAATGATTTTCTGAAAATTTCTACGGTAAAATGGATCTCATTTTCGCCCGTTTTCGGTTTCTGGTGCCATAGAGCCCCATGTATTCGAAAACTCTGTCGGCCGCCATTTTCCCATTGAAATTTTCAGAAAATTTCAGAACTTTTGAATAAGCTGTCCGTTCGGGTGGAAACTTTGGCATCTGGTTGTGACCTCTAGCGCTACCTTTGGGCGGAGAATGAGCGTTCGGTGATGCATATAGTTTATTTTTGCGGTAGAAAAAAACACGTATTTTTTTTTTTTAGTGAACAAGCGTAGGAGCTAGAAACGTGTGGAACTCTAGACTATAATTATAAGTACTGAGATGTTTCGGAGTTCTTATTACTGTGGATGTCCCATTGTTGGATATCAGGGAATAGAAATTTAACTGGCTCTCTAGCATTTCAATAAAACTAATTATTGAAAAACCAAGAAAAAAGATTTTAGGAACGTGCAATTGGTAACCGAAACCGTAAAAATTAAAACCGTAAAAAAAAAAAAAAAAAAAAAAAAACACGAAATCAACAGGAAACGGTAACCGTAACCGAAACGTTATAATTTTCGGTTTGAGTCCCTGTTCGAAACACATCGAAGTTGACTGTAAGGCTTAGCGTCTAAGGCGCAGAGTTTGAAACGCAGCACCAGCGTAATCGGAGCGAGCAGACGAGCCGGTATTCTTCTTCAAGGTGAACTAGATTAGAGGCCACTTTATATGAAAAAAATCTAGAGAAAATCAACGCACTTTCCATTCGGTCTTAACTCATCGATGCCCGGAGCTCCCGCCCGTGCGTACCCGCCTTAGCCGTGGTAACGCGATGCTTTATACACGTTTTTTTTTTTTTAGGCCTATCTCCAAAATGGCTGACGTATAACTTCCGCCACTGGTTAAACCAGCCAATTAGAACTCGATTCTGTGGGGATTGACTTCCTATACTCTGGGAACATTCAGTGACTCTAGGCCACATTATTAAGCGTTTTAACAAAATAAAATTCAAACCACATTAAATAATTAAAATATTAAACATAAATAGTTAATTTAACAAAATAAGCTTGTTTAGATAACATCTGAGAGACTTAGAGATAAAATAACGTACAGTCGTTGGTCAAAATGGTTCGATTTAACAACGTCCATAGTCACGTGGCCAAAATAAAGCCGAGCAGGTATACGTAATATCAATTATCCCAAATCGCAACGCTCGTTTCCATCGCACGACGACGTGTGTAGTGCTCATTCCAAGCTCCAGGAACGTTGCAGTTTACGTTGACATAACACAGGTGGAAGTGACTAGCTGTGTCCGTAGATCTCCGACACTGTGTTATGCAATCAAGAATATGCACACGTCCTGCACGAAACCATCTGTGCTGTCTACGTGTATCACCTTTATAAGAAATAAACAGTGTAGATATATAGTACACTTTGTTCCAATGAACCTGATAAGTGTACTATCAACGCGGGTACTTACGAACGTTGCCAAGGGGACGCACCGAGTGACATTTTTCACACCAGCAAAGGCTGCAAACAAATGATGGTGATAGACTTCCACGAAGCTAAAGCTATTTGCACAGTACAGATTAACGAGGTTTGCTTCATTTCCCGTCGCTCTCTGATGCAGTGGCTTCGTAACTTACTCTCTTCAGAAAAATACTTCATTGCTTACACGATGACGTTTATTGGTCGAGCATCACAGGCGTCTTTTGCACAGAACGCTCCGCGGCAGACCACTTGCAGCGTGTTTCCAGAATGGAAATGAAATCCCTGATCAGTTAATTGTGATTTGTCACGGTAATTTTCGGGAGGCCTGCTCCTAGAGCTCTGACACTGGGACAGGCACAAGCTACTCGTAGAGAGCTTTGTTTTCTGATCTCCTGCTGTCAGTACCGTCAGCTTGGCCGTCACCGAGCACGAATCAAGAACGAGCTCCAAATCGTTTCGTCGAAACTCGTTTCGCGAAATTACGTTTCGTGGACGCACGTTTCATGCACACGTTTCGTCGACACGAACGTTTCATAGGCACTCGATACGCGAAGTGCACCCTGCATAGGGACATTTCGTCGCGCGTGTATCACTGGGCCCCTGCCATCCAGTGTTGCCGCACTGCCACGTCGGTTTTTCCCTCGCCAAGCGGCGAAAATTCCCTTTTTTTTTTCACAACACCATTTTAGTGACAGAAGTCGTTTTTTTGTTATGCAGAAGTTTGCATTGCATAAATTAGGAAATGTAGTTGGCATTCGGCGAACTGGTTTCCCTAGTCCTTCTTGAATGAACCAGGGGAACTGAATAAAGGCAAGTGGGCCATTAACTAAACCAAACTAAAATCGACTGCTCGTTTTCGTGATGTGAAAGGGACTTCACCCACCGTGCAATTCATGATCTATCGCACTGACAGAGGGTTAGTGTGCGTAGCTAGCGGTGAGAAAAGCGCGCAAACCGGCAGTACTGTACCGGCAGGCTTGCAGCACGCACATGATGTAAGTCGTGATGAATTAGGTTGGCTCTTCAAAACAGCAAACTGCTTTGCTGGCTAGTGCCACTTCCTTTCTCTTGTTCGATGTAGTTAAGAAAATTACGAAATTTTGGTTTAGTTTCGTATTAAAAAATATTTCCCACGTTTTACAGGTGTTTAAATTCTGGTTTCCCTTTTTCCCTAGCTGTCATGCTTTTTCCCACAATATGGGAAATTTCCCACGATTCGGCAACATTGCCCGCCACCCTGCCTACGCCGTTTCGTGGTGACAGTGTGCGGCGGCTCATAACAAAAGCGTTAACCCACCTGACCACCCGTACACACCGCTTCACGGCGACAGTCTGATGCAGCTTATTGCAGAAAAAAACCTAAATTGAGCTGTCGATGAAACGATTTGTCGATGAAACAATCTGTCGATAAAACATCGCTGGTTGATGAAACGTCGCTCGATGAATTGATCGCCACCGATCAAGAACGCGATCAATGGGTCGACGCGCCTGCACCCTCAGCTAGGATCTCCGACCCCACACACCGCTCGCCACCTTGTATGTATTGCTCTAACGCAGAAAATAAAGCAAAAAACTGATCGAATTTCCGTATGTATCAATGTTTAAGATTTTTGAACACTCACAACGCCATGCTGGCTAGATAGCGACAAAACTGCTGAACCTTCTAAACCATGCAGTGGTCGGCAACCTTTTGGAGCAGCGGGCCGAGTCGCAGCGAAGCCAAAGCGGAGCGGGCCGGACGGCAAGCAACAGGCCGGGGGGGGGGGGGGGGGGGGGGGGGGGGGGGGGGGTTAAAGTAAAAAATGAAAAATAAAAAAGCACTTGCACGAAGTTACATTGACGTACATAAATCAAAAATGAACAGTTTCTTTATTTCATGACACACAACATAAGATGCAACATTTCCACAAAAACCTATAGAGACTCCATTCAGTCAGACTTCTGGTGTTGAACTGCGCTCGCCAAACTCCGGACATCCACATTCAAGCTACTAACTGCAAGTTGCAAAACATTGTGAAGGTTCTCGTCAGTAATTCGTGAGCGCAAGTTGGATTTTATGTACTTCACTCGTGAAAGTCTGCTCGCAGACATATGTGCTCCCGAACACTGTAATCATGGTGGCTGCGAGTCTCTTAAGATTCATGAACGTAGAATTCGCAAGGCCAGCATAAAATGTAACAAGGTCGTTTGCTTCAAATGCGCTCTTCGAATCATTATCTGTTTGCAGATCGGCCAGCTCTATCTGGTAACACTCTCGCACCTGGCTAAGATCTGCATTAAATGGATTTTGAAATAAACAAATGTGGCTCGAATGCTTCGTGAAGTCCGCAAACCTAACTTGAAACTCACTTCTCAATTCGCGCAAGATTTCGCAGAGTCTTTCCGTGGAAAGTGGCGTTGCTGTATCGCCTGCAAAAATCTTGCAGCAAGGAAAATGATAAAAATTAGACTCTCTGGCTTGGTTTTGGAAGAGACTGAGCTTCATCTTGAAAGCTCTCACGTCGGCGAGCATCCCGGACACGAGTTTCCCCTTTTCTTGTAATTTTACATTCAGGTCATTCAGGTGCTGAGAAACGTCAGCCAGGAGTGCCAACTCCCACACCCAATCATGATCAGCAAGCTCTTTGAGAGGTTTCCCTTTCCCACGAAGAAACACTGCGATCTCCTCACGAAGCTCAAAAAAACGTCGCAAAACTCTTCCTCTGCTGAGCCATCGAACTTCTGTGTGGTACAGGGCATCCCCATACTCAGCCTCTGTTTCCGACAAGAACTGTTGAAATTGACGATGGTTCAGGCCGTGACTGCGAATAAAATTGATAGTAGGTACGACTACTTTCATCACGGACTCCAAGCGCATCACTTTGGAACACAGTGATTGCTGGTGGATAATACAATGAAGCTGAATAGGAGCAACAACGCCCGGGCGTGTCATTTCTGAGTTGATGCGTTTGATGACACCCGCTTTACAGCCAATCATATTTCTTGCACCATCAGTCGTTACGCTTTTGAGGTTTTCCCATTTTAGCTGCAGCATTTCCAGACACTCGCATAGCTTGTTAAAAAAAATTTTCTCCTGTTGTTGTGCCCTTCAGGCTTTTTAGAGCAGCTAGTTCCTCCGTCACTTCAAAACTGGTGTCGATTCCCTGCACAAAGATAAGCAACGGAGCAGTATGTGAAGATCTGGCTGCCCTACCCCGCGCCGACCCTCCGGGCCCCAATTTCCGACCTCCGAGATACGTCATGCCTCGGGGGACCCGCCATGGCATCGCGCAGCACAAGGTCCGGCTGGACCACTCCCCTAAGCCGTCTGACGTCACGAGACTGGCTTCCCAGAAGAAAGGACCCAAGGCTTGAAAAGGGGAAGCCGGACAAAGAAAGCTTCTCTTGGACGGCAGCGCTCTCGAACGGCGAGACACGAAGGATGGTGCAGCGGTGACAAGGAGACGAAGACGCTGGCGCGGGATCTGGCGGGAGACGGACGCAGGCGCGGGGAGAGTGCGGGCACTACGTCGAGTGGCGGACTCGACAAACGGACCGGACAGCGACCCTGGGCGACGACGTCCCCATGACGCGGTGTGGACGACCACCGATGGGACTTGGAGAAGCTGCTTGGGCAGCGGACTTACCCCCGGCCTCGCTGTTGACCGTCCCCCGATCCCGAAACCCCCCGGCAATGAGTGAGTGAAGAAACCCTTTTGCCGAGAGCGAAGTATTGAAGTGTCATATTCATCCGGAGACAGGGTCTTAGGGAATCGGAGCTAGCAGTATCAAAGACGTCATTGCTTTCGTCAAGCGCCAAAGAGAGGCACTGGAAAGCTCGGGCTCTATCCTTCAAAGTACTCAACGACTGTTCACCCATGTCTTCGATTCTCCTTGTGACAGTGCGGGCCGACAAACTAAGCTCCTTGAATACATTCTTCTTATCCGGGCAAATATCGTCAGCCACTGTCAACAAACACCTTTTAACAAACTCCCCGTCTGTAAAAGGCCGCCCACTCTCTGCGATCAACTTGGAGATTGAGTAGCTGACCTGAACCAGAGCCATCTTCTCCTGGACGTTCTTCTTGAAGACGTCTTGCTGCATGCCCAGGCTCTTCTTCAAACTGTCGATTCTCGCGGCTCTGGCTCCTGACATCAGAGAGTCGTACTTGTCGCGATGGTGGGACTGGTAGTGTCGACGCCGGTTGTATTCTTTAAATACTTAAAGCGCTTCTTTACAGTAGAGGCATACCACCTTATCCTTATGTTGAACAAATAAATTATCATTTGTCCACTGATCATTGAATGTCCGGCATCCCAAATCTATTTTTCGCTTCTTGCCGCATTTAGACAGTGACATGTTGCAGACGAACAGTCTGAAGAAAAAAAAGAAAGAAGATAACCTGTTAAAAAGGCGAATTCTAGAAAACACATTTATGTGAGTAACAGGTAATGTTAAAACTAACTTTTCAAGTTGTCGATGGGGCCCTTGAGACGACCGGATTGCCCGAACAGACGCAAAGGAGTGACTGTTCTATTGAGTCCAAGCAAAGTGCGCACCATTTTGCCCTCAGTGGCTTTGTTGTGAGTGGTCATGTAGCAAGTATCCAATCAGAACGAGTTTCGCAAGTGACGGTCACAAAGACGGGGACCCCGGAACCGGGGGCGAGGGGCAACGGGGGTTTGAGCACCAGCTGACATTTCCCTGGGGGTGCTGGGCAATATACAGAGCCCCCGTGCGTGCGTACTGAACAATGCCTGCACACCCCCCCCCCCCCCCCTTCTCCCCGTTGTGTTCCCGCTGTAGCTCAGCTCCGCCAAGCCACATACTTGGCTAAGGACAAGCACGTGGCTGTTTTTGTTACGGCTGGTTACCCACCGAATCGCGTGACAACCTTGGTCCGTGAAGTTCCAGAAAAAAATTACAAAGTAAAGCAAAGTGTCAGGAAACTGCGGACGACGCGGCAACTCCGAGAACACAGGGAGAAAAAGTAAAAGTCGGCGCCTGCGGCCTGCATATACTATCATGGAGATCTCTCTTCCCCTGTGTAGGGATGGCGCGAAAGATCCCCTTTGAAAGGTAATAGCTTTTCGACCCCGCCAGCCTTGGTGCTTTCTAATTAGGGGCTCCCCGATGTCTCATCCAGCTTCGACGACTTTTCGGAAGGCGGCATCGGTCTTTGTGCTTTGTGTCGCGAGCCCCGCTAACCGCAGAGCAGGGTGTACCACAGAGCAGGTCGCCGTCCCCCGAGCGGAGGTGAGAAGAGCCCTTGCCAACAAGGTCACTGGGTCGGGAGATTGGGGAATGCCCTCGGGGCATTGTTTACATCTGGCGGAAAGGGAGAAGATGAGCCTCCACGGCCTCTCTGATGGGGAATTCCGTTCGCAGATCTCGAGCGTTCCAAAAGTGCTCCATTTGGAGCGCGCATATTCAGCTCGCAGATCTGGCTCGAGCTGGTCATCTTCCGCTCGTAGATCTCTGGCAGCGCCAGCTCCACGGAGAGCATCGAACCCCGCCGAACTTGCTCTGCGGGATTTCACAGATCTCTCCGGAAGTTGACAGAGCTGCCCACGTAATTTCCGCCTAAATCGGCAGTGCGCATGCGCGGCGAGGTTGGAGAGGTCGGCGGGCCAGTCGGCGGTCGGGCCGTCGAGTTGGATCTGTGCGGGTGCGTCGGTTGTTTACGCAGGACTGTGACGGCTCGAACGCTTCTACCTCGCGTAGATCAGGGATACAAAGCCGGGACTGTGCAGCGTGGTAAATCGCAAGCGCTGACATCTGTGATCGTGAGAGGAAGAACGACAGAAAAGCCGGAGGAAGACGCAAGGTTAGGCCTGTTCAATTTGCATCCAATGATTGTTTACCTTTTTAGACGGCATTCCGCCTGCGTTTTCCCATGAAATAAAGCAAGAAGTGATTAGGTAACGACCGTGCAAGTGGCGGTTTTTTACTTCGGTGTTTATTAAAGTCGTACCAGAAATCTGAACTCCACCGCGGGCAATCGCTGTCCGTGCCCCGCCGCTTCGAGGCGGCCGAAAGGTATGTGACGTTGCCGAACGCGGACGTATTCGTGATTTGTGACATGGGCGTCGTGGTGCGTATAATTTCGCCCGGCCTGTGTCGCGTGTTATTTTTGCAGCTAAGCATTGACAGTCGTCACTGGTCGTCGGAGATCGGTCGGCTGAGGCGTTGGTGGGCTTGTCAAGTTCGAGCAGCGGCCATTTTGAACGGCGGTGGGGAGGGGTGTGGGGGAGGTCGCTCCAAAAATGCAAGTTTATCTTCCCTTCGTCGATTCGGGGCGGGTCCCACGGAGCGGAATACTTTCGTGTACTGTCTTTGTTGTTAAAACTTGCTAGTGTGATACCTTTTTATAATTTTATGTTTTGCCTGTTAGATTTGTGTAGTGACTCCTTTCCCAACGGTATTGCTCCCCCCCCCCCCCCCCCAAACCCCCCTCAAAAAAAAAAAAAAAAGGAAACGAATATGAAGAACGATGAGTGACAAACTAGCCCTGCTATACATGCAGTCACCCGAATTTCGGAAGGTCCCGGTCGAAACCAGATCGACAGTAATGATCGCAATAGTCCGGCGTCCTCGATAGCTCATGCATGTTTATCTACGCTATGATTGCTATGCGGAGGGCAAGTTCGTCTGCTTCTTGCGCAGGGGGTAGCGGTGACGTCAGAACGCCGAGCCCTGATTGGCTGATCGCGACCCCCTATCTGAGCGTCGTCTGCTCCTTTGCAACGTCGTCTGCTCGCAACGTCGTCTGCGTCTGTCTTACGTTTCCTGCGACTTTTGAAAGTGCAGAATCGAGATTCACGAAACAATCTTACGCCAAAAATGTGCGTAAGACAAATCTTGAGAACAAATTCGTATTCACGAAACGAAATTTTCGTAAGTTTTGCGCAGGTTACGACGAAATCCTACGACAGATCTGAAGCTGTCTTACGCACTTCTTACGATCAAATCAGCATGGCCGACAGCGTCGCGGTCGCGACGACCCACGGACGTTTATTTTTCTACGTGCGCTCCTCACGCGTCCCGACTTCAAGCAGCAAGAAAAAAGTAAAAAGTACTCGAAACAGACCACGACGAACAAGATCGCTGGATCCACAAACACCCGGGAAAAGCTCCAACGGCGACGATTCCACGGAACGCGACCAAGTGAGCACGGCAGTTAGGCCTAGCACTCCGCGACTCGGCGACCGTCTGCCCACGACCGGCTGGTGTGCTGAATGGAATATGCCCGCGCGACCCTTGTAAACCCCTTCCCGTATTATACTTTAATCGCTGACCTCAGTTTTAGATTAAGAGGTCGATTTCTTCCTCTTGTTATCTCCTTGTTTCCCGAGGCAACGGTGACTCACCGGTGAAAAAGCGGTGAATCTCCGACAGACGGTAATGCAGCCATCGCTTTGACTAGCAGACGTAAAGCAGACGACGTTAACTGCGCCAACCCGCCGATGCCAATAAAGAATGAGGGGTCTCGCCGCACACGAAAGGAGGGAAAACGTATTTGGGAGGGAACTTGAGACGCTCCACTCTCGCTTCTTAGGAAACAAACCTCGGCGCCTCGGGACACCTCGCCAGTGAGTCCTTTGACTTCCCTCCTTGATGAGCGTCTGCTACTTGTTAGACAAAAACAACGTACCGCTCGAGTTATTTCGTCTGCCCTATCTAAAAGGCGAAGTCGAGCTCGCTCGTAAAGACCTGCACTTCCGAAAGGCGCAGGAAAGGTAAGACAGACGTAGACGACGTTGCGAGCAGACGACGTTGCAAAGGAGCAGACGACGCTCAGATAGGGGGTCGCGATCGGCCAATCAGGGCTCGGCGTTCTGACGCCACCGCTACTTCCTTTCTCATGCGCAGAAGACGAAAATGAGCCCACTTGCGAGGCGTATAGCGTTTCAAGCTTTTTAGCGCAGAGGCAGCAGCAATCGCAATTCGCGCTTGTAGTTGTTAAGCTCGTGGAATACTGCAGGATCTAGAAATTCTCGGGATTATGTGGGGCCGAATATTATGAAGGCATTCTTACGTATTTAATCACTGACAATGACGGTGCTTACAACGCTCGTGAGAACCATATCGTTGCATTGTTACTCGTGGAAATAAAGCTGTGTTCTATTTTCTACATACTCAGTTCTGTGAGCTTTATCCGAAGGTTGAAAACGCTGCCGTCACGTTTAACTCATTCTTTCTTGGTGTTTAACACTTGCTTGGCACTATGCAATGTGAGAATGTATCAAAAACCTGCACTTTCAAATACGCAACGCGAAAGATTATGCTCTCTGAATGCGCGGAGAGGACATGGCCGTCGTCTGCTAGTTCTCCTTCTTGGTCAAGGAGGATAGAAGGGTAGGAGAGGGCATGACGTCGGCCGCGTAGCCTCCACAAGCCATGCTCCCCTGACGCCTCGCCTCTTTCTCATTTTCCTCCTTTCTCTTCTCACTTACCATGCCAACGTGACCACATCATGTGACCGTAGCTAGCCTTCGTCTTGCTATGGGGTACTAGAATACACCACAATCTAGCCTACGATCTGATAAAACCTACCGGACGGAGCGCGCGCTAGCTTGCAAGGAGTCCTACAATCAACCATCCATCTCACACGTGACATGTCACACGCACCAATCGCCAGACAGATCTGCGGTCACGCTGGGCACAAAATCGTTTAAACTTTTTATGATTAGGCTTCACCAATATTGCAACGTGCCCCCTCCTAGTACTTCTAACCTCCTTGTTCTTGGTACCCCCTAGGCGGCGCGCGCGGCGCCGAAAAGAGAGAAACGTAAAGGGTGAGGGTGAGAGATGGCGCTACCTTTCCAGTATTAGCCCCGAGAAGTTCGCGTGGCGCCCCCTTACGGCGAACCGGGGTGACGTCACGGCGAGGAGAGAATTTTTCCCCGACTCGCCCCGCTCGCCCTGTGGAGGCTGTGACGACGTTAGCTGTCGGCGCGCTCGTTTCTATTTTATTTTTTCGTGCGTGTTTTTTGTAGGAAGTGTAAATTTTTATATGTGCCTTTATTGAGGTATGGCCTGTAGCTACAGGCGAAACTTCAACCAACATTTTAAGCATGGTTGACAGGGCAGGCAACGCATGAATCGCCGCTGGGATATGAAAATAAAGAAATATGGCCACAATCGCAGGAGCATCACTATAGATTTACATCTCGCACAATAAATGCTGCTGATGGTCTGAATGAATTGGCAGGTACTATTTCTTTTGTATCTATTTTTTTAAACAAGATAGTCGAAGCAGAAAAGCACCATGCTGGTCGAGCAACCAGCTAAATACAGTCTGGGCGATGGGGACAGAATCACAAGTAAGAAGCCCAAGTGCAGGGGCAAAGTAAAAAAAACAAAAAAACAAGAAACATTTATTATATACATTGCTCGCATTTGACTTTTGCTGGATTCGGATAGTATTTCAATGAACTACACGGGTGGTATCTGTGGACTTGTTTATATCAACCCTCAAGTAATGTATAACAAACGTAAGCGAAGATGTCTAGCTCGTTATTAGTCCCTTAAGCCCTAAAATTGAGATATTACTTTAATCGAATTGTCTTGAAGCTAAAATACCGGTAGCTTTTCTCAAGCAGACTGTCGCCCTTCACAGGTTCCACATTTTCTGCTACTAGTGCTGCATCTACCACTGGACAGTCGTTCGAATGTTTGCTGTTCCTTCTGTTTTCCTGTGTTGTCGGAGAGTCCAGCTGCAGGGAGTTTGGAGGCTGAGGAAGCTTTTAGGGTCCCGCAGCAGTGTCTCTTTTAATTGGCAATGACAATTCAGACTAAGCGGTGTATTTTCCGAATACCCAAGGCTGGAATAAAGAATGTTAGAAAAAATTGTAAACATTCCAAATTACGGCACTATTGCTGTGCATATTTTGGGCGGTTCAATACATATCATACAGGCAACTGGGGGCAATTCGGCCGTTTTTGCTGCTACCATACAATCTAATTTCCAGTAATTGTGCATCTTCTAAGAAATACGCCTGCATACGTGTATAAACTATATAATTACGAAAAAGCTACATAAAACGACCCTGTTCCGCGAGCACTTCAAAGATCATCAGACGCAGGGCCTTTAAAACATCTGCGAATCAGCGCATGCAGAGTGGCAGCACAGAGTCGGGGTCGCGAGCTAATTTGCCGACCATCCAAAGACCCATGATATAAATGCCACTTCAAATGCCTTGAAAGCGGGATGGAACATCGTCCTAAATCATGAACATGCAAGGAACAGAATTCCCACGTCTGAAACACTTGCGTCACCGCTTCACCGACCCCTCGCAAGATTGCCTTGTGTCGTGTGGGCGGACGGGGAGGCTCATTGGCGGAATCGCCTCCGCCGATAGCTTTCGAGATTTGTAACCCAATTTTAAAGGTAAAAGGGACAAGCAGGCTTATAAAATGTACGGAAGCACGTCAATATCGGCCTAACTCAACGTCTTGTACTCCGGGTAAACGAAGTCCAGCTCCTCGAAGAGCTTGTGGCACACAACGCCAAACCAGGAAACCGGTGTTGGGGAAGCGAGCCGGTGCGAGATCGCGGAGCGGAGTCCTCCCCCCGACGTCACGGTACACATCACCCAATCAGAGCGCGGCGACCGCAGCGACGCTTGTGTTCGCTCTCGTGGCTAATAGAGGGACCTTAACCGGATGATGATGATGAATACGGCTGAGCCCTTTGGATCGGGCGGTAGCTTACGCCACCTAGCTTACGCCACCTAACCTTATTCAGAATCGCGTGCCATCTATCGGACGTGGCGCCAACCTTCCTTCCGACGCCATCTTTGAGGCGACTGGCAAAGCGCTGTGGCCACTTGCGGCACGTGAACGTGACGCGCAGCGACCGCACGACTGCTCTGTTCCGCTACCGTATTCAACGAGGAAATAAAATGAAAAACAACCGATGTAAAGATTCGGATCCTATTGTTTTATTTTCAAGTTAAAGGTATTATAGCCAACGTTTTAATAGCCGTACGTAGCGCTTTCCTGCACTATTCATGCTCCTAAGAAGAGCCACCCGTGCGTTAGTGTTGTGTGCTTTTACAAGGCTTTTAAACCGCTTTTAATATATGACACTTTCCACAATGGCATGAAGGGCTCATGATATGGGCATGTAACAACAGCGAGCATCTATTATTTCATGTGATTTTTTGGGAGCTCGATGTTGGCTAGCATCGTAGTTTCGCTCGCGCAGAGGAACGGCGAGGTCCAGTCAAAGTCCCTCAGATACACTGGTTCGAGATTGTTTTTTCTTGTTTTTTTCTCGCTCAAGTTTGCTCAAGTAAGTCTTTTACATCCGATTGAAGGCTGATGCAAAGTGCAAAAGAGCTTGGCAACGTAACAACTTCGTTAAACACATGAATGATAAAGACAACGGTGCTAAAAAGCAAAGGTGAACGCCCATTTACTTTATGCTGTATCATTATTATTACGCGACTCTTACATTTCGAGAAACATTTTCGAGATGTAGACCACAGCATAGAAGCGGGCTATTCTTGACTGATAACCTGGACCTGTTGGCGAGTTCAACAGTCGCGCTTGCTCGCTTCTTAACAAATCGGGCTCGCGCTGCGGGAGAAGCTTTTTGATTTGGAGCCAATAGACCATATCCAAAATGAAGCGCCATCTAGTGTATTCATGATCAATTATCAAATTTCTTCCATATTGGGGGGTTCCCGTGCCGATGGTTTCGCCCGAGAAACAATAGTTTCCGCAAAGTAAAAGTCGTATGATCACCTGCTGCAAATCCAGTACGAACCCTTCACAGAACGTCTTCGAGAAATACCGTTCATTGACCTGGATGGCCCATTTCACTGCTTGAGGGACGAGACTTGCGACCTCGTTGCTGACGATTCCTTTTCCAGAATTTGGCGGCCGTCTTTCTTTTCTTTTTTGAACCGAAACTAACCAGCAGCCCGTTGAATCTAGAAATAAACTGCACTAACATCATGAAAACCGAGTGAAATGCAGATGCGCCTCGTCCACAACTGGAAGATGTGATAAACCCCCCAATATGGCACCTCCTAATGGCATGATGATGATAGCTGTCAAGGATTTTGCATATGGCCTATTGTGCAAGCAGCCACTTTTATGAGCACTGGTCATATTCTATCGCGAGTAAGCATGAAAGTTTACTTTATGTAACCGCGCTACCAGGAGGAGTACATTAAAATGTCGCTGACATTTATTAATGCATTTTCTCTCAAGGGGCCAAGAAGTATATATGCGCTAGTACTGAATTTATTTGTTAGCATTATTATTATGATTATAAAAGAAAAATGCTCCAACTTTCCGTAAAATCGCGTTTTTTATATACGTTATATTCCGCATACTTGCTTTGCCGCGACACGCCGGTCATTTCATTTTACACTTTTGTGCCTCGCATACGCTTTGGTGAGCATGCTACTATAGACCTTTAGCGTCTTTTGTTTTACTACTACCGTAAATTCGTGATGTATCACACGCACTCCTTATAATGATGTTTTGAGCTACCATTCGATGATTTCCCCAAGAAACTAAATAAAAATAGATGTAATATATTTATTTTCATATCCATAGTAACCCTGAGACGTAGGAAAAATTAAAAAAAAAAAAACGGACAGTACAACAAAGTTTCTTCACTATTTATTTTCATGCCTTTTTTTTGTGTGTGTGTGTGTGTGCGCGGAATCATATTATCAATATTCCTAAGGTTAAGACAACGGGAACCAAAATTTAATGTTCAACGCCGCAATCATAGAATTCTGCAATTCGGGTCTGCACACGCTGGGTCACTGCGCACGGGGTGAAGAACTCCTCGCATTATTTAGACCCGCAGCCGCAAATGCCAAATAAAAACAAACTCACACAGTGGCTTACGACTCTGCTAAATATATCATATAAATCGTCTTTGTGCGAACAGGCATAATCGGCTGGTCAGGCAACTTAACGCACGATCCTAAAACAAGTGCGTGAGTCGGCCTGCTCTGGTACTGGCATGAAGCTCATTTTTATAAAAAGAGAATCTTAGTGAAACCGCTGAAAACGAACTTGAGCTGAATATTCGCAAGTTATTCTCCAGCAACTAACACCATCAATATACAAAACAAAAAAAAAATAATAAAAAATGCAGGAACATGCACGAACGCAACGCGGGGAGAGGGGTTCGTACTGCGGCGGGCGGCGGGGAGGCGAAGCCTCAAAAATGGCACCGAACCTCTGATAGTACCCGTGGCCGCCGAGAGATGGCGCTAATAACGAATGAGGAACGGATGACCTCAATGCGAGTAATATTGGTGGAATCTAATAAATAAGAAACACTCAGAATTTCACACTTCCTAAAAAAGAACATAACTTTCGTCTTTGACTCATTTAAGAGTAGGTCATTGGAAAAACACCACGCCAAAATAGATATAAATAACGCTACAGACATTCGCAATCGTCAGCAGTTTTAATCGCCGTAAATATCTTAATGTCATCGGCAAATAACAAGGACCACGTGCGGTGTGTTTAATACAGGAAGCTTAATACAGGAAACTGCTGATTAGAAAAATTAAAAACAGCAAAGGAACAAGGGGGATGTCTTGAGGAACCCCAGAAGTAGATAAAAAAAGGAGCAGATAATCGGCCGGATGCTTGCACAAAGTTCAGCAGCTGAAATATAGGTAACTATCGAGGAAACAACAGTACTGAAGACAATAGAACAACAGTACAGAACCAAATAAAACACATGTTCCAAGCAAAGTTGCATCATGATTAGATCTATAGTTGTTGACAGGTTAAGAACACAGAAAATGCTACACCTCCAGCACAAGCTCATTGCCTTCTGCCGAACTTCGACAACTCGTGCGCTGAAGCATCATCAATGTCCGAAGCGATGTACCCGAGACAGAGCGTAAAGTTTTTAACCTGTCATTGATGATAGAGCATATCTACATTTCAATACTAGTATGGGACATAATGACAATCACCAATTGTTTCCAGGCTGTGACCCACAGGAGAAAGCTTCTGCCAAAAACATGTTTCTTAGATATTCTGCGTGCACGAGCATGTGGTCTTCCAGAAAGATATTTATGCGCAAGTATTCGCACAAACAAAAAATCTGCAGTGCCTAGCTTGCACCGGAGCCTTTACCACCACTGAAGACGACTTGTGAGACTATACACCAATTAATTTTTACAAACAATCCGGAGCGCCCCTAGCGGATGCCACTGGCGCTGCACATGCACGATGGAGTGTGGGCAAGAAGCTTGCTGACGCCCATAAAGAAACCATTGAAATGCGATGCTGTTAGCGTCGGTGTGAGTCCCCCTGCCCTTTTTCACGTTCGAATTGTTGATTCTACGTCTTCCTGGCAATGTCCGACTACTTGAGCGGCCTCAGAGAAATTAACGAGGCTCGTTACACCGCAAAACTTCGCGTGAATAATGTGACATGCAGCAATTCATTCCGTGTGGATGCCGTAGAATAGACGCTAAAGCCCGACTCGCATCATGAGATTTCGCTCGCAATTTTCATTTGCAACGTCGCTCGAGCTGCCAAAGTGTGAACCACAGCCGAGATGGTCGACGTCGATACTGAAAATCGCAAGCAGAATCGGACCAAGTGAATCAGACATAACAAGTCGGTGATGGCCACTGGTAACAACGATCAACATCTCGTTGTATCTACTGTTTACATCGAGCCTGCTTACCAACCTTCCAACTTAAGTCTTTTAAGGCCTCCACTCGCTTCATATCGTAAGCACCGGGCCAACATTTGGTCTATGGGCCAATGTTGTCTAAAAGAGCAGATGGCAAGCAGAAACGTTTGAAAGAGCAGACGACAGTTTGAACGATCAGGCGACTGTATGAAGTTATAGACGCACTAAATGTAGTCCGCAGGTGGTCTGTACAACTTGACGGCTTTCCGGTGTTCATGTTGGAACAAAACAAATAAATCTGATGATAACAAGTATCCGTGAATTGAACCCAAAGTGCTTCCCACCCAAGCAATCGTTGTCCAACGGCGTCTGGTTTTCCCTTTTTACGGCACATATCCACGTTCTCGGACGAACCGAGCACATGAAAACTGACCTTCAAACCTTTCTCGACTCTTCTAAAACAGCCCCACTCGCGGCGTTTTGACGAGAAGGCAGGTTTTTGTCTGGTTCCTTTCAAAACAGCGCAGGAATACATGTCTCACATAAAGAGTTCCGCCCACAGCCCGACCGGAAGTGCGCCCAACGCACCACCACCGCGCCGTAACGTAACAGAGATGAGTTCGTGTATACACCACATGCAAAATATCAAATTTTCTCCTGTAGGTCATAGTATGAAAAGTGCAGAATGCTGTACTGGAATGCTTAACCTGCAATAGACCATTTGCTTATTACCCAAGCATCAAGGAGAATGGAGGGATCGGTGCTCCACGTGCCCCACGAGCACGCCTTCCCTGTATAAAAGATTCAAAGTAAATAACCAAAATAAAGCGTTGAAGAGCGCGCATGCAAGGTGCCATTTGTTTTAGGTATTTGGCTTAGAAAAGTTACTACTGCTGAGGCCAATGCATGAAGCACCAATCTCTGCATTCTCCTTGATGCTTGGGCAATATAGCAATAGGTCTATTGGGCCTCTTAGTTAACACTTCAGCACAGCATCTTGCCAGGACACTTTGCCTGCAGCACTGTTGAAGTACAACTTTTACAGATCCCGCACATACCGGGCCATGTCGGCAAAGTTCCGCGCCAGTGTTCGCGCCACCTGCATTGGTGGCTGAACAAGCAGTTTGCGCCACTCGCTGCCCTGCCTCTCACCAGTCGAATCTACAGAGTCTGCGTATCCAGCTGCGCAGTATGCGTCCTCTCCTGCGTGCTGCTCCATCAGAAAATTGTGGAGAACGCCGAGTGCCTTCACAAGATCCTCGGCGTTCTGTGGGCTCTCCCCCAGTCGTTTTTCCAGAATCCTCCAACGGGTGACCAAGATGCCAAAGGCATTTTCCGCACATCTCCTTTAGGTGCGAGAAAAGAACAAAGCAAGAGGTTATTTTTTCAATTCCTACTTGAGAGACATGAACATACCTGTAAACTCTCTCAAAATAATATGTCAAGTTCAAGAATTTGGACCTCATTCCAAAATTATTTTGTTTTATTTTACAATAAATCTTTTTGTTGTTAAAAATCTTGAGAAGTGCAGAGAAAGAACCTTAAGATCCACAATGTGGTGTAACTAAGTCCCACAGATAGTTGCTTACAGGAGCCAAAGCCCACTCTCCTCCTTGAAGTTTGTCAGCTGTAGACCGAGGAGACAACTTTTTTGCACAATGTGCCTGCCACGGTGCTTTCCCCAGAATCTGGCACGAGGGTCCGCTTCGGCGGCCGCCATGATGAGTGTCTGCTACGGATTACCCCGACTGGAGATTGCGCTTATGACTTTGCGGTTCATATCGCCGAGCAGATGTGCCAGGTTTTAGAAAGAACCAAGCTTCTTGCTCAGTCGTCTTTCCATTACTTGTTACTTTTAAGATGCAATATCAGGACACAACGACTGCAACAGGTGATGCTGTTAAAGGAAATTTAACTGGTCATTCGTCGTGACTTGTGTTTCATTTTTCACGTTAACTTGCTTCATTATTTTTTTTTTTACGATGAATAAATACCTTGTATCTACTTTTCTTCTCAGTCTTTTAATGCTGTGCACATCCCCGGCACCCACCTTTGCAGAACGGTGTATGGGCTTTTACTAACAGCCACCGTGGGCAGATTGTTTGCCGGGTGAGATATTGCATTTACAGAGTTCACATCACCTTAGTTAACCAAGTGACTAGCACATATTAAAAAAAAACAAAAACAGTAACAGTCAAGTTGAAGCTCAGATTTTTTTCTAAAACCTGGTGCACCCGCTCGGTGATATGTGCCACAAAGCCACAAGCGCCATCTCTATTTGGAGTAATATGTAGCAGACACTCAACACGATGGCCGCCGGAGCAGACCCTCGCGTTGGATTCTGGGAAAGCACCACATCGAAAAAGAGACGAAAGACAGATGCATGAGAAGCACAAAAAGACTCGTGTGAGCTATTATGTGGTCTCGAAACTAGGTGAGCCATTAGCGGATAGTGCACTTATGTACTTCGGTGAATGCTCGTGCGTCCAGGGGATGTTTCTCTGCAATAGTACAAGCTTCCGGTTTACACGCAGCGTTCACGGCATTCCCATATTTAGTCAAGTTTTATAGGGCAGTAGCACAGAAAAAACTTCCACAGTGAGATTTGTGTGCTTCATACCAACGAAAAAAAGATGTTAAGTGACATGTAGTTGTGACATAGGCATTTTAGATAATGGCTAAGGCTGACATCAAACTGCACATTTCTGCGTTCAGACACAAAAGGCACGTGCGAGCCACAGGTGTCCCGTCGGAGTTTTACTAATTTTCATGTCTGCAGGTATACTGTTAACTCTCTTATTGCATATCTTTTTTTTTTTTTTTTTAAGTTCAAGTTTTGGAAATAATTGCCAGACACAATATTTTTTGCTATTTGTAGTGATATGGTATGTATTCATAATGAGGCGTAATATATTTGCGAGACTATTTGTATGCCACAGTTGTCAGGTTGCGAAATGAATGAAAATGACATGATTTACAATACATTGAACATGCAGATTTTCAAGGAACTCTGCCCTTACAAGAGTCTAGACCAGGGGTGGCCAAACTGCAGCTCGCGAGCCTCTTCACGTGTTGAAGTGCGGCTCGTGGCACCCCCCCCCCCCTACTCCCTCCCCCCCCTAACCCACTCATCCGCCTCCCTCTTGGTCACACGATCACTTCCCCAAAAAGAGGAATGGAACTCGTTTTAAATCGAAACACAGGTTGCGGTTTGGTAGACTTGTGCTACTGCTATCTTAAAAGTAGTTCGAGTTTCGTTTATTGGTCCGGACAAAAGTTTGCCCCCACCTGCCCCGCCCCCCCTTCCCCCCGCGGCTCTTGTAAGTTTCGTGATTTTGTTTGTGGCTCTTAGGCCAAGTCAGCCTGGCCACCCCTGGTCTAGACCTAGTTCATTTCACCTTGCACGGCTGAGGCGGTGGTTAAAGATCCGTTTGTCGCCGTCAAGGCCACGTTTGGGATAGGGCCTCGGAAAATCCGGCCTCAGCTGGAACGCCTCATCCCCCACGAACACAGGTGGAGCAGGGATTCTTGTGCTCGGCAGTGGCAAGTCCTTCGGCAGCTCCAGACGGCGTTGCTCAAGGAGCCGGCCGAAGGTAGACTGCTGGAGGACCCCTCCATCGCTCTGCTTCCCGTAGGCGCCAACATCCACAACAACGAACTTGTAATCGCTGTCGACAACAGCAAGCAGTATAATGGAATAGGTCCCCTGGAATGAACAATATTATTTTACTTAAGGGCAGTGTGGGTACAGTGGACTCGAAATAATTCAAACTCATACATTTTGTACTTCCAGTTAATTCAAAATATCTAAAATTTTGCCTGTCCCTCTATGATTTCAATGCATTTATAAGCTGCTTAATTCAAACATACTATCCTCCTCAGACCCCCTGTCCCCCCACAGGAACATTGGTTCACGGGCCATGAAAAAAAAACATGGCTCTTGCAGTGCAGAGACCCAATATTCCTCTGGGAGGCCAATGTTTGTGGTGCCATCTATGAAGAGCTCAGCAAAATTGTTCATTCCTTTGTAGAGAAAACATGGTGGCAATCACCACGTCCACGTTTTACGCACAATGGCGGGGTAAGTCGCTTTTTTGTTGTACATAACAGTTGTCATTCAAACCGATTGTGACGTGGCATAAAGATTTAATGCCTAGAAAACACGTGGACGCCATTTTTAGAAAGATGTCTTTATGGAGAGATTTGCAGCTTATAGAGTGCAGTGTCCTCGCACAGGGACATTGGGTCCATGTGTTTGAGTGTTTTGAAGTCGGTGCCCCTTGTAGAGCATTTTTTTCTTGAAATTCAACGGGTGCGAACCAAAGTCTAAAATAAAATTTGCTTTGTAATTTCAAGGTTGTTATCCACCAAAAAGGCTGACGAAGTTTGCAATCGATTTGCGAACGGGAAACCTCCGATATTTTGGACTCGGAGAATGAAGACAATGTGAACAACGTGAATGGTGCATACGATTCCGACACTGAGGAGTATGTTGGTTCATCTACTGACGGTGACAATAACGACTCCAGCGGCTCAGACATTTCGCAAAGGCGCGTTTTCTGGAAGGCGCCAGATTCTGCACCAGCAAACGACGTGGCTGTTCTCGAAACTGGGTGTGTATTCTCAGAAAAAAAGATCAAAGTTCTCGCCTGTTGACTACTACAAGCAGTATGTAGATGACATCATGCTCGAAAAAATGGCTGAAAAAACAAACCAGAGAATTCTGAGGGTGCATGGAACCATAGCTAAGTCACTGGCCAGGAAGTGAAACAGTTTTTGGGTTGTTCAATGCTAATGGGAGTGATCGGCTATCCCGGAATACGATTTTTTTGGAAGAAGAGCTTGGGTGTTAGTTCAATAGCTGACACCATGCCATGAGATCGGTTTTTCTTACTGCGACCTAACCTGTGCTGCCAACTTGACGATGACGTCAGTGATGACGATAAGAAAAGGGAGAGACTTTGGAAGGTTGTGCCTTTCGTAGAGATGGTGCAAAAGGGCTGCTTGGGCTTGGAAAGACCCAACTGCTTTTGTGTGGATGAGCAAATCATCCCATTTTCAGGGTCCTGCCCTTTGAACAACTACATTCCTAACAAACCGAACCCTGTGGGCCTGAAAAACTTTGTTCTTGCAGGAAAGGACGGGTTGATTTATGACTTCGTAAATTACAAAGGCAAAGAGATGTTTCCAGACGTTGGCCTTGGTGTATCAGGCAACTCAGTCGTGAAGCTATTTAAAACAGTGCCTGCGTGACCTTTATTATGTTACACGCGGTGCATTATGGGACGTTTTCCATAATGACGTCAAAACCTTTGTGATGTCATTCGTTACCCTTGTGATGTAACGTGTGAAGCCCTTATGGGAAACGTCCCATAATGCACCGCACGGTTACGCCAACGGCGACGCCGCTCAAGCCGGAAACGGGTGCCTATGAGCTGCACTCTAAAAAATTGTTTGGATGTTACTATCAAATCACCAGAAATGACTAAACTGGTCCCATTCCAACCCAAATTTTTGGCCAGTAAATGCATAACAAAATGTGACTGGGTATGGTGTTTGCAATATGAGCTTGTACTTCCCATTGGATGGATTGCGTTCCATAACAACGCGACCCAAACATTTCCCGCAATGCTCACCCTTCCAGTAAAACCGGCAGACGACTCGGTCGTCAGATTTGTACGCGTAACCACTGAGACAGAGTTTCGGCTTCCCCCAAGTGGTCTCCCACATCTCCATATTGAAAGTACAAACCATTACTGGGTGCTCCGTTCTATAGAGAATCATGAACACAAAGTTTGCAGTTGACAGATCTCGGATGCTGTGTGGTCTAGTATTACAAAAAAGATACCGGTTGGTCTCTCCTTGCATTGTTTGGGAAAGTGCACATGAAGGCACCCTACCTTCAATGACCTTATTTACTAACCTTTAAACTTGACCTGCAGTTTGCAATGCAATGGTTAACGGAGTAGCTTTCTGGTAAGGTTGAGTGGCTGTCCTCCTCCCCATATTTTTCTACCCTCTTCATCTTCCTTTCTGATACAACCATTCTACACTGATATTTTCATTTTGTACTTTTGAATTTGTTTGTTTACTCATGTTTTCATTCAATCCTATACACGTTTGCAAGTCCGGTCTCAGGGCGCCGCCATCTTCCTCAGTGGGGTGCGCTCTCGGGAACGGCCATAATCCGATTACGGCGCCTTAGCAAGGCTTCGTAATCGGATTATGACTGGTCCAAGCGCACCCCAGACAGGCAAGATGGCAGCGCCCTGAAGCCGGACTTGCAAACGTGTATGGAAGTGGCTTGCTTTTAAGAGAACAGGTTGAGAAGATGGCAGGTCTACCTTTCTGTGGACTACTAGCAAGAAACGAAAAGGAGCGACACATTTTTTTTTTCTGCTTCATGCGACATTGAGACAGCTCACTGCTTTAAGCAAGGCTTCGTTCTTGAAGCAAGATAAATTTATTGAAGGACAAGGAAACAAACCTTTAAGGAACATATACTCATCAGTGCACTCAATGATCACATATCTAAAAATGAAGTCTTGGTTCCCCTTCTTACTGGCCACACAAATACCAAAATCATCAGTTCCTATTAAAAAAAATTGAAGAAGCAGAGAAAATAAATTTTCTTATTGTTAGCCCCTCACTCTGCTTTAAAAAAAAAAAATTATAGTCATTATTACAGCCCTGTTGCCTTCCAGTATCAAAGAAAAGTTAGTTCCTAGAACCAGGATTCCTACACTGTTCTAGTAGGTGGTGTTCGATGAAAAAGCATTTAGTGAAATGTTCGAACCTAGACATTGAAGGTACTAGGAAGCATGCGTTGGGTGTGTGGCAACTGAAAGTCCTCTCTGCCGTTCCCATCCTGTCACTGTCAGTGTCACAGTGACCATAGGTCAAGGGCTTGTCCATGAACATAGAAACATTCCTCCTGTTAGTGGATTTGCCCCTTCTCCAAGCTTGTGGCTGAGTCCACTTCTTGCTTTCGAATCGACTCTTAAGGACAGAACAATGTGTGCTTTGAGAGAGAGAAAGAGATAAAACACACGAAACCTAATATAGCACTTTCCATCTTTGTCTACGCAGACATTTTTTTTACAACGACAACAATAAGATTGGGGATGTGAGAAATTCATAATGGTATTTCAATACATTTATGAAAATATAAATCTAATTTTTTTTTTAAGGTACCTGGGCAAAGCAACATGAAAATAATTTCAGAGATAATGAGTAATCAATTTCTTCCAAATTACTAAAAGCGATTACTAGTAACGGTAATCCATTCTTTTAGGGCTGAGTGGCTCATAAATAGTTACATGTTTCAAGCGACGAAAGCGAGTTCGATCCACACACGTGTCAAAGCCAACAACTCGTCCAGTGATGGATGTTATAGCTTGACAAATATACCGACTCCTCGGAGGTGCCCCCATATAATAAGCGAGTTTCTGCTTCTTGGAAATTGAAAGGTGCATCCTTTGCCAAACGGCATTACCTTCCAGCTGGGCCCATCATAAAAGATTACGCATAATTTTTAGCCCACAGGAAATGTGTTGTGTTTGCTCCGAGGTGACAAAAGTAACTGGGCTGTCTGAATGTTAAACATTCGGAACTTAGCCCCATTGGGCGTCTGGTGCCTCCCCTGTAGATGAGAAATGTAACCAGTGCAGTCCGACTGTTAGCCTGGATTCTTTAACGTGCATCACACAGTAGTGATACACGACCACACGCCAATACGATGCTCATCTGGATCGAGACGGGCACGGGTGGAGATCCAATCCACGATCGCCGCTAACACCTTTGGCCACTGATCCTCACCCCCTGAATTGACAGGCACTGAAAAAAAAAAATAAAGCCGTTTACAGCTCCCTGTAACGCTGAAGTAGAGAGCAGCTCTTGAGGGGGAGGAGGAAGGGGTACCAAGGGCAGCGTAAACCCCTCCTCCCTCCTCATCCTGTCTGCTAATCCTCCCTCTGAGCGGCGTCACCGTCGCCTCACAAGGGTCATATAACCTCACGGGGTCACATGACCCCTGTGAGGTCATGTGACGATGACGTCATTAGTGACATCACTAATGACGTCATCGGCATCGTCACTGATGACGACGCGTCCCATAGTGCACTGCGCGGTTACGCCAACGCCGACGCCGCTCAAGCCGGAAACGGGCGCCTAAGAGCTGTGCTTTAAAACTTCTATAGAAGGCTTAAGCAAGAACGAGCTGAAGTCACTACAGTCATGTCTCAAAAAATATGGACCCCATTAATATGGATACCCCGCTACATGGAGACCACTTTCGGGGACAAACTTGGAAAATACATGCATTTTTGTCTCGTTAATTTGGACAATTCACATTATGGACGATTTTTTACGGGAACGGAGGTGTCCATATTGATGAGACATCACTGTATTAGCAGAAGGTGACCAACACGTTTTACAAGAAGGTACCCATTCTTTTAATGGAGCCAAGGGAGGACGTCAGTGGAGTGACGCATTTAAACGTCGTCCAGGAGCGGTGTAGCTGGTAGGTCCGGCATCTTTTCGGCAGTCAGGTAACGGTCGGGTATGGAGTCTCGCCTCTGCTGCACGTAGCTGTCGGGAGACACCATCGTGTCCAGCAGCATTGTGTCCAGCTTCATGGGGGGAAGCACAATAGCGATGTACCCAGAAGACCAGGGCTGAAAACGAAGAAGAGGTGTTATGCGCAGCACACAGCGATCAAACGACCTTGCATGGCTTCGGTCATTAAAGGGGCGATGCAGCAATTTTTGTATTTTGCGCAAATACCGCTCAGAACGGATCCCTGACGTTAATGACCTATGAAACACGCATTTGTTTTTCACCCCACGCAATAGAAGTCCCAGAAAAAAATGAAAGGAAAACGAGCAGCGTTCACCCCCTCAACTCGCAGCCAGAACAAGCGGCCACATGATCTGAAGCCGATTATACGCCATCAATGTTGATCATAGCCACACGCTGGGGTTGGCAAAGCACAGGACACGCGCTGAGTTCCAGACATTGTTATGGTTTGGCTATTGTCGCCGATGCAACGACTGGACACGGGCCACTACCCGAATGCTTCTCGAGCAAGTAATTATCACGAGCCCAAATCGAGTGCCCACGCAATGCTCAGGTCCAATCTGTGAACCGCATTCAAATACCGTCATTGGGGTGTACTGCGATCCCCACGTTACGTCGTAAAATTTTGCAAAGGAGAGACTAAATGAAAATTATTGCTTTTGTCCTTGACAGTAGTACACTGCAACAAAGGCGTTTCTTGGCCAGTGGCGTTCCGTGCGAGTATCCTAGAGTCCCGCTAGTGCCAGTAAGCTTGTGTAAAGTGAAAAACATTCCAATTAAATATTGTTGCACCGCCCCTTTAACTGTGTAGCTTATGGAACTCAAAGCATGTTACACAAGACTTTGTTCCTCATTTTTCTATTTGCGCTCCGAGTCACAAGCTCTGTACTTGAAACCAAAGAGGCTGATGGTATAAGATGCTTTTTCAATTACACTCATTATGGCTAAAGGTACTTTGGTGGTTGCGTACATCAAAGTATGCAACCAAAGCGTGACTCTTCCATGGTTGTGCCGAGATTCGTTGTTGCTGTCTGAGCGGCATTAACAATAGCCCCCCTCTCACGGACCCAGATAAGAGCGCACGGATTAAAACCAATGACACTAAGCTCTTGGTGCTGCTCTACTAATGGGAAAATGGTACACTGTCATTCTAAACAAAGGCCACTGATATCAGTTCAAGCACTTGAAGAAAGTGATTGCTTCTGCAAAGGTTCAATTCCTAAAAACACCCTCTTGCATGTGGGCCTTTAGGGGTCAGCAATCAGCATGACCGATCAAACTAAAGCCCACTGGGACACATTGGGAAACCCTTAAAAGATGTTGAATATTACAACTGCAGTTCTCCTAGGTGTGACGGCAGTAATTAGCAGGATTTCAATCCCACTGAGCTCTTCCTTAAAAGTAACTAAGTTGTAAAAAACAAAAACAAAAAACACTCAACTGGTTATTTTTGAATTTTATTCATAATTCGGGGCCTTAAAGTGAATGAGGGCCCAATTTCACTATTTATCATTTGCTGACCGGGGGCTGATCCAGAACTCCGTTTTGGGGGGAGTGGGAAAATTCATTAGGATACTATCCTCCCATTCTTTCTTGTGAACCAGGGGGTCCACCCATGTCAAATTGCCCTTCGAGAAGGGGAGGGGGGGGATCGACTTTGTTTGGGGGGGTGGCCACCCCCGTTCCCCCCCCCCCCTTGGATCTGCCCCTGTTGCTGACACTTATGCATGTAGCTTCCAAGGTTTGACGTCAGAATTAATTTTCTAAATATATGTTTACTGCAAAATACCGTATTTGCACGAATATAACGCGACCATGAATATACCGCGAGGGCACGTTTTGATACCCTCAAAAAGAAAAAAATATTATTACTATCATAACGCGAACCGAGGGCGCATCAATTTCTCGCACTCGGGGGCATAGCAGATGTGAAAAGTCAATGAAAATAGAAGAAATATCAGTTTATGTTTCGACTGCACTCGTCCTCACTCCTCAGGTCCTTCCGTTTAAAATCCACTTGGCGACTACCCAGATAAGCAGCAGCACGGCACCCGCTAGTCTGGTAGTTCCTTTTTCTTTCCTGCGAGCTCCTCAGCAGCCCACAATCCAAACAAGGCACGAAGTAGAAGCACCAACACACAAACACGAGATCACTCTGGAGCAGAAACTAAACAATGCGCAGGCAGAAAAAAGACTGCTGATTCCACTGATCTCTATGTCTATTTGCTGGATCGCATTTGACCAGCTCCGCCTATGGACAGGAATGCGGCCACAGTCGGCCATCTTTTTGGTAGAGTTATATTATCTCTAGCCATCACAGTAATATGGCGGACAGCGCAATGGCGGCAGGCTGCCATAAAATAGCCGTGGATCTAGTACACTGTACCGTGGGGACCATGGGTGATATTTCGTGCTTGATCGAAGTTGTTCGACGAAGCAGATTCTTGAAACCTGGCGTGAACGGTAGCCTCATCTTTGAGGACCCGGCGAAAGTTCTACGAAAGCGAAGCACCGGGGGAAAGCAGTGCAGCTCGCATCGAAAGCAGACTCCGTACCGGCATCTGCTTTCGATGCTTCTTTTGATGCGACTTTCGATGCGTGCTGTGGTGCTTTTCCCCGGTGCTGCGATTTCGTGAAACTTTCACCGAGCCCTCAAAGATCGGGCTACCGTTCACGCCGGATTTCAAAAACATGTTTCGTCAAACAATTTCAATCAAGCACGAAATATCATCCACCCTATTCTGACGGCGGCCTGCCACCACACCTGCCAAAACGCTGTCTGCCATGGGTGGATGATAGTGGCTGCAGAAGCTGTACCTTGGCTAGAGGTAATATAACTCTACCAAAAAGATGGCCGCCAGTGGCCGCATTCGCGGAGCGGGCAAACGCGATCCAGCGATTGTCATAGAGATCAGTGGCTGAATCCGATACACGATCACACTTCTTGTTATGGTCCCTCTGCATAAACAAATGCCTCGTGTTGCACGATTGCGTAAACACGGTCAATGGTCTTGGCTTGGCTTGTTTTGACTTGACTTGGCCCGGCTAGGATTGGCTCGAATTGGCCAATGCCTGCATTCCCGCATGGCGCGCGTGCGCCGAGTTTCTGCAGTGTGCACGCGTTGTACAAACACAAAAGCGATAAAAACATTTTTTTGTTTTCTAATCGCCCCTTCAAGTGGCCCACAGGGTTCGTACAAAATATTTGACTGAAAATTCAAGGCGTTTTCAAGGATTTCAAGGATGAAAAATGGCAAAATTCAAGGAGTGTTAGCAAAATTTTATTTGCTTACAAGACTTATGGAAGCAGCGCAGTTTTTGCATGGATTTCTTTTTCCACAGAAGCTATCTCCAGCTCCTTTTCTTAAGCAGTTCGACGAAAGCTGTTTGCCTTGACAAAGTAGGTAAGGTCGTTTTTCGCTTCAGCTTCTTCCGAAAAACGGTCCGCAGATTACAGCAGGCACTTGAGTTTTTTGAAGCTTTGACTTCCTTCCGTGCATCTTATCAAGCTCTTGCTCGAGCTCTTTTCTCTTTGAAGCTGCCTGCCGTGAGAGTGCTTGTTTCTTTTGTTCGTCTAGGTATGCAGCGTACCTATGCCGGGCTTGGCGCACTGACGCCTTCAACTCTTTTGAAATCGGAACGTTCAGCAGGCCACCATGGCTTTTCACAGCCTCGCAGATAACTCGTTGAGAAATATATGACAGCTCTGCCAAATTCTCGACCGCAACCTGCTTGTTGATGCTGAAGCCTCTTTCCACTGAGGCCTGCCCATGGCTCAGGAGGAGAAGTAGTTTCACCACAGCCCATAACTGCGAGAATGAAGCATCGTGGTTCAGCAGCCGCACGAAAAAACTGTCAAGACGTTCATGATCTTTTTCATAGTTTTGTAGTTCATGCCGTTTTTCTAGACAAAACTGAATGTACTGTGTGCACACAATGTCACGTTTGTGCTCAGAGAGAAGCTTGTTGTCGATTAGTAGGCAGTTAAGCACAATTTTTAGCTTCCCAAGGCACGTGTCTGTCTTAGACATCTCTATGGGGTCGAAACATGACAACCCACGAACGAAAGGGTACCTCAGGGGACTTCTCTCCATGACTTTCAGGATCATGTTCACAAGGAAGTTCCGGCACTCGTACCTAAACTCAAGAATACACTTGCAGGGGTGGAACTCACGAAATGTACTTTGGAGCAGCCACGGGAGCAGCTGAAACAGCTGTTTTGGAGCAGGTTGGGAGCAGCTAAAACTACATTTCGGAGCAGGTTAGGAGCAGCTCAGATTAGTTTTCATTGCATTTCAGCTGGAGTTTTAGTCAAGCACGGGAGCAATTTCAATTGTGCTTAGCAGCACATATGAACACGAGTGCACGGTTAGGGACCTCGTTAGATCGGATGACATTGTGAAGGATGCGAAAACTTGAAACTGTGTGAGCCTTAATGAGAACCAACAGGGAATAACCACATGTTTCTGAAGATAGCGCCCTTGATATCTTCTGACTGGCTTTCAGCAGCTCAGAATGCAAAGCAGCATTGCTTATCGCAAAACCCACACGTGCTCGACATAGTAATTAGTATACGTGTGAACCACGTGACGTGCTTAAGCAACGGGCGTGCAGGTGCGCGAAGGAACAGGTAAACAAATTTTGAGTTTATCCTATTGGGCAACTCAATATCGAAGCAGCAGACTACGATTAACGGAGTTATCGTATTCGAAGCAATAAGGAACAAGGTTAAAGTACGCCGAGCAGATCTACCGCTTGCGTGAGAGCTGCTGGCCGGCAAGGTTTCGGATTGGGCCGCGTTTCAGAAGTTATCAAATCACGATTTTTCTTGCGGGAATGCGGTTCCAGCTTCTAACAATGAAGTACTAAAAGGAATCTTTTGCCCATTTGTTTTTAACTGGCTGACGTCCGGATCCCGGGCCGCAGAGCCCGAGGCAATCTGACGCTTAACGGCTCGACCTCACTTCGGCCGACTTGCTTAGCCGCTTATGGTTGAAGAGTAGTAGCAGGTGATGTAGTGCTTGAAATCAGACCTCCGATTTCTTTCGCGCGCTTCAAGATTCGGGGTACACAGGGAGAATAAAGAGATAAAATTATTGCAAGGTCGACCCAGCTAAACGCGCTCATTGTTGCCAATCGAGTCGATAGAAACCGAAACCAAAACAAAATACTATTTTTTTTTTTGGCGCACGTTTTGCGATTTGGTGCATCATGGCGCCAGGTATTGGTTGTGGCGCAATTTCCGCAACATGGCGCAGGATGGCGCAGACAAATGCGTATGGCGCAAAATGGCGCAAATGGCGCAGCCGTTCCACCCCTGACTTGGCCGCTCGCTTTGCAGCATTTCAAAATCTTCTCAGCTGCACGTCCAACATCCACCTTTTCAAGTTCTGTGTAAACGGCAGCATCTTCAACATCAATTCGCAGCAGCTTCGTGATGCTGGTGGCTTCTGTCATTACAGAGCGCTTTACAAACCTTGACAGAAGGCTCCTCAGAACACTTTCAAGTTCTTTTGCCAGCAAAAAAATCTTGGGAGAATCACTCTGAAAAACAGTCAGGAAAGGCTGCACAACCATGGCAACATTCAGGGAAAAGTTCAATTTTGCAAGTGCAAGCTGGTCATTTAGAAAAGCACTGACGTTTTCATATGCTCTGCATTTTGGCACGGGCAGCCTGCGGCCACTCACTGCTTCAGTGTATTGCTTCAAGTGCTCCCATGTGGCCAGGGCTCTTTCCAGTACGGGCACGTTCTCGATCCAACGGTGAGATACAAAAGGAAGTGGAAACACACTGCTCCTTGTCTCTCAAATAAAATCTTCACGCCTGGCCGGTGCATCATGAAAGAGTGAGAATAAGCTGGACAAATATGTGTCAACTGGCCATCCCGTTGCATGCATTCTAGCTTTGTAGGCATTATGCACTGTGCGAAGGCCACACGATCCAATATCCAAACACTGAACTTGAAAGTCATTTTTCATGTGCTGCTGGAACTTGTGGAAAAGGCTCCAGTTGACATTGGGGCCATCCATGGAAAGCTGAACAATTTTGCTCATCGGAAAGGACGCCAGCGCTTTCGTCAAATTCTTCATGAGGTTGTTCGCTGTGCTGTGGCCCATGAATGCCGATGTCACATACCTTGTTGTCACCTCAGAATTGTTCCACAGTCTCACGTGAACATCAAGCTGTTTCTTTTGCAGGTATTCGTTTAACGTTTCATCAAAAAGTACAACAAAATGTTCAGATTTCTCCATCATGTCCAAGACTTGAGAAGTGAAAAATGGGCGCAGACCATGGCACGCGATGTACGCGAATTTTTTTTCCGAACAAGTGAAGCTTCTCGCGATATCGCTATCCGGAAACATCTTTTGGAACAACTCGGAAACTGATCCGCTGGAGCTGTATGAGTAGTGTGAAGACACAACTTTCATCGTCCACAAAATTTCGGCTTTAATCACGGAGTCATGCCTTCTGCAGTCTTCGTCAAGGGTTGCAGCTCGAGAGGATGTTTCCGTGTTTTCCCGCTGAGAAGTCGTTTCTGTGACGTTTGCCGCTTGCAAAAAACTCGTGACGGAAGAGCAGCCCTCGCCTGCCGCAACTTTGGATCGGTGCTTGGCACTTTTCTGATGGCTCTTCAACGCCGACTCCACCATTGTTGCAATGTCGACCGACTTCTGACATACTGCGCACTTCGCTCGATAAGGGTCGCTTGTCTCCGGCCTCACCCAGTGACGATATTCGCTGTGCTCCGGCCACGCAGACTGAAACTTGCACTTTCCGCCTGGCATCCTGTCAAAGTACTGTCAAAGTAAAGTTGCAGGCATTGCACACAGCACAAATGCAAACTTTCGCCCAGAAATGACGCGCGAGGCCGACGCACGGAGCGAGTATACCGAGTACCGACCGACCGACCGTTACTATAACTTGCGTTGGATTGGATTGGATTTCTGGCTCACATTTGTTGCCAGAAGACGCAGGCGCTGCCGGTTTCGAAACCGAAACTTGCTGCTATTGCTCTCCTGTCAAGACTACATGTTTTCGCAAACATTCCTCAGTAAACGCGTTTTTGAAATCAGTGCGACTTACGGAAATACGTCGTTCATTTGCTATATTGAAGCAAAGTCCACTAAATTTTCAAGGATTACAAGGAGCTCACTTATATCTAAGGAGTTTCAAGGGCCCTTGAATTAATGTTATCAAATTCAAGGACATTCAAGGATTTCAAGGGTCTGTGCGAACCCTGTGCAGTGTGCACGCGTTGTGCAAACACAAAAACAATAAAAATGCTTTTTTGTGTTTTCTTATTTGCCCCTTCACGTGGCCCAATAGCTAATAAATTCCCTACCACACCCCCACTTCTTTTCACACCCGGTATTTTGCATTGAGCCAGGGGGATGGTTTTCTCCTCTGGCTTTCTCCAGACTCGCGCGCCTCGTGGCTGAACTCGATTCCGAATATAACGCGAGATGCGTTTTGGAGCACGTAATTTCGGAAAAAAACTCGCGTTAAATTCGTGCAAATACGGTAAACATTTGGTTTGCATACCTCAAACCTTCGTGCAACTGACATAAAAAACGCCAAACAACAACAACAACAGGCCGTCTGCATGTGAAATTTGCATACTAATAACAAGGTGGTACAGTCAAACCTCGACGTAACAAACTTCTATGTAACGAAACCCCCAATGTAACGAAGTACACAACCTTTTCTAACAGCAAGTGTATGCATGCCATGCATTTTTTACTTCTACGTAACAAAGTCCCGTTTGCCGTAATTTCGATGTAACGAAGTTTCATGGACAATTCAGCACAAACTTTTGGGCCCCAAAGAGATTTTGGGAAGCACACGCGCTGAAAAGGGCCCCCGATAAGGCGCAAAAAGTGAAACGGGCCGCCTAACTGGCCCATCTGGCCCAATGCACCCAATGCTGCGGAGGGTGCCCTCTGGGAAGAAGTCGGCGAATCTGGCGAGTGTGGCATACAAAACGGCCACTAGAGGACACTAGAGCATCGCTGTTTCGTCCGTCGGCTTCATTAGCACTGTGTAGATCGGTTGAGGCCTAACTGAAAGCTTGTGTTTCTCGTTGTTTAGGTCAGCCCATGCATTCTGGTATTGAAGCCTAGTGACACATTTTCGTGCATTAGTGCTTTAGCACTATGAGCTCCGGCAAGCGAAAGGTGTTGTCATTTGAGCAGAAAGCGAAGATCGTGCAAGCAGTCGCCGATGGTGAAAAGAAGAAAGATGTTGCAGCCCGGTTTGGAATTCCTCAGAGTTCGCTGTCGACGATTTTGAAGGCGAAGGAAACCATACTTGGCTCATAGAGTGGCATAAGCGGTCTACGTAAACGACTGAAGCTGGCGGTCTATGAAAACGTTGACAAGGCTGTTTTTAAACGGTTTATGTCTATCCGGGCACATAACGTCCCCACAACTGCCGCTGTACTGCAGTAGAAAGCGAAAGGTTTTGCCTGCCTGCTGGGTCACGATGATTTTCAGGCAAGCAGCGGAAGCCTGGACAAGTTCAAGGGCCGGCATGCGATTGTGGGAAAAGTAAACAGCAGAAAATCGTCTTCAGCCGACGCACTAGAATCTGCCGGATGGCTTGAAAAAGAGATGCCGGGAATGCTGGAGCGCTATGCGCCTGGGGAGATTTACAACGCCGACAAAATGGCTTTTTTTTATCAGATGCTTCCAAATCGGACGCTCTCTATCAAAGGTGACCATTGCCATGGCGCTAAACAGAGCAAGCTCCGCATTTGAGTTTTGTTATGCGCAGATATGGACGCCAGTGACAAAAAGGTGCCGCTTGTAATTGGGAGAAGCAAGAATCCCCATTGCTTTGCACACACCCGGAAGCTTGATGTGAACTACACATCAAACGGCAAGGCATGGATGACCAGAGACATTTTCCGCGCTTGGCTGCAAGCTTTTGATGCTGCCATGAGGGACGCCAGCCAGAGTGTGTGTCTTGTGCTAGATAATTGTTAGGCACATCAACGTTGAAGATGTAGGCCTCACCAGTGTGGAGCTCAAGTTCCTGCCGCCCACTGCATGTCCCTCATCCAAACGCTCGATCAGGGAATTATAAACAGCGTAAAGTGTTTCTACCGTAAACGGGTCGTAGATGAACTGGATCTTCGACTGAACCGTCTGACGAAAGTGGACATTTTCCAAGCGTTAAAAATGCGGACAGCCTGCTGGAAGGTCACGCCAAAGGAAGCTATCGTTAATTGCTTCCGAAAAGCTGGACTTCACGATGTGGCAACCACAACCGAGGCCGCAACAGCCAGCAGCTGTGCCGACCAAGAGATGGCCGATGACCAGGCTCTTCACGAAGCGTGGCGAAGCCTTCAAGGCGATGGAGCCGCCCTTGACAGCGTCGACCTCGACGACTTTCTGTACGCTGGCTGCTATCAGTGCGACGGAGGAGGTGACCGACAAGGCGATAGCTAACGATGTTCGTGGGAACTTGCAAGACGGGGAAGACAGCGAGCCTGATGAGCAAGACACCTGCGATGTCCCCAGTAACCATGAAGTGGTGGACGCAATCAATGTCTTGAAGCAATTCGCGAGCACACAGCAAGACAAAGACGCGATGCAGGCCGTCTGGCTATGCGAACGTCGTGTGATGCCAATAATAATGTCAAGAGTGGCCCAGAAAAAGTTGACGGACTACTTTCAACGGAAATAAAGGCGTTCTCGGTGAGCTTTGTGAACCCGAGAAACATTTCTGGAAACTTTCTTTAACGCTAGCTCCGAATTTCTATGTAGCGAAATTTCAATGTAATGAAGTAAATTCCGAATTTTACCGACTGTATTACATCTAGGTTTGACTGCATAAAGTGCCTTCAACTGGCGTGTTTAGCAACCATGAAGTGGCAACAAATTACATCAAAAGAGCCGGCGTGTCGCGCCGTCGGTGTTGCGATCCTGACGGTTGATCGTAAGAACTCCAGCAAGAAAGGCGAGCGAACGCTCGCCTTTCTTGCATCCCAATTCCTGGCTGTTAGAGCCTCCGCAAACCGTCCACCTGTGGAGCAAACTACGGCAGAAAGGGCACCTGCCCCATACACCCCTGCTGTTACGCCGCTGCCAGGGTCGCGGTAGGCAACTGCACGAGACTCCCACAGCGTTGCCGGGCAGAAATTGCGAAACTGCACCGGAGCGCGAGCTAAACGCGATGGTCGGAAACACGTTCCAGGCCGTCGTACTACTACAACTGACCAAATACTGCTCGGTCGAACGAGTGCCGCCAGAGTTGTTGCACATTCTCAGTACCGAAACTTCCAAGCTTCGTCCAAGAACTGCGTCAGACCGCCGAGACGAACGGCTATGATGTGGTAAGCCTGTGCAATCAAATCAAATCGTTTCACTGTGTTGCGTCGGTGTTTGTGCGCGCCCTCCTTGCCCGCAGCCCCACTACAGTGACTGACAAAGCGAGAATGGCAGGGCGTGTCTTGCAAACGTCTGGCCTCCAGCGTGTGCTCCGTGCCTCCCGCCATACTTTGGCTGCACGAGACACCGAAGCGTCGTTGAAGAAAGGACGCTCGCGCGGGGGGTGGGGCAACCAAAACTCTGTGCCATCCTTACCTTGCCAGTGGCAATAGTATTTCTTAGTGTTGCACGAATATCCAAATTTTGCAACAGTAGTTTCGAATAATATGCTACTCGCAGTGATGTGATTGGCCTAAGCCATTTTGGAGCACCTTTTGGAGCAGCCAAAACAGTGTTTTGGAGCAGAAAAAGTGGCTTTTGGAGCAGCCAAAACAGTGTTTTGGAGCAGCAAAAGTGGCTTTTGGAGCAACCAAAACAGCATTTCGGCGCAGAAAAGGTGGCTTCTGGAGCAGATATTCTTAGAAAACAAATATATGTTTTAAGTGCTGGACAAACGAAGGGCACTTTGTGTTGTGATGTGTTCTGATGGGATGTGTTGTGACGGAACTCGCTGCTTTTGTTTTTACAGCCGAGACATCCCACAAGTATACAGTGCTGTAAACATTGCCAAGCAAATGCAAAAAAAAAAAAAAAAAAAAAAAAGCTGTTATTGTTTTATTGGTTCCTGACGTGCCAGAGTTTTACAAAAAGTAAGGAAACGTAAAACGATGGATTGCAAGCGTCCCGGCTGGTGCCTCTGTCATGCAATCATGTTCGCATGCACGTGAGGGCAACTTCGGCAGGCATGCAGCTGCACGTGCTTCGTCGCGCGAGCGGAGGCAACGGCTGTTCAATCGAAACCGAAACCATGCCACTCCGCTCCGTCGCTAACTGGTTCCAAAAATAGTATGCAAAATGTAATTGTCGAGCACACGACAATAAAAGTCCAGCGGAACGTGCTTGCCAGGCCGGCATCCGATTTACAGCTAAAAACACAGAAAAAAAGAACCTGATTATATTCCTAACGAGCGTGTTGGTAAGATGTACTAGATAACAGAAAGTATAAAACAGAGAGAGGACGAAAGACAGACCAGAACATTCTTTCCTGAGCGCATCGATATAAGACATCGCGAGCCAGGGTCAAAAAGTTCTTGAAACGCTTTGTGCAATGACTGAACTCGTGACAAACAAGCGCGATGTGCGGGGTCAGTGTGCAGACATTGCCTTCTTTGCTTTAGCTCACTTCTCTTCATCAACTTTCTTTCACGGCATATTTTCACGTACCGGGGTCCCTCTCGAAAGAAAGCCCATCGAGAGAAACCTAAATAATCAATACTTCGCAAAGCAGCCTTAGAGTTAAATAGGGATTTTTATAGCAGTGTTTGATTTAAACAAGAACAAGAATGTCGATGCGTTTCAGTTTAGAAAGCGCCATATCTGCAGCGATGTGGGGACGGCAACACACAACGTCGCGCGACCACGGCGACTGTGGTCGCGCAAGCGCTTCAACTCACAAAGTGACCCTCGCCGCGCAAAAACGTGGTTTTGATGGTTTTGTTTCACAGCATGACGGCATGTCCGGCACCCGGCACACTAAAGTCGGACCGTCTGCGCACGCCCGCATCTATCGTTAATATTTTTATCTTTTTTTTTTTTAACGCGAGAGGGCGAGACGAGATGCTTGAGACGACGAGCGCGCGAAACGCGAGACGGCGGGGTCCATCTCGAGAGAAAGCCCACCGAGAGAAACCTAAATAATCAATACTTCGACATAGCAGTCTTTGAGTTAGAGGGACTTTTGTAGTAACATATGGTCTAAACAAGAACAGGAATGTTGATGAAAATGTGGCAGTACTTAGTTTCATTTCAGAAAGTGCCATATCTGCAGCGATGTGGGGACGGAAATACCTGACTTCGCACAAACACGGTGACTGGAAGGCAGGGACCAAATATAGTCTTCCCATGGCCATTGCTTAAGTTTCAGGAGCGAGTGCTTCAGCACACAAAGTAACTCTTGCCACGCAAAAACATGGTCTCGTTTCACAACATATCAGCATGGCTGGTACCTGGCATGCTAGTGTCGGAGCATCCGCACACACCCGCGTCTATCATTGAAAATATTTTAAAAAAGAGGCGAGAGGATACCCACGAGACGACGAGAGCGCGAAATGCGAGACAGCGGGAAAACCATGCAAAACCATGCAACACACGCATGCTCATTTACGGTACTCAGTTTAGTTTCGGTTTTGAAAGGCGACCGAAATTGTTTTTTTGGCACAGGCTTGGCGCAAATTAAATATATTTTGGCCAAATGTAGCAGGATGTAGCAGGGTTAGCCCCTTGGCACAGTTTGGCACAATTGGCGCAGCACTCACATCACTGCGATGTCAGCCTTTCCAGTTTGGAGGGACGCCTACCTGCTTGCACCTCTGCCCACTGCAGCACGTTGCATTGGCGTTGGAAGTCGGTGAAACAGTTGTGAGCTTTAGAATTGCGTATACGAGCGAAAGCAAGCGCTGTGTGTTTGCGTTAACTTTGCGTGTTCCACACTGCACATGCGTGGAGCCCAAAATTGCAGTCTTGGATTGGCGCAAGGCGATAAGATGCACACACAACGTGGGGCACGCAACTTAACGCAAATGCACAGCACTTGTGTTTGCTTCTATATGCAATACTAAAACTATCTAGCAAGGTACAATCCCATACCCGCTGCAGCACTACGTTGGGACAGTTGAGAGTTGCTTGCGTTCGGAAATGACATTTCGCGAGCCCTGATCGCGAGCAGTTCTGCCGTGCCCGCGTCGGGGGACCCTCACTAGAGCGTTTCCGGTTTCCGCCGTGGGAGGGTGAGCAGCGAGCTGGAGGTGCAAATACACATCAATCTTAGTTCTTCTCTGGAATGCACAGTTCTGTTCTTGAAGTGTGGTGATAGTGATGTCATTGTTGGAATTTTCTACCGTCCTCCTAATATGAATGGTACATACACACGTGAATTCCATCAAATTGTGAGTGAGATGCTTACGCATTTCCCTAACAGTGCAATAATTATACTCGGTGACCACCTTTCCTGGCTATCTATTGTAATCAGTGATACAGAGGCGCACACCTTTCTTCAGTCATGCCTCGAGTTCCCATTATCTCAACTCGTTACTCAACCCACATGGTCATCTCTCGCTTCTGTCATCAACATTCTTGATTTAATTTTGACGAACAATCCTGACACTTGTTCCGACATAATTAATCCAGACAGGCCTTCCAATCATGACGTTATCACTAGACTCTTCGTCCTTTCGATTAAAGAAAGGACTACTATTAAGAAGAGAAGGTGTTACAGCAAAGCGAATTTGATGGCCTTAACTCTGAACGATCGCTTTTTTCCGAACATTTTTTGAGAAAATACTTGTCACGCTCACTTCAAGAGAAATGAAATTTGTTTAAAAATACTCAGGCTAATTGTTCCTGTCATATCCATAATAAGCAATAGCAGCATACCTTTTGGTTTAAAAAACAACTTCGACTGCTTAACAATGAAAAGAAACGACTGTTCAGGCGTGTTGACAAGAGCAGGCTATATAGATTAAGAAGTGTGTTCATGAATACCAATCACTTCTTAAACCCACTCGTTGGCACTTCTCCCATCATGATTTGTCATCCATGCTAGTAAATAAACCCCGCGGGTCTAAGTGCGACTCGCAACTCTTTAGCATCTGTAACCCCGCCCCCCCCCCCCTCCCTCCCTCCCTCCCCCTCCATCTTATCCACTTTCCGCGGCTGAAGAGCATGCTGGACGCTAATCCTGAATTTGATCTGATGGAAGTTAAGGTTAGCGAAAACTGTAAACGACTTAATTTTCGCGAAGACCTAATTTTTGAGCGACTTGCCCGCAATTCTTGAAAAGTAGGTCCCGTGAACAATACCGGTAAAATGTAAACACGTTGCGATCTATATTGAGATCCCACCACGTCACGAAAATTAGAACCCGTGAATTATTCCAAAGATTCAGCTTTGACCTAAATTGCGAAATATTTAGCCCGCGAAAAATAAGTCGTTTCAGTACTTTGCCAAGCTTGAGCAACTCGAGAGTGACTTCCAATCTCAGATTAAAGATATCAAAGAACTCAAACCATGTTTTGCACTTCTAACCAATCCTTTTATGGTCATGTGTTGAGTGGCATCTTTCCAACAATGGAAAGCTTTGTTGGCACTGTTGGAGCTTTCAAAGTGAAGCTCCAAGGAGTCAAGGGACTGAAGATGATTACACGGTCTGTGGAGACGGTTGAATTCTGGCGGCAGGTGCCAGAAGCAAGGTATCTCCACGTCAAGCATGCGGGCCAGAAACGTTTCTCAATGTTTGGATCCACCTACTGTTCTCAACAATGAAAGCAGTGAAGTAAAAACAGTGTGTGACCGTTACGGACAAACATCTAACTGAGCTGCTCCGGTCTGCAACCACGTCATTCGAGCCAGACTTCAAGGTGATTGCTTCATGAATGGGGAAGTGCAACGCAGAGGCACAATGAGGAATTGCAGCATGACTGGTCTTCAATGTGCTCACCAGCTTTGTTGAACGAAATAAAAAAAAACTTGCCATGCTCCTTTTTTCTTGCGGTTCTAGACTGAAAAGGTTATTGTTTTCATGGCTCTTTGCCTCTTTGCATATGCCTGTCTGGCCACCCCTGATAAAGTATTTCAAGTTTCATATATTGCTCTAAAAAACGTTTAGACCCCCCCAGTTTTCTGATTTTCCTCTTCGATGCGGCTCTTGGAAGTTTGGTGGTCTTGCTTGCGGCTCTTAGGCCAGGTCAGCCTGGCCACCCGTCATAGATTCTGGATTCTGGCAAGTAGTCAATTCAAGTAATCATCCTGAATTAACTCTTGTTAACGCTAATGGCGTTATGATTCCCGAGTCAGAGTGTGCCGAGCTCTTAAGGGGGAACACTGGTCTTGGAGCTTTTTTTCTTATTTTATGACCAAACTCAATGAAACTGCACAAGCTTGTTCAGCTTTTTGTGCTGATTTCATATATCTGGTAATTTCTTGATTCAGTAGAATTGTCCTGAAGATAATTAAAACTTACCTGGCTTTGTTTGGAGGAATGATAGGGAAAAAACTGCTCAACAAAATATCCTTTTTATCACTTGGCCAGATACTACGAAGTGTAAAGAATACAATGTTGGAAGTACTTTTAAGATAAACCCATTATTAGTGATTTTACAACATATTGAAGTTCAGTGCTCAATGCATGGCTAACAAGTAATAAAACAAAAGATCAAATAAAAAATTGTCTAGACTTATATTAAAAAATCTGCTCTCAACATTGTATGCTTCACACACTTAGCAGCACATTTCAAGAAAGGTTATATTTCTGACTGCTGTAGATGCTGAGATATCCCTCCTGCAAATTTTCAACGAGTCCAAAAATTGTGTTATGTGAACACAATGTTTTAGAGTCATCTTTAATGCACATTCAGCCAGCATAGACATTATAAATTGATTTATAGCTCGAATATTTAACCACGAAATTAGAAGCGTGGTAGATTCACAAGAACAACAGCCATCGCCGTTTTCAAAAGAATGCAGTTTTAGGAAGTTTTTGGCTCTAAAGACCCATGTCCCCCCTTAAAGATTTTTTTTTTTCGCATCAATATTTACTTGTGGGGAAATTACTTCAGCTCCAAGTTTAAATACTTTTCTAACATTTTCATGCCTGAGATTGAAGAGGCTGGCATTTTTTCTTTACTAAATAAACTTAAAAGTTTTTCTACCTACAATCACTTTGGTTTCAATAACAAAATACCTAAAAATATGTCTCAAAGCGCCTGTGGGATTGTAACAACCATTTTTTCACAATCATTATCAACTGGTTTAATCATGCAATACTAACGCATAGCTAAAGTAAAACCCATCTTTAAATCCGGTGATCGCTCATCACCACTATATTATTGATGCATCTCGCTAACCCATCTGTAAGCTCCTGGAACAAGTCATACATTCTCAAGTCATGAACTACTTAGAGGACTATAACATTGTCTTCAAACAGCTGCATGGTTTTCGCAGAGGTTACTCATGTGACACTGGACTTGCTGGATTTGTTCAGGACTTACACTCATCTGTAGACGCAGGCATTCAGGTTGATGCAATGTTTCTCGACTTTTCCAAAGCCTTCAACCACATTCCTCCCCCCTCTAAAACTTACCATATCCACTCTCATGTTCTCCATGGATAAAACCTCTCATCTAGACTCCAGGTGACTTCTGCTTATAATCTAACCCTTTCTTAGTTTAAGTGACGTCTGGAGTTCCCACGGGGCAGAGTGCTTGGTCCCTTACTTTTTCTTATCAATATTAACAACTTACCCAAGTGAGTTTCTTCCGGAGTTTGACTAGTATTTGCAGATGACTGTCATTTATCGTAACCTTTCTAGTAACACCGACAGCCAAGCCCTTCAGTCCTACCTTGATGCAATAAGTGTGTAGTGTTCAACCTAGCTAATACGACTAAATCTCTACAAAACAAGGAGTATGTCAATCACTAATTGGTTATCTCTAATCATAATCTCATACTTTCTAAATAACAATGTAGTCAGTCATTTCTACATATAGGTACCTAGGTATTAATTCTCAGCCTAATTTAAAATGGCACTACCACATTAATTGTTCACTTGGACTCAGCCGGTGCAACCTTGAGTGGGCTCCTTCTCACTTAAGAAAACTTTCCTACATCACACTAAACTGTCCCAAAACTGAATATGCTTCTGCTATATGGAATCCTGACCAGGCCAACATCATGAAATAACATTGAATCGCTGCAAAACTGTGCTATTCATTTCATTCTTCTGATTTTATCTGTGTTCCAGTGTGACAGGATTAAAAAATTGTTCCCAGTTGCGACCCTTATCACATCGCCAGTCACTCGCTCATCTAACACAGTCCCACAATCTTTATCATCATGCTTCGCTTCACAATGATTTCTTTCAGGCACGTCACAATTCTTCAGGCCAGGATCACTCGTATAAAGTTAAGAGTATCACATGCCACTCACCTTTTAATACACAATCATTCATACCGCAAACAATAATTAATTGGATTAACCTGCCAGCACACATAACGACTGAAGATGAGATAACAAAATTTTAAGAGTTCATGTGCACTGACAATAACATCTAGTTTTTTTTTTTTCTTCTCTCTTGTCTACTTATCTGTACTTATATTGGGCAGGAGATTGAACTATAGCTTTATCAAGGTTGTTGTACCTACAGCCTAGTGTTTACCAACACAGCATAACAAAGAAACTGAACCTCACCTAGCAGAATCTGGGCCCAAGCGGTATTGGAATTGTCATCTTCAATTTCTCGGATCAAAAACAAACAATAAAATATGGTTTCTCATGATTCTGTTCATTCTGTTTTGCAGTCATACTTAAATTATTTACTTTCTGTGTTCTTATATAATCCCCACTTCCCCTATGTAATACTCTCCCTTAGAGCACAAGGGAGATAGAAACAGCAGCACCAAATGCCAAGTCAAGATTTCAGTGATGTGATTGGTCTAAGCCATTTTGGAGCACATTTTGGAGCAGCCAAAACAGTGTTTTGGAGCAGCAAATGTGGCCTTTGGAGCAGCCAAGACAGTGTTTCAAAGCTAAAAAAGTGACTTGTGGAGAATATATTCTTAGAAAAATAAATATTTGTTTTAAGTGCTGGACAAACGAAGGGCACTATGTGTTGTGTTGTGATGTGACGTGTTGGGGCGGAACTCACTGCCTGTGTGTTTGCTGCTGAGACATCCCACAAGTATACAGTGCTGTAGGCAATGCCGAGCAATTCCGAAAAAAAAAAAAAGAAAAAAAAAAACTTGCTATTGTTTTACTGGTTCCAGACGTGGCAGATTTTTATAAAAAGTAAGCAAATGTAAAACAATGGATTGCAAGCGTCCCGGCTGGTGCCTCTCGTGCAATCATGTTCACCTCCTCGTGAGGGCAACTTCGGCATGCTTGCAGTTACACGTGCTTCGTCACGCGCGCGGAAGCAACGGCTGCTCAATCAAAACCGAAACCATGCCACTCCGCTCCGTCGCCAACTGGTTCCCAAAATAGTATGCAAAATGTAACTGTCCAGCAGACGACAATAAACAGTCCAGCGGAGCGTGCTTGCCAGGCCGGCAGGCGAGGTACAGGCTAAACACACAGAAAAAAAGAACCTGAGCGTATCGATGCAAGACATTGCGATCGAATCAGGGTAAAAAAGTTCTTGGAGCGCTTAAATTTGTGCAACGACTGAACTCGAGACAAACAAGCGCGGTGTGCGGGTTCAGCGTGCAGACATTGCCTTCTTTGCTTTAGCTCACTTCTCGTCATCAACTTTCTTTCGCGGCAGATTTCTCACGTACTGGGGTCCCTCTCGAAAGAAAGCTTATCGAGAAAAACCTAGGTAATCAAAACTTCGCCAAGCAGTCATTGAGTTAAGGAGGGATCTTTATAGCAGCGTATGATTTAAACAAGAGCAGGAATGTCGATGCGTTTCAGTTTAGAAAGCGCCATATCTGTAGCGACGTGGGGACGGACACATACGACGTCGCGCGATCACGGCGAAGGTGGTCGCGCGAGCGCTTCAGCTCACGAAGTAACTCTAGCCGCGCAAGTAAAGGGCTGTTTATACTCCGACGTTGAGCGCAGTGAACGCAGCGTAGCGCAGAACGCGCGCCGTTCATTGGCCGGCAACCAGAAACTCGATATCTGCGACCAATCCGTATCTGTGCGGGCTGCGCCACGCCCGTCGACGTTACGTTTGAGTATAAACGTACCTTAAAGGGATTGTCCGGTCAAATTTTGTATCCGAGAAAACAATTGAATATCATTGTTATTGCCTCGAGACGGATCGTACGCGCAATATCTGAATTTTATATGTCCCTCTGCGTGAGTAATTGAATTTATGCTGCTTTAATCGCATTCTAGCGTAAACGCTGTTTTTGTTGGCAACATTGAAGCTCTGACGTCATAAAACACAAAGCGAGCATTTTCGTCTGCCTCAGCGTGCTTCGTTTTTGTTGTTGTGCTCGACTTTTTTCGTAGTTGGGTGAGATTTTTGTTGCGCGGTTGGGTGCCACAACCACCGGGCAGCACATGCAAGCCAAGACATGACGTGTCACACTTTCCGCGAGATGTGCAGTGTCGAGCGAAGTGGATCGTCGCCGTGCGTAGGGACTAGGTTCCTGTCAAGATCGAGATCCCGCTTATGCAGCAATCATCTCACAGAAGAGAGCAACGAGCTGAGCTCTAAGCGGACAGGAGGCTCGCTGAGGTATACGTGTGATGCTGTGCCAACGATATTAAACTACGTCCATCCACTCCTCACCCAAATCGGATCAATCAATTTGATTATGCAGCGATACCGAAACCAAACATCTGGAAACGATACCATAAAGGCCCGTACACACTCTTGCGACCGAGTACGACTGAGAGAGACGAGATCTCTTAAGGCCCGTTCACACTCTTGCAACCTCTTAAACGTGGGTTCCTTAAAACTTCTTAAACCAGAGAACACACTGGCGCCATCTATTGGGAAGCAGTGTAAACTCGGCGGTCCGGCATATTTTTTTTTATTTCTCGCGCATTATCCTTTCTTTCTTGGCTCGAAAAACTTTTGTCAATGTTATAGCCGAGCCTTTCTATGGGTATTACGCACATTTGACCTCGGAAATCCTGCAAAACCTTCGCTCTTGTGAAATGCAGTTCCAGGCTCACCGCATAGATGGCGCCACAATGCCAGTGTGTTCCCTCATTCTAAAAACATTTAAGAAGTTTTAAGAGATCTCGTCTCTCTCAGTCGTACTCGGTCGCAAGAGTGTGAACGGGCCTTTACTTCTTAAATGTTTCTAGAATGAGGGAACACACTGACATTGTGGCGCCATCTATGCGGTGACCCTAGAACTGCATTTCACAAAAGCGAAGGTTTTGCGGGATTTCCGAGGTCAATAGTGCGTAATACCCATAGAAAGGCTCGTTTATAACATTGACAAAAGTTTTTCGAGCCAAAAAAGAAAGGATATTGCTCGAGAAATAAAAAAAAAAAAAATATGCCGGACCGCCGAGTTTACACTGCTTCCCAATAGATGGCGCCAGTGTGTTCTCTGGTTTAAGAAGTTTTAAGGAACCCAGGTTTAAGAGGTCGCAAGCAGTCGCAAGAGTGTGAACGGGCCTTAAGCTGTATTTAGCACGCGTGCAGCCCGATTCTGTTTGACCCGCTTGTGAAAGTGGAGCGTGACTACGATTCACCAAGCTTCTCCAAGTCAAGTGACAACATGCATTTGAACGATTCGCCGTTTGTGTCCGACCCGCGGACATCACCTCTGAGGGAACGATCCGCAGCCTCATCACCGATCCAGTGGATCCGCTCACATGTGTACCCAGAGGCCGCTTCGTGTACTTAGGTGCCGCTTCAGAGGCGAAATCTGCATCCTCTGCTTTGCAAGCGCCCCTAGTTCGATCGGTGGCCGTCGCAGTTGTGTTTGCTCGAAACGGCATATACGTTTGCTCGAAGCTTGTGGCTGTCTGCGAGTAATTTGCTGCTAAAAGGCGTGACTTTTTTTGCACATGCTTGGGAACTGCGTTAAAAGAACCGTATTTAAGTAGGGTAGCCTTGGCGACTATATAATTCGAAACAAAATACAAGACATCCATCGACCAACGCTTGTTATCCCGACCATCCGACAAACCTTTGCGTTTTGTGACGTCACGCAGCACCTACGGATGTCAGCCATTGACACTGGCGAAATTCGGGGTGCAGTTTCGTAGATAGGCTCATGAAAGGTTTAATTAATAACGGGAGATCATATATCAAAATAAAAATGATGTTAGTCTACATGAAGGCTCCCTCGACGTAACGAGCGCAAGAACTTAAGTACTTCCGGTTTCGACCGGACAATCCCTTTAACTCTCGCCGCGCGGCATGTTTGGCACTCGGCACACTAACATCGGAGGGTGTGCACACGCACGCGTCTATCGCAAAAAATATTTAAAAAAAAAAAAAAAGAAAAGAAAAAAAAAAAGACGCGGGATGAGATTTCCCAGACGACGAGAGCGCGAAACGCGAGACGACGGGAAAAATCATGCAAGACCGAATAGCAATTGATGTAGGGTACTTTGTGTCCGGCGGCGTCTTTTGTGCCACCAAGCTCACGCATGCTCACTTGCGGTTTTCAGTTTAGTTCCGTTTTTGAAAGGCGACCAAAATTGGTCCTTTGGCGCAGGCTTGGCGCAGATTAGCCATATTTTGGCGAAATGTAGCAGGATGTGGCAGGGTTAGCCCCTTGGCGCAGTTTGGCGCAATTGGCGCAGCAATCACATCACTGAGATTTGGTAGAGAAGAAAAGGTTTGTTGTGGAAACTATTTTCTTTTTGTGAATTCCTAATTTTGGATTTTTGTTTCTTTGTTAACTTATGCTAGGGCCACCATGTTCATTGTTCGCTCTACCCTGTCTGTTTTCCTTTTGTTTCATTTTTTATGCAATTTTTATTGACAAGATTTCCAGAAACGTAGACTCTCCTTAATCCAAACTCCACAAAGCCACAAAGTTTGTTTGAATTATCAGAAATTGATCTCAACACGATGCAAGAAAATTATAATTTGTCATTTGAATGGCTACTTATACAAGCAGATATTTGATTATCTCCCTTACATGGACCTACTGATCATAAGAAGATATGTCACACATGAAACTACTGTGAAATTTATGACACAAGTTTACTTATTTCTCAAAAAATATTGTTTCTTGTGGACTGTTTAGACAACACATGACAACTCAAAACAAAACTTTGTTCATCAAGCCAAGAAGTTTTCTAATCTGGACTACTAAATAGTGGACACATGAGCAACGAAAATGGGCACTACGGGGCAGTCTTCATAGCAGCTCGTGCGGGCGTTGGTACGTGGACATATGCCATGCCGCTACGTCACAGCGTCCGGGCAAGTTGCTATGGCAATTTCCGCACGGTGCCCGTTTTCATAGCTCATGTGGGCTCTGGTTGAGCCCCGTTGAGTGCGCTTCTCACCCAGCACCGGTGCACTGCGGAGAAGCAACACCCCTTCTCTGCAGTGTACCAGTGCTCTGAAAGAAGCGCACTCAACGGGGCCGCAAGAACAAAAAGTATGAATTACACAAAAACGCCGTTCGAATTAAGCGGCTTATGAATACGTTAAAAACACTGCGGGACAACCAACACTTTGAGATCTGTTTGAAGATATTACAAGTACAAAATATCAGAGTTTGAATTATCGTGAGCCTATCGTATCTGAGGACCGTCCTAAAAACTTTTTGAGATAAGCGACATGTATATGCATTGTGCCTATCAAAGTTCATGCCATGACAAAAAATATTTAGACTTAACTGATATTTGGATAGTCAAGTTCAAGTTAATGAGAGATAACTGTAATGGCTTCTCAGTCGTAGTTTGACCACTGAGAACTTCTGCCTGAACACGTTATAGCCACTGTTGGCGAAAGTGTCAGGTTGCATGGTCCGTTGACCAACAACTTTAAAGTTCGTTAACTAAGTCCTCTCTGATAAATGTCGCCTGGCCTCTGCCGTCAATAACGCCGCAGATGTGAGCATTGCTCTGATCAGTCATGGCCCGGCTCCGGAACGTTGGCAGCAGAACGCGCGAAGACCGGTACGATATTGTGCTACCTGCTGCGAAGATGTCGGCAGCTTCCTGTTGAACTCCCTGAACCAATATTGGAGCTCGCCAAGTCGGACCGCACATTGACAAAGCATGTCCTCCCATGCATCTGGGACATCTCACATGATTGTGGCAGTCCTTTGACCAATGTCCTCGTTTGGTGCAGCAAAGGCATCATGTCTTGAGTCCACCTTCTTTTTTTCTCATCCAATGAGATCACAGAAGTGCAAGCAGTGGTACAATGATTTTCTTCATAGCAAAACAAGCACATTTTGTATGCTCCACTCGTTTGCAGCACTAGCATTGCCGACGAATAAACAATTTCCCTTTATTTTATTCGTTTATTTTGGCCCAAGCAGGAGTGGATGTAATGTTTAGACAGAACTAAAGTGCTAGAGCCTGATTGTGAGTAAGTGTTCTCATGCTTGCTGGCCTTTGCTCGGCTGCCACTGACTGTTCCCTGCTCCCCATTTCCATGGATAGAAAGTCCAAGAGTTTCGTCAGCCTCACTGTTGACGATTCAGAAGCAGTATTCAAGTATGCTCCTTTGCCAGTGGCCCTAGTGGCAGAAACTCAGAGCCGTGTCTCGTAGCTATTGAGTCGACGAAGCTCGATCACAATGTCTGTTGGAAGACTGGACAGACGAATGTCTTTTACCAGAGTGGCATACAGTATAGACCACTTACAACGTAACCGCTTATAGTGCAGGACCGGGTATAACGCGGCTTTTTTAAACTATCGGTTCGCATCCTATAGGACTCCATGTAATTACATACCGCTTAAAATGCAGGCGCGCGGAGGGAAATACCGGTTATGGTGCGGTTTCTGGAACAGCCCCCCGACCGAGCGGATTGACCAGCGCAGTGAGCACGCTTCCCTGTGCGACACTAGATAACGGCGCTAGCCGCAAGCGGCACTTGCGGGGCAAGGAGGTTGCTCGAAGAAGCGTGGAGAAGCGAAGAGAGGCTTCAGTTGCCATAGCGACGGAGGACGCACGCACGTATCGTTCACGTGCGTGCGTCCCTCCGTTGCGTTGGAAACAACCTGTGGAGACAACCGCAACGACAGACCAATCGCAAGTTGAGGAGAAGTGTTCGCGCGCGTTGCATGCCGGTCATGGGCCGGCTTCTTCTATTCACAAACATGACGTCGGTTGTGATCGTCAACGTAGACGGCATGGTGGAAGCTCATCGTTCTGCGTAAAAGTGCTATCCTTGACTGTGAATTTTCGTTGCGTGTCGCTATGATAACCCAGCAGGTACTAGAAGGGAAGATCCACCTACTCGTGTGGCGATGTCGTGGCGGCACTCTCAAGACGGCAGAAACGCCCGTGTCGTCGTGTTTGTTTACTTCGACTACAGTGGTGCTTTCCAAGCATTTGTGTTTCGAACATTGCCCGGATTTCTTATTTGGAGCATTTTATGCCTGTGCTAAAGTTGAAGCTATTACTGGTGCGTACCGTATAAAGGATGCGAATTTTCAAGCGTTTTCATGACTGGAGAAAAGTGACTAGGGTTAGCAATCCTGAACGCTTGCAACGTCCGTCCGCAACCCGCGACGCCAATAAAGGCTGCGCCAGGCAAAAGTCGCTAATTTCTTTCAAAATGTGTGACACACTTGATAGAGAAGTGTACTAGTCTGTTGAAATAAAGACTTTCCTCAAACTAAGCTTTATTTTTCATCTAACATAAAATAAATTCTTTTACAAAGGTAAGTTGTCTCATGGCATGTATTTCGGCCTGAAAAATTGATGTTTTGGTTATAACGCGGTACCGCTTATAGTGCGGATTTTCGCGACTCCCGCGACATACGTTATATGCGGCCTACACTGTACGTCGCACTCGAAATGCCCGGGGACCGTAAGCTGCGAATGTTGGTCTGGATGTGATCATAGACATTCCGTGGTCCCTGAAAATCTTGCCCCGACTTGACCATTGGTATGCCTCGGAATCTTTGTAGATACAGTAGTCCCTCGTTCTAATGAAGTCAATGGGATGGCGAAAAAATTCGACGTAAGCGGTAATTCAATAAAAGCGAGGGAGCCAAAAAAAAAAAAGACAGCAGCCTTAAAGGTGGAAGGGAACACAGTGAAAGACTTAAAACAACTATTTAATCAAACAAACCTCGGTGCCGAACAACTTGCAACTTCTTCACTGATGGGTAAAAAAAGAACTACATGGATTTTGCCAATTATTTTTTTCTCGGGCATCAGTCGTCCTCGAGTTGCTTCAGGCATCGCAAGAGCATCATCACTGCCCCTACACTCCACTTTGTTCCAAAGCAGCCGTAGGATGCTTCGCATCTTTGCAGAGGGCATTTGTTAAAATGCCTCTCCGATGTCTCTTTGTCTTTACCAGGGTGTAAGACAGGAAGGTGAGAAACAACCACTGAAACCTGCCGCAGCGGTGCGGCCAGGTGCGACCGGATTGTGTCCTCCAGGCGGCTCCTGCTCGGTGTGGCCAGCGGCATTGTTATACTCATTACCGGCACAAGCAGCGCCGCCAGCCCTCTGTAGTCGCAACCAAAAGTGTGCGAATAAACATTTTTTTCTCTCAGCAATCACCGCGTTCGGGTGTGCCCGACGCGCGGTCTACACTCGGCAGGTACCTCCGCCTTACGACAGATGGCGCGGCAACATACAGAAGGCGATGGACTCGGGTTTGTATGTAACTCTGCGAGAGAATGCACCGTGTCACCGACATTCTTTAATTTAAAGTAGCATTCGCTAAATCCTGGCGAAATAAAATTATAGCATGTTTGTCCATTGACATTTTCCTTAACTTTAATGCACTTTCCAAGCCACATGATTGCCTGGCAGTATGAAGTCGTCTGTAAAACGTCTGACGTGCTCTTTGCTATTCGTTTTGCTTGTTTTGTTGCCGTAGTAATCCCCTTCATGGCACTAGAGGTGTGCGAATATTCTGTTAAATTTTTCACTTTTTCTTACCGTTATATGAACCCCTATGAACAAATTAAAACCGGCTCTAACCTTTATTCTTTTTTCACTCCGGAGCTGATCCTGAACTGAACTGAAATATTTTAACTGTAACCTAAACCGAACCGAAAAGAGTTTCGGTTTGACACTCTGGTTAGTACATCGCTGTGTGACATATACCCATGCGTAATAGACACAGTTAAATTTTGAAGATTTTACTGCAATGTAAATATCAACAACCACAATGTTTTACTTGTTTTTAATACACTATGCGTGAGTGTGCACCGAGCTGCTTTGAAAGTGTGTTTTTCGCTTAAGCGATATGAGTCGCGAGATTGTGTTGTCAGCTCCGTGGGTATTGCTTCTCCGCAGTGCACCGGTGCTTGAGGAAAAGCGTATTTAGGGGGGCTAACCTGCCACGATGAACACTTTGAAAAGTATCTACATCGCAGTTCATTTTGAGGTGAATATCAAATAGCATATGACTTGAAGCTACTATTTGAAAATTTGAATATTCCCACAACCCTACTCTTCGCACATACAGTAATCCCTCATTAAAACGAAATCACTTTTTCTGAATTTTTGCTTTTATCGAAGTTCCATGTGGTCCCAACCAAATACAAGCATTTTTAACCAGATTAGTCTAAGTATCAGCAGGTGAATACACTTATTACGAAAGCCGTGGTGCCAAAAGCACGCAAGCCTACACGGGGGCGCACAGAGACCCTTTCACAGAGACCCCTTCTCCATCAAGGCAAACGTCAAACTGGAAAAACGGCGAACAAGAAAATGGAGTAAACAAATGATGGAGGGCAGAGCGCCGCTTACAATGCCGATGCGCCGACGTGGGCGGGGAGCAGCAGGAGCAGCGTCCACGTTCCAATGCTACTCACGGCGCCCGCGGGGGACGCTGTCAGACTTCTGTCGGAATCGGGTCAAAGGAGAGATGGAGCACGGAGGAGATCATCTCTTCAGAAGCCCCCAACATGTGCGCCTGCGGCGCACTACCCGCACACGTGCATCGTATAGTAGATTGAGGGTGTTTACCGAAAGTCGCTTAGATCTGCGAGGTTGAGAAAAGTGGCCGGCCCGAATTTGAAACCGCCAAAACATTGGACATTTCGGCGTCGGCTGTTCGACACTGTTCGACACTGTCCACCATTTTGCAGAACGAGCAATGTATTGGACGGGTTCGAGAAATTTCTCATGCAATAGAAAGCGCGCCCGCGAACCGAAGATGAAATATCGCCAACTGCTTTGTGACCGTCAAATTTTCTCTCGCGAGCATGTTTGCCTTGCGAGAAAAAAAGACTCACAGAGCTGCAACAATCTCTACAGGAGTGTGTAAAAGCATGTTGGCAAAGCCACCGAGGAAAACTTTGATTTGGTCGCGCTTGTCGATGCGGACGTTCTTGCTGTTGCTCCTGCCACGGTTGCTGCGATCGTAGACATTGCGTGCAGCCAGGGTAAACACGAAGCGACGCTGGAGAGGCACCTCGGGAAATGCCAACTGCGGAGATGCAAAACATCCTACGGCTGCTTCGAAACAAAGTGGAGTGCAGCGGCGGCGACTGTTCTTGCGATGCCTGGAGCAATTCGAGGAGAACTCTAATGCTTGGATAAAATTATCGGCAAACTCAAGTTAATTATTTTTTTTACTCGGTAAAACTGCCATGAAATGTTCATAACCAAGGTTTGTTTGATTAAATATACAGTCAGGGTCAGTGTGTACCGTAGTGTTCCCGTCAACTTTCAAGGCTGCTGGCACCGTTTTTTGCTCTATCGCTTGTATTGAATTACCACTTATACCGAATTTTTCTGCCGTCCCATTGACTCAAATATAACAAAGATTACTGTAATACTTAGGGAAAAAAAACTTCTTTATTTTTAGTGGCATTGCCAACAATGCCATGTGACAGACAATTTCAGTTTCCTTTTTGAGAACAACTTCGTTTTGGCACAGACATGGCACAAAGTGTGCACAAATAGAGCCTTTGGAGCAGCATGTAGCAGGTTATTCGTTCTAGCACAGTTTGGCGCAGCAGTTCCACCACTGCAAGGGCAGGCGCTGTTTAGGTGTTTTTATACCCCATTTCAAATGTTATACACCTCAAAAAAAAACAAAAAAACACACACACAGAAGGGGAGTTATGGTAGCTCATTCTTTCAAACTCATAGGAACCGTTTTATTTGTAATGTTAGTTTTCAAGGATGTGGTTCGACAGTAGCGATGTTCCAATGCGAAAAGCCGAGCGTTCACTTAACTCGAAGTCCGTTCTTTCCGCGAGTCTCAAAAGCATCCGGGCTAACATCCGACAGCGGGTCATCCAGCAGCGGGGAAAGGGACACTTTCTGTACAGCAACACAGACGTTGTCTTGCAAAGATGGTTCGGAAACCTTCGTGTGAAGTGGCCTGTGTGGTCTGCTAGTGATGATGGAATGAGATTGTGGTGTGAGGGTAAACACAAAGTCCTGGACTCATCATCAGCTTGAGAGAATGTCACCTTTTTCTTCGGTGGCTAAAGATGCACCAGTACAAGGTGGGAATTTTTAAATTTTTGTTACGAGTGTAGTAGTTGTTGGGCAGAATGTGACTGAGCATGGAAAGTGCCGAACACATGGAGTGCCGAAGCATCCACAAGACAGAAATTATGCTTCATAGTTGTTTTTTTTCCAACGCTTTATAATTGCATTACAATACTAAAAGCGAAATTTCGCAAAGCAAATAATTTCAAAGGGTTACATAGATTATTCGGTAGCACTGTAACAACTCCTCTCTGGAAGTCGCGCAAACGGGATGCTTCGGCTGCGATTCAAGGTTAGATTGCGTCACGATCACGAGTAAATCTGCGTGCTATAAAGATTGTGACGTTCGTTACTTTTCTTTTACAGTGGAGCTGTTAAGGGCTAGGCTCGTCAAGATCGTGTCCGGTACCAAAGAAATGTCGACAAACCTACACGAACCTCTGGACAGCTACCGCCATCTATAAGCGACGGCGGCAATTAGGCAACCAGTCTGGTTGTCGCCGTTGCTCATAGATGGCGGCAACCTTTCCAGCTATCATAGAAGAATGGATAGTTCGGCGAGTTGGTGGGAATTCATCGTAGGAAACAGCGCGAAAAACAGACGAGGACGAAGAAGAAACGCACGTGACGAGCGCAGCGCACGTCACGTGCGTTTCTTCGTCCTCATCTGTTTTGCGCGCTATTCCCTAGGTTCTTATCAGTTTCGGTTTGGACTCACGATAAGTTGGCCGCGTGCTCTTTCTTCGGAGAAAGAAAACCGGGAGCGGAAGGAGCGACGACGTACGCAGCAGCATGAATGGGTTCGCAACCATCGCGTGCGTCGAGCGCTTCAGATTCCCTCGCGAAGGAAGAGCAAATCGCTCGCCTGGAGAGCCATTACCGAGAACAGAAGCTACAGCTCCGCTGCTCTTCTTTCTTCACCAAAGTGGAAAGGCTGAAAGTTTTTTCTAACCTGTGCGTTAGATTTTTGTGGAATGGTAGGACCAAGAGGTGTTTCTCGCATGGTCTGTCGAACATCACAATGCTAACATCGGGAGATAAAATGGCTCTTTTGTCAGCTCCGCGACGACCGCGCGTCTTTGGTCGAATATATTGAATATTGGAGTGACCGAATACTAGAAATTCGATTCGCAAATTGAATTATTCGGGAATTCGCTATTCGATTCGAATTCGAATATTTGCACACCCCTAGGCACAATTTTATGAGAGAAGACCTACGATTTAGCTTTGAAACAGTAATGTGAAGAATTCGGGTGCAGCAATAGATGGTTTTCCCGCTTCAAGGGACGAAACAACTTGACGTTACTTATGATGTATGATGAGAGCGGCGGCGCAGACAAGACTTGTCCCAGATTGGATAAAGCACACCTCGGCTCCGCTCAATTCCGAAGATTCCGAGATAGTAAGTGATTTTGCTTTAAAAAGCCCCAGTAAAAGACACTACGTCACTTGCTTTGTGAAAAATGGGATAAATATTTTAAAATCCAATTTTTAAACACGAGCAGAAATCGAAACCAAAACTCTGGCTCTGTCTGGCAACATTGGCCTCGGGCTGCCAAGAACATGACTATCGAGTGGTACGAGACGTCATGTGATCCTCTGCGCAACGACGGGCAGGATTGGGGCGGGCGTGTACCAGGCACAAGAGTCGTCTGCACTGCACTCTTCACCACGTTTTGATGTCTATGACATTCGATGACATCTGTACCACTGCGCCATAAGTTTGTGCAAGTAGTGTCCGTAGTGTGAACGAAACTCTGAGAGACAATAATCCTAAACGGTGAGACGACGAGGGCGATTGCGACGCGGGAAACAGCGCTAATGGTGCAAACACGGTGGGGCGGCCGGACGGCTTCCTAGAAGTGTGCTGCGCAGGCACGCAGAGAGGAAATGTTCCTGACGTCACCCATTACACTTGCCTGGAGAAGTAAAAACAAGCAAAAGGGGGCAATGGTGAGGATGTTTAGTTCAATGCTCGCCACACCCACGCCGCAGCCTTGACTGCGCTGTTGGTTTCGCCTCCATTTTCGCGCTCAAGTCAGCCAATTTCGGCAACTGTCGGACTGTTTAAGAAACATTTAGTCAGAACTACGCCGTAATATTTGACGTATGGTCTTTCTAGGTGATATCGAAGAAAACTGGATTGCTTTTTCAAAAAACAAAAATGAAGTAGTTGCCCTTTAACGTCCAAGTCCAAAATCTAAGACTCTTCTTGCTGCGGGTCAAGTGAATCAATTCCCGGTAGTGAATCAATTCCCGGGTCAAGTGAATCAATTCCTGCGTACACATTTGAGTGTACGCAGGCTCTCCTCCTCCCCCATTTCGGGGGGAGGAGGAGAGCCTCCTCCCCCCGAAATAACGCCTCCGCGATGTCGCGTCTCGTTGGAGGATCCGTGACTGTGAAAACTTGCTGTCTGGCAGGATGGGCAGCGCCAGGGTCGGAGTGGGCAGCGATGGAGGGCTGAGTCGATACAAACGCCCCGGCGCTGTAGGCAGGCCTTGGGGGGGCGAAGTGTGGGGGGAAGTTGGCAGGGAAACCAGCGGCGGCGTGCTGGGTTGCTGTACTGGGCTGGAACTCTCCGGGATGAAGAGGCGGCCAGGCGTCGGTGGTAGTGGCCCTGGTGAAGGTGGGCTGGGTGTCCACGGAGAATGTTGGGGGGAAGACGGGTCCAGCTGTGGCTGCGGAGACCGTTGGTTGGGTGGAGGGGACGGCCTGGGAAGTTCCAGCGGGGAGGGTGGATGCACGACTGAGGGCATCGGCAACGGCAGCTGCCATCTCGACATTGTTTTCACGCAGCAGCGAACGTAGATCGCGTAATGACGACGCGCGATCCTCGACGAGCACTTGCTCGAGACGGTGAGAGTGTTCGTTAAACATCTCAGAAAAAGTAACTGGATCCGGGAGGTCGTCATCACTTGTGTGTTCATCTCCAGGCTGGGGCTGGGCTGGCTGCTTGGGTGGCATGGGGTAAGCAGGAGGGCGAGTGTAATACACACGCGCAAGGGTCCAAACGGGTCTGCCACTCTTGGTTGGGGTCTATCCGGACAAGAGAACCTGCTTCGCTGGGGTACTGGTCTGGTGGCAACCCAGCGACTGACCCGAAGGGGCGCGGGAACCTAATATATAGGCCCCGGCCCCCGGCGGCGACCCCGCCCGTCCCCACGGTAAGAGTGCGGTGGAGGCGAGAGGGGCCGTCGGCAGGGTTCTGGTCAGTAGGCACCCACCCGACCCATCCAGCTTTATTGAGCAATAATACAGTGGCTGCGAGGGCTTCCGTTGGTGCAAGGGTGCGGCCGTGTCCTTTGGTGAGGGCCTGGTAGATGGCGCGGTTGTCTGTCACGACTCTGGTGCGGGGCGGCGCCAGCAGAAGGGCAAGCAACACTGCCCACAGTTCTCGGACGTAGATTGGAGTGGGCTGGGATGCGATGACCGCGATGTTTCCTTGCGGGAGACAGATGCCAATGCCGGACGAACTTGCGTCGGCGTAGATGGCGCGTTCCACGGAAATAAAATCAAAGGGAACGGCGACAGGAAGACACTGCACAACATGCTCAAAAAGTTCAAGCCAGGGATGAGACGGTGGGGCGCCGGTGGCCGCTGCAACATGTAAGGGCCGAAGAGCGTGGAAGTGCGAAGAATACAATGAAAAATAAAAGCCCCAAAAGCCAGCGGCTCGCTGGTAGGCTTTGCGGGTCTGGGGTTGGCGCAAGGCGCGGAGGACAAAGAGAAGGTTTTGTCGCCTGGAAGGCGTGTGGCTGATGGTGCCGGAGGTTCCATCCAGAAAAAAGCCCAAAAACTTCACTTGGCTCGAAGGGGCAAACGTGGAATCGCTTGGATTCAGGCGGATGCCCGCGCGAATGAGTTGATCAAGGAAAAGATCAAACTGAAGTTTCAAAAAGTCAGGGTCCGGGTGTGCAAACAAAAAGTTGTCCAAATGGGGCCACGCCCATAACCCACGGGCACGAGCCTCGCGAGTGAGGGCGGTCGCCAGCGAATGCGTGAAAAAGGGCGCAGGCCGTATTCCGAAGGGCAACACAGTGTATCGGTAATAGCGGCCGTCGAGACGAAAGGTAGTAAGGGCGCGGGTAGCTGGTGCTAATCCAAAATGGTAAAAAGCATCTCTTAGGTCAAACTTGACAAAAAAGGGTTTCGCAGGGAGGGGACAAGCTTTCAAAGCTATCGGAAGGGGGGGGAGGCGAAACTTGGGGCTCGGCAGCGAAGTCGTAAGGTGCGAGCAGTCAAGGACAAAACGAGATGCCGTAGATGTTTTAGGTACGAGCTGAATTGGAGACAAAAAGGGGCCACGAATTGTCTCCTCAATGATCCCTGCAGAGAGCATCGACGCCACCGCTAGCCGGAGCACAGGAAGTTGGTCCGAGTAGTGGGGGGCGGGCGTTGAACACGGAGGGCTTTCGGGCGAAGAAATGAAGCGCCGCCGGGTCAAATGGGTGGTGGTAACCAAAAGTCTCTGCGAGGATATCCCACCTGACATTAGGGATGGTCTCGCTGGGTCGTACAGGTGGGTAGGGCGGCAGGAGCGGGAAGGCCGCTGCTGCCGGCTGTCGTCGTCTGCGTCCTCGTTGGCCTCATCTGGCGGGTGATGGGGTTGATGACGTTGGAGCCATTGGAGTATGCGGAGAGCCGCATCCGCCAGACTGTCGTCCTCTGGAAGATCCGCGGCCACCTCAGAGTCGGTTGTTCAGTCCGAAGCGGAGGAGGCCGAGGGTGAGGGCGACGCCGGCCGGGGAAAGGTCCCGGTCGGACTGGTAGGGTCCGTGGTGGGCGCAGCAGGAAGGGAAGGCCATCCCGCTGGGCCTGGTGGGCTGGAGAAACTGGGAACGCCAGCTTCCCGCAATGCTTGTGCGAGGAGATCCTCCGGAAGGAGGACATCTTGTAGGAGTCCCAGGGTGGGAACTCCGTCGACGACGACGGCCACGGTTTGGGCGTCTCCCAAGACTACGTCGAGTGGACGGGGAAGGCCCGTTTCAAGGGCATCGACTGCGTCAAGGAGAGCCAAGCATTCGGCCGGAGGCTGGAAGCTTGAGGGGAGGGTTGGAACCTCACCTTCTTCTTAGGTGGGTTCTTGCGAGGGGACTTGGGAGGTTGAAGCTGAGACCGGGTGTTGGGACGGGTGGCACGTGATGGACTGACGGGGCGGTCGGGGAGCCGCTGCGGTGGGCTGCCACTCTTCGGGGTGCAGGAGGTCCCAGCAGATAGGTCGCGGAGGGGTCAGCATAGCCGTCGAGTGCGGCTCCCCACCCGGACAAGGCCACATGGTAGAGGAGCCGCACCCGATCAAAAACTCGGAGCTTGTTGCGGGGGGGGAAGGCCGATGCAGCGACAGTCCCAAATGTCCACAAAGAGCTCCAAGAGTTGGAGCTCCTGGATCTCACGCCTCCCAATGTGCTGTGAGTGTCTGGCGACTTGCTGGACAAAGATAAACGCCTCCGCGATGTCGCGTCTCGTTGGAGGATCCGTGACTGTGAAAACTCGCTGTCTGGCAGCCGCCAGACAGCGAGACCTACGTCCGAGAACTGTGGGCAGTGTTGCTTGCCCTTCTGCTGGCGCCGCCCCGCACCAGAGTCGTGACAGACAACCGCGCCGTCTACCAGGCCCTCACCAAAGGACACGGCCGCACCCTTGCACCAACAAAAGCCCTCGCAGCCACTGTATTATTGCTCAATAAAGCTGGATGGGTCGGGTGGGTGCCTACTGACCAGAACCCTGCCGACGGCCCCTCTCGCCTCCACCGCACTCTTACCGTGGGGACGGGCGGGGTCGCTGCCAGGGGGCCGGGGCCTATATATTAGGTTCCCGCGCCCCTTCGGGTCAGTCGCTGGGTTGCCACCAGACCAGTACCCCCGAAGCAGGCTCTCCTCCTCCCCCCACTTCGGGGGGAGGAGGAGAGCCTGCGTACACTCAAAATGGAAGAGGGGACGTGGGCCTGTACCTTCCACTGCATTGCCAAGAAAAGTTGTCGCGGAGTATAGTGATATATTTTTACAGCAAAGCTGTATACCTCTACCCCGCAAAAAAAGAATGTGTGTGTAGGAAAAACAATTTGCGGTAAAGCCAACTTTATCAAAAATGCTCTGCAGAAAACAGCTGTACATCTTGTCTTCTCAAAAATATCCCCGAAAAAATTACGTTACGATTGGCCGCTAACACGACTCTATAATTGCGCCGAGTTTCATTTACTTGTCATAATTAGGTAGCTCACAGTGAAGTTGTAAAAATTGTGGAATTCCCATCTGCTGTCAATACATGGGCTTCTACGGGAGCGAAGTGGACAGCCCCATGTTCGTCTGCTAGGGTAGAACTCGAGTCCCAGTTACATTAAGCTAATTAACTAGGAAGTACGCTCAATCGCAAATTACAAACAAACACGTTTTGTTTTGTGCACTCGTTTGCTTTGCCGTCCAACCACGTTCACACCCGTTTCGCCGTTGAAGGCGAAACTGCCGGAGCACTACTCGCAATGACGCCTTAGCGAGCAATTTGTAAACCGCCAGACGGAACATCGCATAGAGCCGCCTGTCAGGAATCTGAATCACGCGTATTTGCTTCCCTTCATAAACAGTTTTTTTTTTCTATTCCATTATTGATATATAGGTCCGTAGCAGCCCCTGACTACGGAGCTCCCGTCTGTATATTGGTTATAACTTCGGCGTAAAAAACAACAATGGAAATTGAAAAATCCATAAGCACGACGACGGTGTGCTTGCCCAGTATTTTACGGTATATGAAAGGGGCGCCGAAGTTTCGTGACCAGAAAAGCATTGAAGCACTCTGGCGTAATTGTGCACACATTGAGAAAGAAGCACTTGCAATAGTGTTTGGAATTGAGAAGTTTCAAAAATACTTGTATGGACGTACGTTCAAGGTTGTAACAGATCATCAGCCTCTGACTACTTTTTGACACGGAGCGACCTGCTAGTGCAGTAGCTGCTGCCCGCATTCATCGCTGGCTGACGTTCCTGGCAGACTACAGTTCCCACATAGTGTACAAGTCGGGGAACACGATCAGCAATGCTTATGATTTGTCAAGGTTACCGCTGCCCAGCACAGCTGATGATTCTGACAAGATCTTTTATTTTTCACCTCTGAATAAACTGCCAGTGCCTTCTAGAAATGTTAAACGGGAAATGACGAGACGAATTGTTGCGTGCCGTACGAGAGATGACTTGGCGAGGTTGGCCGCAAAAAGTGGCAAATAAGTATCAGCCATTTTTCATTAGGCAGCTTGATCTTTCTGTTGAGATGGGTTGCCTTGTGTGGAACAACAGGGTTGTCATACCCATGTCTCTACAGGGTGACATGCTTAGCTTTTTCCATGAACAGCCCACTGAAGTCACAAAGATGAAAGCGCTCGTAAGAGCCATGGTCTGGTGGCCAGGCATGGACAAAGCTCTCAAAGAAGTAGCGAAACGGTGTGATGTGGGCCAGAGTGTTGTGTCGATTGGACAGCATGCCCTTCTGCAGCCATGGCGATGGTGCACTAACAAGTGGGAGGGGGTACATTGAGACTTAGCAGAGAAGGAAGGCAAGACTTGGTTGCTTGCTGTAGACTGATACTCAAAGTGGCAAGAGGTACAGATAGTGGCATCGACCACTGCACAGCAGGCAATCGGGACAACCAGGGGATGGTTTGCGGCTCACAAACTTTCAGCAGAAGTTGTCAGTGACAATGGGCCACATTTTCGCTCGAAGGAATTCTCCAACTTCCTTTGTGGCAATGGAGTTAAGCATACCCTCACAACACTTTACCGTCCACAGTGAAATGGTGCAGCAGAGCAGGCTGTTCAAACAGTAAAGAGGCCGCTCTTAAAACAGCATCTAGAGGACCAACAGCAAAACCAGCAAAGGTCCCTAAAAAATTGCTTAGACAATTTCCTGTTTGCGTACAGAACGCCATACACTTTTACAGAGAAAACTTTGCGGAGTTGTTCTTGGAGAGAAAACTAATAACGAGGCTGTCCATTGTGAAATCGGACATGAAAATGGCGATGCAAGAAAAGACAGAACACTAAGAGTGCCCCTGATAAGAGAAGGTGTGCACCGAAGGTGTTTTCAGTGGGTGACTGTGCGTTTGTCAGAACAGTGCCCAATGAAGCTGTGAAGTGGTGGCAGGCAACAATCAAGAGCGTTGAGTACCCAGTAACATATCTGGTGCTGGTGAATGGACAAGTGCATTTCGTGCATGTCGATCATTTGAGGCAATAATTTCAGGAAGGTCACTCCGAAAAAACTCCTGAGGTTGAAGGCTCAGTGCCTTATGATGCAGATCTACAGGACGCTCTGGTGAGTATCAGTTCCTTGCAGACACCCCACAGTTCCAAACGTCCAAGAAGGTTCCCAAAGTCTAGAAAGTTCCTTCAGCACAACACACCCGGTTCCTTGGGAACCACCCACTTGCATCGATGTGACAGTTAGGCGGAGTGGCCAAACCACGTGTCCGCCCAACCGGTTCAGACTTGGTCCAATCTTAAGCGGGGAGGGGTTGCTATAACTTGGTTTCATTATCGATTTGTGTTATACAGGTTTAAGAGTATGTTGACGGTTACGCTGGTTCAACAATATCTGTTGGCAGGGCAAAAAATAAAGAGGGTGGGCCTCTTGCCTCAACCATCGGCTTGTCATGTCTCCGTCTTCGAAAATAAGTAACACCTTCTAGTAAAGGTTTTGGACGAGCGTGTCTAGACTCGCATAAAGAAATGCGAGGCTGTCAATGAAGCGAAGGTTGCCCACCTCTAGTAACCTAAAGTTCTGACAAGATGTGGCAAGGACGTTAATGTCTTTTGAGTCAAACGGATGCAGCTTCCCGAGAATTAAACTCTGGTCATAGGAATGGTTATGTGGAACGAGTGGAATCATACTCTTTTTGATTAAATGGTTTAAATTACATTTTGAACAATGTGCACGTCTATACTCTCTTGTCATGTGATCATGCGCACGAGTTTTTATTTTCTCGCTAAAGCTTCCAAAGCATATGGCACAGTGGGACGAGTTTGCATGAGCTACCTCATTGTCAGGGTTCATTTAGAGGGGCACCTGACTCAAGTGGATCATGGTAGGTATTTCCTTTTCCAGGCGGTTTAAAATCAAAATAAATACTTCAATGCAGTCGGGCCCGCGGTAGAGATATTCCTCCAAAATGAAGGAGTCTTTTGATGGGATGACAAGAATACAAAAAGAGCTAGGAACGTAATTCTCGTAGACGTTTCCCGTCGACCAAGCCAATTCCACGATTGCTTCGAAGTCGTAAATGCAATAGCAGGGAAGTTCTTCCATTACGTGTGTGGTGGCCTCTGACTTCACTCGAAGACATGATTGCACAGCCAGCAACAAGCGGCCTGCAGGCTCCGAACAGCGAGCAACATTCGCGCGAGCAAGCCGAGAGCAGAGCGTTGCCCAAGGACAGGGACGCGGGGGAGATGGCGAGGGGGAAGCGACAGCGACCGGTTGCAGGTACCGGCTTTTTCATGTGAAACGCTCCCCAAAGAGGAGGAAATAAACAGGCCCGGTAGCTTTTCCTCAGGCGTCGGACGTCTTCTCTTTTTCATTGTCAAAAAACATGAACAGCAACCCACAAATTGGTGACCCTGGACGAGCGACTCTACGTGGTTCCGCACAACATCTCATCATGCCTTTATTGGACAAGGAGGGGGCTGCCGGAAGTTCCAATCCACCGCAATCTCTAGCGGCACTCCGACTGAAGCTGCCGCCATTTTGGACGAAGAATGCGAAGGTTTGGTTCGCACAAGTGGAGGCGCAGTTCTAACTCCACTGGGTCAGATCACAGGCCACGAGGTATCCTCACGTCGTCTCGTCATTGTCAGTCGAGGTCGCTGACAATATTTTGGCGGTCGCACCCGCACCTGACAATCTCAAAGCGGCCATTCTCGCTCAAAAGACCGCATTGGAGCGCAGTTGGCTTCAGCATCTCCTCAACATGAAGGAACTCGGTGATCAGCGACCCTCGCAGCTGCTGCGTTGCATGCGACAACTCCTGGGCGACGCAACTTCGGAAGTGGGCAGATCGCTGCTCCGGGAGCTGTTTTGCAGCATTTGCCGAACAACATGGTTGTCGTCCTCGCAGTGGCCAAGGACATGCCTCTGGAGCGCCTGGTTGATTCGGCGGACCGGGTTGCCGAGTACTCCACACTCCGCGTGGTCGCCATGTCCACCTGTACATCCAGAGTTGCGACAACTGAGGCTGCTGCATTTTCCGATGACAAAGCGGCCCGATTCAGCCGCTTAGAGAAGGCGATTCGCAACCTGCGCTGCTTGGTTCTCGGCGGTCCACCTCTCATAGGAAACAAGGCTCCTGCCGGGGTTCTCCAGCTCTAGAGGCACCGGACGGCGGCCACTGTTGGTATCACCACACCTTCGGACCAGCAGCCTGCAAGTGCACCCCGCTGTGTTCGTGGCAGGGAAACCTGACCACCGGGCACTAGCAGCAGCGGGTGATCCCGGTTCAAGACAGAGTCACTTGTTTTACATTGTGGGTCGCGTCGCTGGCCACCGGTTTCTTGTGGACACCAGAGCAGAGGTCAGCGTTCTTCCAGCATCGCCAGCTGATAAGCATCACCTCATTCAAACATCCCCACTTCGAGCCGTAAAAAGTTCGTCAATTGCCACCTATGGTCAACGCTCCCTGACCATCAACCTTGGCCTAAGATGGACATTTCGCTGGGCGTTTATCGTCGCAGACATTCGCACGGCTATTCTGAGAGCTGATTTTCTCAGCCAGTTTAATCTCAGCATGGACATGCATTCTCGTCGCCTGGTTGATGCAATGACTTGCCTCTCAGTCTCTCAGTCAATGGCATCGCATCATCCCACGTTGTCTCGGGGGTACGTTCTGCGCCGCCAAGTTCAATGTTCGAGGAACTGCTAACCAAGGTTCCCGAGCTGATGAGAACTACCAACTTGGATGAATCGGTTCGGCACTCCGTTACTCATCACAACGAGACCACAGGGCCTCCTACAATCATGCGGCCTCGTCGTCTCATGAGCAAACGACTCACCGTCACCTGCTGTGAATTCGACTACATGCTGCAACTGGGAATCATTCGCCCTTCTGAGAGCAACTGGTTGTCACTCCTCCACCTCGTCTCCAAAGCCACCGCTGGCGACTGGTGGCCATGCGGTGATTACCGCACGCTCAAGGCCCAAACCGTCCCGGACCGGTACCTCTCATTGCATATCCAGGACTTCACCGCGAACCTGGCAGGCAAGTCTATTTTCGCCAGGATCAACTTACCATATTTGCACGAATATAACGCGTTTTTTTTAGAGCGCAGCTCTTAGGGGCCCGTTTCCGGCTTGAGCGGCGTCGCCGTCGGCGTAACCGCGCGGTGCATTATGGGTAAATTTCCCCGCTAAATCTAGCGTAAAAATTTCTCCACTATATCTAGCGTAAAAATTTTCCCCGCCAGATTTAGCGGAAAAAATTCCCCGCTAAATCTAGCGGAAAAATTTCCCCGCTAAATCTAGCGGAAAAATTTCTCCGCTAAATCTAGCGGAAAAATTTCCCCGCTAAATCTAGCGGAAAAATTTTCCCCACTAGATTTAGCGGAAAACATTCCCCGCTATACCTAGTGGAAAAATTTTCCCGCTAAATCTAGCGGAAAAATTTCTCCGCTAAATCTAGCGGGAAAAATGCCCCGCTAAATCTAGCGGAAAAATTAACCCGCTAAATCTAGCGGAAAAATTTCCCCGCTAAATCTAGCGGAAAAAATTCCCCGCTAAATCTAGCGGAAAAATTTTTCTGGGGGGTCACGTGACCCCCCAAGGTCACATAACCCCTCCCTTCCCCCCCCCCCCCTGCCCCAGAGAACAGGTAACCCTCAGTACCCTTCCCTCCTCCTCCTCAAGAGCTGCACTCCAATTCGGTGTTACAGGGAGTTGTAAACGGCTTTCATTTTTTCTCTCGGGCACCTCGCGTTATATTTGGAATCAAGTTCAGCCATGAGGTGCGCGAGTCTGGAGAAAGCGAGGAGAAAGCCATCCCTCTTGCCCAATGCAGGAGATCGGCTGCAGAAAGAAGGAGGGGTGTGGGAGGGAATTTTTTAGCCATTGGGCCATGTGACGGGGCAAATAAAAAACCTAAAAAATTTTTTTATCGCTATTGTGTTTGTACAAAGCGTGCATGCGGCAGACATGCAGCGCACCATGCGGGAATGCGGGCACTGGCCAATTCGAGCCAAGCCAAGCCATGTCAAATCAACAAAAGCCAAGCCCAGACCACCGACCATGTTTACGCAATCGTGCAACACTGAGGTGTTCGTTTATGCGGAGGGACCAGAACAAGAACCAGGGTGATCGTGTATCGGGTTCAGCAGTCTTTTTTTTCTGCCTGTGCATTTTTTAGTTTCTGCTTCAGAGTGGTCTGGTGTTTGTGTGTTGGTGTTTCTGCTTCGTGCCTTGCTTTGCTTGTGAGCTGCCGAGGAGCTCACGCCGAAGAAAAAGGAACTACCAGACAAGCCGAGCCATGCTGCTGCTTATCTGCCTAGTTGCCAAGTGGATTGTAAACAAAAGGACCTGAGCAGTGAGGATGAGTGCAGTCAAAACATAAACTGATATTTCCCCGAGAGCGGGAAATTCCCGCGGCCTCTGGCTCACGTTATAACAGTAATAATATTTTTTTTTTCTTTCTTTTCGAGGCCATCAAAACTTTCCCTCGCGTTATATTCGGGGTCGCGTTATATTCGTGCATACTGTATTAAGGAGTACCATCAAATCCCAGTAGAGCTCTCCGACATTCCCACGATGGCAATTACAACACCATTCAGTCTTACGAGTACGTGCACACACCATTTGGGTTGAAAAACGCCGCCCAAACGTTCCAGCGTTTTATCAACGAAGTGACCCAAGGCCTGGACTTTGTGTTCGCCTACATCCACGATCTGCTCATCGTGAGCTCATCTGCCCCGGAACACAAACAACACCCCCTCGTCTTCGAGCGCCTCCGGTCCTTCAGCCTTGTCATGAACCCAGGCTAGTGCGTATTCAGCGTCTTGGCTATCGACTTCCTTGTACATTGTGTGATATCAGATGATCACCCCCTTAGAAGACAAGGTGCAAGCGATGCGTGACTTTCCGCAGCCTTTGTCACTGCGGAAGATCCGCAAACTTTTTTGCCTTCTGAATTTCCACAGACACTTTATACCTACCTGACTGTGAGCAGATTCTTCAGCCTCCAAATGATTTCCTATGCACCAGAAAAGGGCCCAACTCACTGGTCGCACGGTTGGACGCAGCAGCGTCTGCTTTCTCGCTCGCCAACAAAGCCCTGGTCGACACTACCATCCTTGTTCACCCCCGTGCCGACGCCCCACTTCGTGTGATGGTGGATGCCTCGAGCATCGCGGTCGGCGCCGTCCTACAGCAGTACATGGAAAGAGGCTGGCATCCTCTCGGATTCTTCTCGCAAAAGATACAGCACATTTGGATGAGAGTTACGCCACTGGACTAGGCGCTGCCTACAGTGCCAAGGTACTAAGATTAACGAAACTCCTTTATATGCTTTCCACTCCCAAAGGCAAGCTTCAACCACATCCTTCTTGATCCTTGCCAAGGATTCACCTGTGTCCTAACCTGCATGGATAGGCACACAAGGTAGCCAGAAGCCATACCGATCCCCAACGTTACAACCAAGATGGTTGCAAACACCTTGGTCTTGCATTAGATATCCTAATACGGTTTCCCATCCATCATAACCACCGATCGAGGGTGACAGTTTGAGTGTGCGCTGTTCATGGCACTGGTTCAGCTTCTCGGCGCACATGTTTGAAAGACAGCCTACCACCCTTCGGCCAACAGAATGATGGAATGTTTGCACCGACAGCTGAAGGCCTCACTCACAGCACAGGAGGACCACATGCATTGGCTCCAGCACCTTCCTCTCATACTTCTCGGTATCAGATGTGCCTTTGAGCCCGACCTAGGATGCATGGCTACCGGGAGAGTTCTTCCCTCATGTGGATGACCAAGCCGTCCAATCGCCGAGCTCTTACATGAATCGTATGCGAAAGCCTTTCCAGCATCTCCAGCCCACTCCTCCCAACGACTTCTCCCTGCAAGGTTTTCATGTCCCAGGACCTGACAACGCTCACCCATGCCTTCGTCCGCCGCGATTTGGTCAAGAAAACTTTGACACCGACATACGATGGCCCGTTTAAAGCACTGGAACGCGTGCTAAAGACAATGACCTTAGATGTCAACGGCAGCAGCAAGTCATCACCGTCGACTGCATCAAACCCGCTTTCATCAACTGCCCGGCTACAGCTTCGGCCTTCACTTCACCTCCGTCGCGTGCCTGAACCAGCTCAGATTCTCAACGTAAGGGCTGGACTGTGACACGGGCCCCTATTTTGTTTCGAATGTGTTAATCATCTCCTGACTTCTCAACACTCAAGCCAAGAAACTGAGGGGGGGAGGGGGAGGGGGGGCCACTGTGGCGGCCTTTGCCATCACCCGAAGACGGTAACCGCCCAGCCGGCGACAAGCGGCCCGCAGGCTCCGAGTAGCGAAGCAGCGAGCAACATTTGCGCGGGCGGGCCGAGAGCAGCGCGTTGCCCAAGGACAAGGACACGGGGGAGATGGCGAGGGGGAAGCGATAGCGACTGGCTCCGGGAACCAGCTCCTTTGTGGGGGTTGCTCCCCAAAAAGGAGAAAATAAGTAGAACCCTTTGGATTTCCCCAGGCGTCAAACGTCTTCTTTTTATCGTCGTAAAAACACGAACAGCAACCCACACGTGTGTGCTCCAGAAGTGGAGTTCATCCACCTTGCGTGGGAAGACAGTTTCGACCAGCGTTTTTTCCTTGCACTTTGAGAGGTGGGCGGATAGTGATTCTTGTTTTTGGAAACCCAGTCAGGCACCTCTTGCGACGAATGCGTAGGTTAAAGAAATCCGTAAACAATCCTGCAAACATTGTGATGCCGACAAAACGGTTTTCAAGAAGGAGGAGATCGACAAGGTTACTTAACTCGTCATCAACTACTTTCAGCGGGCAGATGAACTTCTCTCTCAAAACCAAAGACGTTAACTGAAACACCATTTTTTCACTCAAACGGCCCCTGCATCCTTCAGAAAGGTAACTGGAAACACTTTCCGGTATATATACTTGCACTTACGTTTGCGGCATGAGGATGCTCGCGACGAGCTCCAGTCGCAAGCACCAAAAACACAAAGCACATGTCTCGTTCACATTCGTAAAGACCCCGATTCACATTCACAAAGCTACTATAGTGGTTTGTGATAAGTTTCTTTGGTAAGAAAAAATTTGTGCAACCAACGATCTGAGAAAGAAACCGTCCCAAGCTGATGGAGCAAACTTTGAACCCGACAAGAAAGAATCAATCCCGAGCCTCGTTCTTGGTAATGCTCTAATGTCAGTCAAGTTTCCGCTTCTCTTTTCCATCAAGAGATCTCTTTTTTTCGATAGTTCCTCAAAATATTTTTCTGTCAGTTCTCCAATTCTCTTTGGGAGAAAAACCTGCTTGAGTTCGTCCTCAATGAGGAGCTTTACAAATGTTCTCTCTCCATACTTAGTTTCTGTTCTTACGATTTCTAGAACCACAATTTTCCCATCCGACGGTACTTTGGATATTTCTATGAAGCTGGATTGCGGACATTTTTCCAATTCTTTTAGTTTACGAGCTAAGTCAGGCATTGGAGATTCTCACAGCGAAGGTCCTCCCCGAAGACTTGTTTTCTTCCGAAGGGCCGACAAAACGTCTTGGTCACAGAGAAGGCCTAAGGCATCTCGTAGTGTGCTTGAAGTTTTGCGCAGCTGCTTATCCAGATCCAGAAATTCTTAAAAGTGGCTTGTCCAAAAGCTGAAACAAAATTTCCACTAGAAGGGAAAGACAGACATACAGAGGAGACTGTCCTACTTTCTGTTTAAACGACCCGTCTGAAGCAGAGAGTGAGGCACCTGCATTTTCCATTGGCCGCGGGTGATGTCGTAGGGGCTCGAGCATGAACAATGAGTACATGCGTAGAAAGTTGCAAAATTATTTTGCAAAAAGGAGTGCTCTCACTTAATCATAAAATTGATTTGTCAGACATTCTTGTTCTCCTTCCATCTAGCCGATTTCTTTTAATTCAGGAAGTCGACGTTGCTTCCACGTGTTTCCTTTTTTCTCGATAAAGCGAGCCTAGACAGGTTCCCCTAGGTAAGCTTCATGAGGTCAAATGCAAGTCTAGACAAGCTCCAAGAGGGACCTGAACGGTGCCTCGCACCATAAAGACAGCGTTTGCATTAGCTACAGTCAACGAAGTGGAAAGTATAAATGATATTGCCGCGCGCGCAGCTGGCCAAGCAGGCAGCGCGCACGTGGCCTAACGGTTATCGCGCTTGCTTCCCACGCTGAAAGCCAGGGTTTGATTCCTGGCCGCGGAGACGCACTTTTTAAAGGGGGGAGTAATGCCGCGCGCGCAACTGGCCAAGCAGGCAGTGCGCGCGTGGCCTAACGGTTATCGCGCTTGCTTCCCACGCTGAAAGCCAGTGTTCGATTCCTGGCCGTGGAGACGCATTTTTGTTGACACTGTAAGGTAAGGTTCTGGTGAATTCGAGAACCGTCTTGCTGATTCGAGGTTAAAATGTTTCACGCGCCGAACCTTCTACGCCGAACGATCCAGAAACCCACGAGGGTACATAAGGAATTCCGCAAGGCGAGCGGAGTCAGTTTTCGCCCCAGCGTTCGACTCTGCTCTTTCGCCGACTTCGACGCCCTACTGTTATCGTTTGTTTCCTTCTTTATTTTGGGCACAAGTTCGCCTGATTAAACATTTAGTTTACTCAGTTATTTGACGCCTCATCACTTGTCATTCGTGACAATATGGCCGCTTTGTTGAGTTGGGTACGTGTTGATACGATTTTGCAAGGTTTGACCAGTTCCACGTGCGACCTGCCGACGACTTCAAAACTTTTTCAATGCGTTTCATCCACACCATCAAGACTGTGTTTGTATTCCCCATTATCGACGTATCGCGACGTATAAATGACACGGGCGCTACGTTGGTTACAGGACATGTTGTCGCAATTTTACTCCTTGTTGCGCGGTAAAGTTTCAGGGCAACAGCAATTCCTTTTTTTATATATTAGTGGACGTCGGGATTATTTTCAGCCATACGCTGTGGAACTGAGGGGGAGAAGTTTCGCGTTCAACCATGGAGCAAAATAATATTTAGTGGATCGTCACAATGTGGCAAATCGACTATGGTGAAAAAAATAATCGGTTGCCGAAACAAAATGTTAGACAACCAACCGAAAGAAATATTTTTTGGTTACTTTCACAAAAAATGTTTTTCAGAAAAGATCCAGATGTAACATTTATTCAAAATATTCTCGAAAACTTGGATCCCGAAAAGTGCTTTAGTTATCTTTGACTATTTTCTAGCAAACACCTCAAAACTAAAAAAATATTCCTGCAAGCTTATGCAAAAGTTTGTCGCTTGTTGTATGGTATGCGTCCAATACCTTTCCTCATGACGTCTTTGAAAGATGACCCTCGTCTCATTTGTTCGGCCACATGTTTACCTGTAGATAGAAGCTTTTGACCTAGGTATGGGGCCACTTGCTTACTAATTATAGGATATAATCTCCGATACATGTCCATGAGGAAGCCACTACCTACCAGGAAAAAAGGCCCGCCTTCATAGTGAAGCAAATTCTGATCCCCAGAGCCAGAAAAATGGGACAAACAGCACGGAGCTTGTCTTACATGCATAATCTAAAAAAAAACCTCCTCTTTCATTGAGCAGTTAAAAAAAAAATGACTGAACTATTCTTTACTGCAATCTTTTTATAGCAAAAAATCTCATGAGCATTTTCGAAAATGAAGGGTGGCTGCCACACGACCCAATCTATCTAGAAATGGAATGAAAGTTCCGTTCTCAACAACAAGTTCCAAGCAAATAGTGCTGAGCTTTTTTACGATCTCTCTCATACACTTTAACAAGTTAAACAATTATGTTACCATTCTATTTTGTTTTTTTACAGCAAAAGAAACCAGTCTCAAGCTTTAACACCCCCAAAGTGTTCTGCTTCATTGATGACGTCGGTGTCTGCCACGGAAAAAGATGTATATACGCTATTGCTTCTTTTACCAAACCCAAGCATATGTGATAAATGGGAGTTGATCACTATCAGGGGTGGAACTCATGAAATGTACTTGGGAGCAGCCACGGCAGCAGCTAAAAAAACTGTTTTGGAGCAGGTTGGGAGCAGCTAAAACTACATTCTGGAGCAGGCTAGGAGCAGCTCAGGTCAGTTTTCATTGCACTTCAGCTTGTGTCTTAGACGAGCACGGGAGCAATTTCAATTGTGCTTAGCAGCAGAGATGAACATGTGTGGTTAAGGACCTATGTAGATGGGACAACAATGTAACAGATGCGAAAACTTGAAACTTTGTGAGCCTTAATGAGAATCAAAAAGCAAGTACCATATGTTTCTGAAGATAGCATCCTTGATATTTTCTCAGTGGCTTTCAGGTGCTCAAGATGCCAACCAGCACTGCTTATCACCCAACCCACACGTGCTCGACATAGTAATTATATGTGCGAACCATGTGACGTGGGTAAGCAACATATGTGCAGTTGCACGGAGGAACAGGGCAACGAATTTTGAGTTTATCCTATTGTGCAACTCGATATCGAAGCAGCAAACTATGATTAACAAAGTTATCGTATTTGAAACGATAAGCAGGAGCAAGGTAAAAGTATGCCGAGCAGATCTACCGCTCGCGTAAGAGCTGCTGGCCGGCAAGGTTTTGGATCGGACTGCGTTTCAGTTCTATCAAATCACGATTTATCTAGTGAGTATGTGGTTCCAGCTTCTAACGATGAAGTACTACAGTATAGACCACTTACAACGTAACCGCTTATAGTGCAGGACCGGGTATAACGCGGTTTTTTTAAACCACCGGTTTACCTCCCATAGAACTCCATGTAATTACATACCGCTTAAAATGCAGGCGCGCGAAGGGAAATACCGGTTATAGTGCGGTTTTTGGCACAGCCCGCCGACCGCGCCGACGACCGGAGCAGCGAGCTCGCTTCCCTGTGCGACACTAGATAACAGCGCTGATGGCGCGAGCCACAAGCTGCACTCGCGGGGCAAGGAAGTTGCTCAAAAACACGGGGAGAAGCGAAGAGAGAGGCTTCAGTTGCCATAGCGATGGAGGGACGCACGCACGAGTCGTTCACGTGCGTGCGTCTCTCCGCTGCGTTGGAAACAAAGAAACAAACAACCGCAACGACAGACCAATCGCAGGCCGAGGAGAAGTGTTCGCGCGCGTTGCATGCCGGTCGCGGACCGGCTGCTTCTATTCCGCAAACATGGCGTCGGTTGTGATCGTCGTCGTAGATGGCGTGCATCTCATCGTTCTGCGTAGAAGCGCTATCCTTGACTGAATTTTCGTTGTGTGTCGCTTTGATAACCGAGCACGTACTAGAAGGGAAGATCCACCTACTTGTGCGGCGATGTCGTGGTGGCGCTCTTAAGACGGCAGAAACGCCCGTGTCGTCGTGTTTGTTTACTTCGACTACAGTGGTGATTTCTAAGCATTTGTGTCCTCGAACATCGCCCGGATTTCTTATTTGGCGCATTTCATGCGTGTACTAAAGTTCAAGGTATTACTGGCGCGTACCGTATGAAGGACGCGAATTTTCACGCGTTTTCATCTCCGGAGAAAATTGATTAGGGTTAGCAATCCTGAACGCTCGCAACGTCCGTCCGCAACCCGCGACGCCGTTAAAAGGCTGCACCAGGCAAAAGCCGCTCATTTCTTTCAAAATGTGTGACACACTTGAGACAGAACTGTACTAGTCTGGTGATATAAAGAGTTTCCTCAAACTAAGCTTTATTTTTCATCCAACATAAAATAAATTCTTTTACAAAGGTAAGTTGTCTCATGGCATGTATTTTGGCCTGAAAAATTGATGTTTTGGTTATAGTGCGGTACCGCTTATAGTGCGGATTTTCGCGACTCCCGAGACATAATGGTGCGAGGTATTGGCTGTGGCGCAGTTTCTGCAACATGGCGCAGAATGGTGCAGACACATGCGTCTGGCACAAAAGGGCACAAATGGCGCAGCCGGTCCACCCCTGCACTATACATCCATTGACATGCATCTGTAACTCTACAACTTTAACAGCGAGATTATAATGAAGGAGTATTTTTGACTTATGAAGATAAAAGTGGGATTGGTATGCATTATGTATAGCTGGGATCACGTCTTCTGCTGATTTCTAAAAACCCTCATGATCCACGTGTTCCTGCTTCACGACATGCTTAACCCTAGACAGCTCTATCTCAATCCCTTAATTGAATATACCTTATAAGACAAGAGGGGGACCTTCCACACAGCCTGACCGGTTGCGAAAATTTTCTTTGGAAAACCGAGCTTTTTAGCCAAGGACGACGACATGTGTAATTCATCATTTCACTGGAAACATAAGTAATAGCCAGGGCCGTAACCAGGGGGTGGTTAGGGGGTTCTGACCCCCTCCGAAATTTTTTTCTGGGTACGGCCCTGGTCGGTGCACTTGCAGCCAGCCGATTTTAATCTCCACCTCTGCGCACGCGCAGTGGCGCCGGTCGGCTACCGGATACCAAACCGGGACCGGTTCTCCGGTTTGCTGCAACTCTCCATTATATGCCACCGATGCACATGATTCGTAGGCGAAAATAAGACAATAGACACTTTCGAAATGGCCGCCGTTGTCCACGAAAACCCCCCCCAAAATTTTTTTCTGGGTACGGCCCTGGTAGTAGCAATTTTCTTTTTTGTCAAGGCTCGCTTTTGGACCAAACAGTTCCTTCAGTGCAGCTTTCACTAACAAAATAAAGCCCTGCTTTGCTGGAATTTGAATATTTCTTGCTTGTTCCGACTTTTCCAGCATTAGTTAGAATAATAAAAACTCTCGTTAGACGGTCTTGTAGACTCTTTATGCTAAATGAAAAATTTAATTCTCCTAGGGCCACCTCTTAAGGTTGATTTAGCTGGATAGGATGGGTCAATTGCACTTTAAATTTACTTAAAGTATTAGCGTAAAATATCCTAAAGGAGGCATTCGGGAAAAGGTTCACATAAAATTGACGCTCATTTTGAACGACCGATCTAGAGCAGGGTCCAAAGCGGACTGAGTGCCTAATAACAAGGATCAATATTTTCTATTCAGATGACGCCCGCGCGACGCAATCCCACGAACGATAAAATGACAGCATTCCGCAAGTTCATTTACCTTCGACAGATGGCGCGAAAATAGCCTCCATCTTTTTGCAGCAGGTGGCACACCAGCATAATTCATGATGAGGATTAAAGCGCACACCCGAAATTGGGACTGGACCCCGGGCCCGAACCTGTAGGAAACACTTTAAAAGACCCCGACGTCACGGCGAGGGAATAGGGCTATTAAAGGACAGTGGGAATCGTTTAGGACCATAGAGCACTTTGTTTATGACCTAAGTCAGTTAGCAATTGCCAATTAATTGTTCAATCACGTGATAATTAGATACCAGTTGCGTCCACCACTGCTGCCCCTACACTGCCAGGATCGCGGTCTGCGACAACGTGACGCCTCTACGATGTCATCAGGTGTAAATCGCGAGACCACTCGTTGGGACGTAATAATCACGCCAGTGGGGGACGCGTTGCATGCACCACAGTGTCGTAACTCGGGCAGTTAGTGAGACTTGAGTACACCGCCGCCTCATAAACTGTCTGCGGGAGGTGCCTTACCTTTTGGGTGAGGAGCTCGGGGGCCGTGGTGAGCCGGTCGTTGACCTCCATGAGCGCGCCGGGAACGGTGCTGACCAGCGTGTACTCCGAACCGTCCGCGCAGGAAACAATGCACATTGCAGACTCCTTCTGCAGCTTCTGGCCTCCCTGCAGCACGTGCAAGTTGCAACGACAGTCGAGGGGAGAATTCCTTTAAGAGGAAATATGTGTCTCCGAAGCCAAAAAAATCGCAAACACAATAAACATTTCTTCAAATTCTTTTGAGAGATAAAAAGCAGGTAGCCCCGTAAGTGCATCGAATATCACTCTAATTTTTCTCAAATTTTCTCGTCTGCTTTGTGGTGTTTCTACTTAACCCCTTAAGTGCCTTGGACGAGCTGAGCTCGTCGGCCACTTTCTGGCTAAAAATGCCGTGGACAAGCCCAGCTCGTCCAGTGGTTTTTTCAGTAGCCCTCAATTCCACGGATGAGCTAGGCTCGTCCGAGTAGTTTTGCGGAGCTGATCATAGATGGCAGCACTCGTTTTAGTTGGCAAATATTTTTTTCACCTCCGCTGATTTTTGCGTAATAAACTTTTCAAATTTTATGTGTAATATTAAAGGAATAACAATTCAAAATAAAAAAAAGGCACTTTTAGGTTACTTTTGCAAAAAAAAATTTGCCACTTAGGGGGTTAAATGGACACTCATGGTATGGTTTTTGCTAACAGCATGGCTAGGATAATCGACAATGTTTATTTACTGTATTCATTTGCTTGTTCTCAAAGCAATAACATTACACAAAAAAGTGGGCGAAGAAAAACAAAACAAAAAAAAAAAGCAAACTAAGAAGGGGTTTACATCGAATGATTCTAAATGGCAGATTTGAAGACACTGGCATCAGTGATGAAGCGACAGAGGTTAGGTGGTGTTTCTACTTAAACAGACACTCACACGGAACTGTAACCTGCAAAAATGGTGACAGCGGGAAGCAAGGGCAAGGGAGATGGTGTATGCATGCAGAGAAGCTCACTGGTGTCATGCAATGCAACGGGGGGGAGAAAGGGCTGGGAGAAGGACAGTGAAGCGTAACGGCCAATCACAGCGTCAAGTGAGTGCACGCGATGTCGTCAATAACGAGCGCCTTCGGTCAACGTGGTTCCGAATGGTGGATGTTCAGGGAGGAAGACAAAGTGCAAATTGGTACAACAGTGCCAACAAAACAAAATCATTAAATGTCCAGTCAGAAGGATGGAGTTTGTGAAAAAGGCAAAGACGAGAGATTTTACGCTGTGGTGAAATATCGGTTGAGCAAAGATTACACCTGGTTACACTGACACAAGCAGTAAAGGAGCAGTTGCAAAAAATAAAATACATGAAACGATTTAGGATGGCCTTAAAACATCCAAGGACGGGCGAGCTGACATGACGGTTCCAAACTGACGACGCAAAGTGAAGTCTAAGTCGTCTTAAAGGGACACTGACAGGGTAGTTATGCTCGCCCGGGATTTTAGTTGTACGTGACATATGAGAGCCCAACTACCCAGAACAGAATTTGCGGCTTGAAATTCGGTTTCTTTTCGCCCAAAAACCGTCGATCAAGAACTGGCCAGTCTGAGTCGCGCTCACTCTCTTCTTTGTGGTCAGGGGCCGTTTTCTAAGGTTTAGACACAACCACCAAATTTAATCAGTCGTTGGTCATTGAAGGCACACACTCAATATCAAAAATAGAAAAAATATGAAACCCATTTTTTCTGGTTTCTAAAAAGCTGCAAATAGATTGATTGACAAGAAAGTTGCACAGAGAACCGGAAGCATTTTGTGCATTTACTGCATAATTCTCAACATGGCGTCGTTTCGCGTATCGTGGGATTCGCGGGGACGGCGATGGCAGTGGATGAAGGGTGTAGAACCTCTACTTCAGAACTGTCGTTCGCGGCACCGGCAAATTCTGTCTTCCTTTGAAAAGTAAATTTTGGACCGATCAAAAGAATTGGTATTCATCCCGTACGACATGCCTCACCACCAAGCCGATTTGCACTAAGACATTGCCGAGCCGTCGCCCCCTTCTCGGGGCTGAAGACATCGCTCGCGCAAACCTCAAGAACAAAGTGCATACTTGGAGTTGAATATGCACGCGTACGATTTCTTTACTAGGTGCGAAGGTGGCCAATGCGTGGTGCAGCCCGACTTCGACCCAGGAGTGCCTTTGCTGGAGCGAAATTTGCAGCAAACTTTCCGACCTACAGTCGACCGGCTGCATTACTTCAAAGAGTTTCCCCAGCAGCTCAGTGGCAAGATGTCCGCTTCACAGGCAGCGGTCACAGGTTCAGTGCCGAGTGTAAGCGTACCGTTATTTGTTTTGTTTTTTTCAAACATTTTGCGATATTTACATTTCTTTTTTTTTACATTTATCACTGAAACAAAAAAAAATAAATGTTGTGGACGAAACATTGCTGAACTAAATGGTACGCGATTTCCTTTTTGACACCTGCAAACTCAATGTAATCACTTTCCACAAAATGCAAGGAGCATATAAATCGGGTAGTGTCCGCTTTCCGAGGTGCCCGTAAATATTCTACAGGAATTGCAGCCAGCCATTGGTCCCGATCCCGTTGGTCTTTCGGAAACTCTGTTACACAATGCCACTTCTTTTCGGACGCAGAACCTGTGAGCCAGCTCTTCACGCAACATCTTGGGTGTATTCTTTTCGGAGCCTATCTCGGGTATTCACCACGGGCACTCACTACTCATCTCCAACTCTTCAATGTACAAAACAACTCAACTTAAACTGCAGAGCAGCGAGCGGAACAAACATAACTGCTAAAGCAATCGCACAGCTAATAGTTCCCCGCCACACATGTCATATGCTACGCAGAAAAAAAAAAAAGAAACGGAAGGGGAAAAAAAAAGCGCACGGTCAGCAGCAGCCACCTAACTTCCACCACTGACTCTCTCCTCTCCACTTCTCCAACCACTGTGCACGGGTTTCGGTTTTGTTTTCAAGCAGCTGCATTTTTCAGCTTCATTAAAATTACTATGTGTGACTCTATTACAAAATATTATTTGGGTAGTCTTCCGACACCATCATAAATTGCCTGGCAAAAAATTAAAAAAATTGTTTGGGGGGTGTCAGTGTTTAATAGACATTCTCCGAGTCACAGGCACCATCTGGGGAGTTACCTGTGAACTACAAATGAAGGGCAGTTCAACATGCCTCCACCTGTCAGAACAGATTGGCATCGTGCAGTCGTATCGGTTTCCATTGCTTTTTATGCCCCATACTACTTATGGCTAAAAAGGAATTGTCAAGAAAAACGACATACACGTAAAAATATGTGGTGAATATGTTGGTCAGGCGGAACTGTACCCTGCAAAAATGGTGACAGCGGGAAGCAAGGGCAAGAGAGAGGGTGTATGCATGCAGAGAAGCTCACTGGAAAAAGGTGCATTGTTTTGCACAGCGGAATTTTCAAGCTAGTCAGGTCTAGAAATTTGATAATAGTACATAACAAAATCATAAAAAAATAACAGTTCTATGGATAAAACAATGTTGTTCAGTGGGTTGCTAATGTCAATAAGAGAAAGTAAGGGCCCCGCATAGGATGTCAGATGTCAGTCTTCATCACTGGTTCCTACGATGAAACCTGGTTCATCGGCCCATCCTGCGATTACAAGTTTTGCAGGTCACAAAAACTTAAACTAGCATTTTCTAAACTTTTTTTTATTGCCCCCCGAAAGTTAGCCCTCTTCTTATTTTCGCCCAATTTGCTTTCGATTCTAGGTGGACTATCTCCCGGGATGTTACGGTAGTAAAGAAATGAAGCTAATTTTCACTGGAGTCGCTTTTTCTGAAAAGGAACTATGTAGTAGTTTCGAGAAAAGATATAATATAAAGGAAAATGACATGTTCCAGGAGTTTGCCCAGTCAAATAGTAAGTAAATAGTACTATGCACTATTTTACCAACAAATCTGGCTGAAGATAAAGCTGTGGCATAAACAACATATAGTTATTACAACAGCACTTTTGTACCTGACCCGACCAAAGAGTAGGTCACCGTTTATACAATGCTACACTAAGTGGTGTGAAATGGATTGTACATAATTTTCGATAAGACTGCAACCTGACCCTAATGAGGCTCACATACCATTTAATATTCTCGGCAAATTCCTAACACACCACAAATGGCGGTCCCATCTTTGAGACAGGCTTATCATCCAATGTAAGAGGCCGTGTTCCGAGGCAGGTTTGCTTTTGCCGTGAATACAAAAGTGACCAATAGACCCTTGTACGTATTTTGTGCCATCTAGCAGCAGTGTTTCAAAACTACATACAGGCCATGAGGCTGGCCACTCGACCGCCACTTATATGAAGAGAGGCTTTCAAGCACTCACGTTTGTGCTGCTCCTTTGACGCTACTCAGAAAATTCTTTTCCATTGATTTGTTTCATGTCACCCTGAGTGCACACAGGAGGGAATGATAATAACAAAGACAAGGAGCGAAATCATGTTTAAGCAAAGATGAGATCCAGAATTTGGTTTCCGTACCCCTTAAATAACCAGTTCAATTTAATTACCGTATTTACTCGAATGTAACGCAAGTTTTTTTTTCAAATTTCCCTTACCTAATTTGGGGGTTCGTGTTATAATCGAAACGCCTCAAAATTTGCCTTGGCGGTGTCGCAGCACAGACTCTTTAAAATGGCTATGACAAATCTCGCTATCGTTAAATTTTTTCTGGCAACATATACGCGCTGGAAACAGCCAATCCGATCCTATTCTTGTTTGCGACTCGTTGCGCCCATATTAGAGTTACAGGTTACCTTAACAATGCTTTCTCTTTCTGTTAGGGTTACCGTATCCATGTGCCCGTGTTGTCCGTGTTTTGTGAGCTGCTGCTACGTGCTTCAGCGACTGGACTCGAGCAAATGGCGACGCGACAAGCTCAGTACGACGCCCGCTTTAAAAGAAGTGCAATTATGATGGCTGAGGAAATCGGAAACTCTGCCGCGGCTCGACGGGTAGATGTGACAGAATCGACTATCCGTGGGTGGAGGCTCCATCGTGAAGTGCTCTTCAAGTGTGAACCCTTCCGAAAAGGCTTCCGTGGACCACGTTGTAGTACTTTTTAAGGTACTTTTTTCCCCTCACTTAACTCGCGTTACATTCGTGTTCTTTTTTTTTTTTTTTTTTTTTGCGCTGTGAAAAGTCAGTCCTTGCGTTACAATCGTGGTCGCGTTACATTCGAGTAAATACGATAATTTATTTTAACACAAAAGTTGGGACTTCTCGTGTAGAAAACTCACCGATAGCTTGAGTAGCGAGTTTTAGAATAGTGTATGCAAGGAAATAGCGTCACCTTCCTGTGCCAATCCAAAACTGTTTGGGCTCAACACAAACGCAATATCAACAACTTTTTTTTTTTCTTCTAGTGTGCACAGAGGTTTTGCATATGCCGTTCTAACACTTGGCAGTGTCTGGAGTCCTCAATAATTGACGCCGCAAAAATAAGCCGTCTGTGTAAAAATCAGCCGAGTCCAGCGTTGTCAATGGCGAATAGAGATTTACATTTAGTGGGCGACGTCAAAATTTACAAAGCACATCTGTTCAAACAAGTAAAGATATGTTTACACAGGTCCATAAAGTGACGCTTAGCGTTAGACTTCAGCTAAACTTGTCAAGGTACTTTCCTGCACCCTTTAGAGAGCTGTGCAGCGATTTTAACGTTGAAAGAATTTGCATCTCCTACTTTTCACATTGTTTATCTACTAGTCACAAAGAACAGAAAACACATCTCCTTGATTCAAAAACTTTCAGCCTTTCCATTCTGGGGAAGAAGGAAGACCAGCGAAGCTGTACTATGGTGGGACGACCTCAAGGACGACTTCTTGGACGACTTCTTGGATGACCTCAAGGAAGACCTCAAGGGCGACTTCTAGGACGACCTCGAGGACGACCTCAGGGACGACTTTAAGGACGACGTTTAGGACGACCTCAGGGATGACCTCAAGGATGACCTCTAGAACAATCTCGAGGACTACCTCTCGACAGCCTCAAGGCAACGTCTAGGACGACCTCAAGGACGACTTCTAAGATGACCTTGAGGACGACATCTAGGACGATGCATAGAGAAATTCAGCTTTTCACTCTAGTAAACACCGGAGTGGAAAGGCTCGAGCGATGAGCGAGGAGGGAAGCCGGTTGTCTGGTTGCCGCCGTTGCTCATAGATGGCGGTAGCTGTCCAGAGTTTTGTGTCATTTGTTTGGTACCAGACACGATCCTGGGGAACCTAGCCCTTAACAACTCCGCAGTGAAAGTTGTGATTCTGCCGCGTATTCGCGAGGCAAAACTCAGAATATTTCCCGACCTGCAGCCGCGAACGGCGGCCGTGAGAACCACGCAGCATTACATCAATGGAGGACTCGTAAAAAGATAGCAAGTTGTGCAAATACCTGCTAGGTAAAAGGTAATTTTTCTATAAATCTCGTCATTCCAACGTAACTATAAATGCATCAAAAACCTGGTAATCAACGACAAAACTTTTATTGTACGGAGGTCTAGTGGCGCCATCTATCTGAGATCAACAAAACCGTCAGCCCTATCTGCTACCGCAAACAGCCGCCAGAAGCCGGAGGGGGATGGGGGCAGAGCCAGATGGGGATGGCCGGACCCGGACGTTGGCACTTTCCTCCTTTCGTCATGTTGATTGCGCTGCGCAAAAACCCGGCCACGTGGTTGCGAGCGGGCGAGTTCTCGTTCCTCACTGATGGCTCTAGAGAAAGAGCTTTACCGGAACCCCGCACGTCCCCCCTCCACATCACAGCGTACGTGACTCGGAAGATGGTGAAGGTGTTGAGAGGTGCCGAAAGCCTCAATCTTTGTCCATTTTTGAAATACAAACTGGGACATGCAGGCAAAAGCAGTTTTTGTTTTTTACTTCAGTAAGGTCGAGACACCAAGACCCAAATTATTTAAGCAAAGCACTGAAATTGTTGCACAGCTCCTTCAATTTTATTTGGCCAATTTTAAGGAAGATAAATGTCAGGTTTAATTTGACTGGCCTGCCACTTATACCATATTGTGAGTACGCTGTAAGCAAATGTTCATATAAAAATAGTTATTTTCCTAGGGACAATACTGTGAAATGCTGCTAATGAGTTCCTAAACAGAAATGATAATTAAGGACATTTCCTACTTGGCCTATATAGGTCAGATTCAGAATTTTTTTCAAGTACTTATTTTTTTAAATATAAAACAGTTTGAGACAATATTACTTGTTTTTATAAATTCTCTGCATCATTATGTGAGACTGTCTGCAAAGTTCCCTAAAACTTGGGTGTCCACAAAACTAAACAGTGGGTAGTAAACTCGGGAGTTTGTCAGTTCTTCCCGATTCAGCACATTACTAACCGAGCTGTCGACCTGCTTCTACACATTCATGTATATTAGTCTCTTCATTGGTTTATTTTTCTGGAAATTAGTGTCTTAAGTACGGCCGTAGACACTAATTTCCAGGGGAAGACAATGGTAATCTTCCCAGTACATCGGTTGTTTTTCTTTTAGGCACGAAACCATATTGTAGTTATCAAAGCGCCCCAGTGGCACTGTTTAAATGGTTGTGGGCTACAAAGGACACATTTGCATCACAAAATTAAGCAAAAACGACATAAAACAGCAACACAGCCACGTGCAAGTTGAAACCGCAACCAACCACCTTGAAGCAACCTGATGGCGGCAAGTGTGTCAGTGCCCTTGAAGCGACCTTGAAGGTTGGTCTGAGTGATGCGGAGAGGGGGCGAGGCACAGTGCTTGCCTTGTTGTAAGGAAGTGGGACTGATGTAGTGAGGGGCAGATCCAGAACACTGTTTGGGGGGGGGGGGGGGGGGGCCGCCCCCGTTGCCCCTCCCTTGTATCCGCCCCTGGATGTAGCAGTGACGGGGTGAGACTCGAGAGAGGAATGGGTTTGTTCACCTCGGGCTGATGGCACCACTAAAACTGAATTTAATATGATTTTATCGATGATATGAGGCTTTTGATGCATTTACTCGTGTTGAGACGAGAATATTTATAAAAAATAGCCTTAGCTTCAGCACATAATGGCACATCTTGCCAACCTATTACAACGCACCCAGGTTGACATCACGCCTTAGCTCCCATGGCCGCCAACCTGCGGCTCCAATATGCAAAATTTTCCCGCTCTTTGCTTTGCTATTGTGCAATGGAATCGCAATATTTCAAAAAGAATGAGGCAGTTTCTTTATTCCTTTTGGTAAGATAAACAATGTAAACATTAAAAACTGGGAATTTTTTCGAAGCTGAAATTGTTGTATTGCCCCTTTAAAGGGATCAGTGTGTCGAACCGAAAAAAATACGGGTTTGGTTACGGTTCAGGTAAATTTATTTTGTTCCGGTTCAGTTCCGGTTCGATTAATTTGATTCGCGAACCGGTTCGGGGCGCTGAACCGGTTCGCGAACCGGTTCGGAAATTATAAATGACAAATTGCAACATCAAAATAAATTACAAATAAAACATCTGAAATCAGCACATACGAAACGGGATACATCGTAGTGTAAGGCTCAGGGATTTCTACCAGGAATGGTTTCTTTATGTGCACTCAAAGGTTACCTCACCGACGTTTACGCATTCGGACTTCATCTAATTGGGTCCGACGCAGTAGCTGTAAAATCCGCGACCTCCTTACAAACCCACTTACAAGTAGAACTCGCTAACTACCCCAGCACCTCGGCGTGTAAGCAATTGTAGGAACAGTGGGGAGAAAATACAGCTTTCTTTATTTGAACTAGCCTTCGGTAACTCAAATTAGACCCTTAAAAAAGTTTTCATTAAACAAGATAGGGAATATGAAAAACGTAAGAGGATAAATATTAAAATAGAAGAGGTGCCGTCAGTTGACGGCACTTAAAAAACAAATGGCATTGATAGCACATTCATTGTCAACAGCGCATGGCCGAACCGTTTTGACATGAGCCGGTAACCGTTATTTTTTTTCTGGTTCAGTTCCGGTTCGGGTTCATCGCGATAACAATATAACGGTTCGGGTTCGGGTTCAGTTCCGGAAAAAATACCGGTTCGGTTCCGGTTTTCGGTTCGGTTCCGGTTCGACACCCTGAAAGGGATGCTGAACAGAAATTTGGATTTCGTAAAATAAGGCCGTAGAAGCGTTGAACGGGACGCTACAAACTCCAAAACATCATCCTAGCAAGCGTAAACCATCTGTAGGTACGAGGGCGTGCGTTCACGGTATGGGTGAAAGGGCTCCCTCGAGGCTCTTCCTAAACAATTTCTCAAAGACCACCGCGAGAGACAGCAATATTTTTTCCATTCTTTTTTTTAGGTTGGGAATAGCGCCAGCGGGCAATTTAGAACTTTGCCAGTGCTTTGTCCAAGACCGTCGCGACATGCCCTTTTCAACTTTAGTACATGGTTTCGTTTACTGTTGCTTGGCGTTTTTATTTCTCCCTCCTTTTCAATATGCGGGTTTGGTCGTAAAAAAAACAAAATGATTTCTTTTTTTTTTTTTTTTTTTTTTCGTAACGGGGTGCATGGGCTTGCACAATGGTCAAACAAAAAATAACAGCAAAAAGGAAAGAAGAAAAGGATGCTTACGGCACTGACTCTCGGGTGCAGTAGTCAACACATGTAGCAGTGGCGAGCGAGCTGCCTCACAATTTGTACATTATTAGTACTGGGAGAAAAGAAGCGGGCCTCAATGGGCCCATGAAAATTAGTGCCAGGCCGGTTGTCAAAAACGAATGGCGGGCCGTGGGCGGCCCAAGAGACAGCGGGTCGGGCTGGGCCGAAATCCAACATGTCGGCCCGTGCGGGCATCTATGGTACACTCTTCGCGCAAATCGTTTGCATGCCTCTAATGAACAACATTTTGTTCGCATTATTCATATTTACAACGACATGTGCACCGGCGTGTGAAGCACGTATTAATGACGCGACGAAGACCTCTTGAGCAAAAGCCTTGTTTTAAGGCCTTAGGCTAAAACCTCTGGGCATGGTTAAATTGAGATGCAACTTCAGAAACCTAATGCGCACTATTGTCACCGACAGTTTAAAAAACGCAAGGTGTGACCGATTAGGGTCACGCTGCTCCTTTCGAAATTTGCTCTTCGGTGTCGTCGGCTGAATGCCGCCATGTGATTTGCTGCGGAATGATATGTAGACCCCTGGGACTCACCATGTCCCGCGTCCCTTAGACTGTTGGCAACTACGGAAGCCGACGCAACCTCGCAGGTGCGTCTATACCTTGCAGCAGCAGTTAAGCACCTGGCAACGATGGTGGTACCTGTCGACATTTGTCGAACGCTCTGCACCACTGGTGTCGGGAGCACTCACCCTTTTCCACTTGCCGGAGACTTGGTTGGAGAGGCGGTTGAGTTTTTCGTTCACTTGGAAGTTCACCTTGGTCGCCGTCTTTCCTTCCCTCAGGATCGGATGGGACGGAGCCAGCGTGACCAGAACGATTCTGGAAAAGAACCGTCGTACCGCACGCTCCAATGCACCGCAACGGAGCTGTTGCAACTTCGGTCGAGCCGAGGAAAATAAACAAAAAAAGCTGAGAACTAAACGTCGTCGTAACACAGCGAGCGCTAAACATTTGTGCCAAGAGGCGCTCTTTTGCGTGCCTCTGAGCAAAAAAAGAAACCAAAGCGGTGCGATGAAAATGAAAGTGCGCGTGAAGGCACCCTAGTGGAGCCCACACCACCTGGACAGCTTTGGCGTGCCTCCCTCGACATCATGAAATGGAGGGAGACATGCAATGTTGACCTGTTGTTGACTCATTTAAATTGTATTGATTGTTGACTCATTTAAAATGTGAATTATGAGGAACATTGGATGTAGAAGTCATTTCTTAAACAGGCGAGTTGGTCCGAAATACTTTTTTTTTTTAAACTTTGAATACAGATGTTTTTGAACAGGTAAATAATGTCATGTTTCCCAATGGTTTTCTGTGTACGAAGAGCTGAGCACAACACAATTTATTTACTTCCCACAGTTTTAGCACTTCGTTTCTTTAAAATTAATGTTAGTATAAACAATTCATACGTTTCGGGAGAGTTGACAGTTTTAAGGGGCCCTGCAATCATACTTAAGTGCCTACCTTTTTTGCGGTTACCACGTCCCTTGGGGTTCGGGCAAGTCAGCGGGCACGGAGAGAGTAACTAAATATCAGTGCGTCATATTTTAACCGGACGACGCGGAAACCTCCTCTACCTACGGGGGCGACTTGCGGTGCCGAAAGCGCGCGATATGTAACGTCTTAGGTCCTGGGCTGACTACTGGTCAGAGCCGCTAAAAGCTTCTTTTTTTGTCGAAATACAAATTACAAGTGTCGCAAACCGTTTCAATTATTTATAAAAGTAGTTTTTGTTCACTATTTTAGATCTGAAAAGAAACAAATGCAGTTTAGAAAGTATGGAAAAAAGAAATGACCCGTCGACATAACCGCCACCAAGTGATGGAAAAGGCGGCGCATACTAGAAAGCTGTAGTGGGATCAGGCGCCAACGAGCGGCGAGCGTAGAAAGATCCCGGATGTATGCGGCGGCGCTGCCGTTGTGCGAACTGGAGGATCCGATCGGTTCCTTACACTCCCAAGGCCTTCAGCAAGCAGCTTTGGCTTGCGGTTTGGCCTTTTGGAGGTATGGCAGCGTGAAGTGGCTTCCGTTCAGAACTGATCTTTACCCCGTGTTTACTGTCATTTGTGGCTAATGAAGTGTCATGCCGAATTAGTGTTTAATCGCGCAGCAAACACAATGTGAGCAGCCCTGGCTGCCTGCTTCATACAGCCTATCCAGAACATGCTTTAGTGGCGCCCCGAGCCGTCAACACCGAGTGCGGCAGCCGTGAGTGCTCGCTGAGCTCACTACCCCTTTTCTAGTTCACGGCTAGTCAAGTAACCAAGGACGTCATGAAGGAGGTTATTTTTTGCTTGGTTTTGTAATTTTAATTTGCCTACAACTTTTAGAATAAAGCGAAATTCGAGAAAAGAAAAGTTTTATTAAGTTACTACATTCAGTGCGCTCAGGTTCGGTGCAAATTAAGAACCAGTAAAAAAGTCCTTGCAGGGCCCCTTTAACGCACGGTGCTTGACCTTAAACAATACACACCAAAATGAGACATCTGTCGAATTCAAAGTTACGAGAGAACACGGATCGCTCGCTTCCAACACGATCGGCTTTTACGCCAAGAACCCTGCCTGCTTTTCTGTCCCTGCAAGACATCTCAATGGACTCCTCGATGAACTAGCAGCAGCATTCAGACACAATCGCCTCGAGACCAGGGCCTTTTTCACAGTGTCGTAACTCTACGAGTAACCCTGAGAGCCTGGGAACAAACGGAACCGCAGAGCCTGGAATGCGTCTTCAACTGGTACGTTTGAGGTCCCATCCCGCCCACGCGTCAAAAGGTGGCCCCAAAGTGGCAACGAACGACGTCGCAGAAGTGGGTGCGTCGCACTGTCGGACGTCCCGATCCTGGCGGTCAGTGCTAGAAGTCCCAGAAAAAGGTATGAGCGACGGCAAGTGTCGCCGTCGTCAAGGCACCCCGACTCCTGGCTGTCAAGCCGGAGAGCGACCTGCAGCAGAGCAGGCGTCTGCCACATCTACCGCCGCTGATGTGACGCCACCACGATTGCGGCCAGCGACGATGTGACACTTTTAAGACGTCACCAGGTGGAAATCGAGAGGCCACTTTTAGGGACACGGTAGACGCACCAGTTGAAGGCGCATTCCAGGTACGGTTATGGAACGGCATCTGGGCGACGAAACGGATGGGACCGCACGGTGCATTTACCACTCGCCTGCCAGCGACGTAGACAACAGAAATCTGTCTGACAACGTCGTCGTCTGTGAAATGAAGCTCGCGCAACTCGAGAGATGATTTTGCCTTCGTATAAATCACAGCTCCTTCTCAGAACTGATTATAAAACGTCAGGCAAAGAGTCTTATTCGAGAGTAGTGTTTCGAGTCCTTCGCGACAATGTCACTAAATGATTTGCATTTTGCAAGAGAAACAACAATTAGCAGAGGTCAGGAAGTTCTCTCCTCGAGGTGCTTAGAATAACCAAAATCCTTTCCTGGGGTCGGATTTTGGTCACTGCTAGAGCAAGAGTGAAATCTAACTTGACACTCAAGGAGCAAGCAAAAAATAACATTTATAGACAATTCGTCCTCTAATGCAATCGGAAACCGCGATTTGTCTGCCACGAAGTGCCATTTGCGGATGGAAACAAAACAAGAAAATGCCGTACGTAATCTGCTAACACACCATAAAAAAGTCATTGTCTGCTACAAAACGAGCGCCGTGACGAAGTGAGATCGGATGCAGGCTGAAATTCTGACCGTCTGCTATTTCACGTTGGAACCCATTGAGAACCTGCACTTAGTTTGCAAATGTCAAGTTGTATACTGTTGCTATATGCAGGCTGACATCGACCAGAAGATGAAGGAGTATTCACAAAAGGCTTACCAAAGGCCTCGAGACATTTCTTGCTACTTGTATGTTGGTGAGATGTTCTTACTAAAATATTGCCCGATTGTGAACTCGTGAACAGGTCCAAAATGTCTCATTGGATGATTACGCGCAAGCTGTGGTGCCACATTCTATCAGCAACCTAGAATGCTCTTGCTCATACTATGACTGAAATCGGATCCCTGGTATAGATGATATCCATACCTTCCACAACGCTTTGTCTCGAAGAAACAGAAACACATTCACTTTGGTTCTCAATCTGTAGTTCTCGCATGTTGACATTAATGTCATATAATTGTGGCAATCCTCAGGCACTTGCACACTGCCAACAAGTGGCTAAAACATAAACACCGACTTTTGAAAAGAAGCCACGACAAGCACTGAATGAGTCCGAGATTTCACGGTGCAAACTATTGCAGCTTAAATGGATGCTGAACCGAAATTTCGAGCTAACGAAACAAGGCTGGAGCGATAGGTGGGACGCTGCAAAACTCAAGAACATCACTCATACAGCGGTACCTCTAATGGATGGTCGTATTTTTGGAAAAGAAGTGCGCGATTGAACATGGCCGACGACGCCGATGAGAAATGCGACGTCACGATTCTCATTCCCTCTCCTGTTCACTTCGTCCCTTGGAGCAGGTGAACCAAAGCAAGGAGAGAAACAAGGTTGCTTCCCCACATTCTCAACTGTTCCAGGAGGATTGTGACGTAACAGTCCTTGCTTGATCACATCCTTTTTATAAAAAAAATATGGCCATCCGTTGGATATATCGATGTAGGAGTGATGTATTGGAGTCCGTAATGTCTCGTTTAACAATTCTGCGGCCTTATTTTGCAAAATCTAACATTCAGTTCAGTCTACCTTTAAGCGGGAACGTAGACACCTGTTCCACATGTAAAATGTTAATCTTGTAGTTTTACAAGAACATTCAAGAGTCCACACAACTGAAATGAGCATTTGCAACAAAGAACTGACGGTTTTCATGCGCACACACAAAAAAAAAGAAACACGTTTGGAAATTGAGTGTTTGCATTGAGGCACTTCGGTGCAGCCACCGGCGTCTCTGGAAGTGTTTCCCCATTACCGCAAGATTGGAAGCACACATACTAAGAGCTCTAAGGCCTCGTTCATCGAGGTGGTGTTAGTCGAGTACTATTTATGCAAACGAGGTGGCAGAATTTCAAGCGTCTACTGGCACAAAAGACAGTGCTGCTGCAAAAAATATTTGTGAAAAATAAATGGCCCTGCTGACTGAGAAGTGTTGAGCGGTGCCAATATCTAGTGTCAGTATTTTCACATTTCTTTGATTTCCAGAAATTAAAAGCTTTGTGCTCGAGATCTGTGCTGACATGCTCCTTAAAGGGCAACTCCGCTTCATTATTGTTTTTGAAAAAAAACAATGCACTCCTCTTCAGTATCACCTAAGAAGACCACATGTCAAATATTACGACCAAGTTCTGTCTAAATGTTTCTTAAACGGTCCGGCAAACTTTGCAACTCGCCAAGTTACCGAAATCGCCCGACTCGAGCAAACGAATTGAGGCGCAACCAACAGTGGAGTCAAGGCCACGGCGTAGGTGAAGCTAATATTGAGCTAAACGTCATCACCGTTGTCCCTTTTTGCTTGTTTTTACTTCTCCGGGTAAACATAACAAGTGACGTCAGCAACGTTTCCTCTCAGCGCTCAGCGTCGTCCGTGAGATTGTCGTAACGTGCCTGCGCAGAGCGCTTCTTTGGCACCGTCCCGCCGCCGCCGCCTCCTGCATCCCAACCGCCGTCATTTCCTCACCATTTGTGATTATTATCTCTTGGAGTTCTGTTCACACTACAGACACTATGTGCACACACTTATGTCACAGTGGTGCAAACGTCGTCGAATGTCGTAGGCACCAAAACGTGGTGAAGAGTGCGGTGCAGACAGCACTTGCGCCTAACACACGCCCGCCCCAATCCCGCACATCGTTGCGTTGCGGATCACGTGACATCTCGAACCACGGGATAGACATGTTCTTGGCAGCTTAAGGCCAATGTTGCCAGACGGAGCCAAAGTTTCGGTTTTTACCTCTGCTCACGTTTTAGGTATACCAATACATATCCCATTTTTCACAAAGCAAATGACAACGTATCTTTTGCTAGTGCTTTTTAATCTGAAATCACTCATTATCCCGAAATCTTCGGAATTGAGCGGAGTTGCCCTTTAAGTTCTTTTACATAAAGTGGATGCACAAAGTCTTCCATACAAATTGCAGAACGAAAACAGACATGTACAGTAGAACCGGCGCATACCAAGGTCAGTTTTTTCATATATAACTTCACTACAGTCGCATTTACACATAGAGTAGGAGAGCACGTTTGTTTCTATGTGCATAATTGAAGAAGGAGGGCATGTGCCGCCCCCATGTGTACTTGTTGTAAAGTCGAACGTTGATATTAGTACAAGTATAAACAAACATGGCTTTAACATAGCACGGCACAGGCCCCACCCCCAGTCCATTTCTGCATAGCCCTACCATACGGGGCTCCTGGGTCCTGCCCACATTCCCACCTGTTGGAATGGAAGAGTGCACACTGGTCCTCGCCCTTCTGCCCACTTGCGTCTGAAAGAAAAAAAAAAGGCTGTGTCAAGAGAGCCGTCTCACGGCACCCTTGAAGAGCGTCCAAGTGCCGTCCGACGGCACCACTCCATTTGCACCTTCAAGAGCCGTCCGAAAGTGCTAAGCACAAGTCATGCTTATTCTGACATGTGCTCCATCAGCTGCTCGCCGACCTTTTTAAATAATGCGCAAGCGAGACAAACACTACAGGAGCGAACAGCATGCTTTCTTATGTATCTATGACTGCGCTGTGTAGGCACGCGATCTGCCAAAGTTTACCGAAGTAACACTCTGGCGAAAGTTTTGTTCATGATTTTAAATAAATTTGAGTTTATATCCTACATTCTCAAGTGGCGTCAATAGCCTCTACAAAATATTTTAAAAAATACATTAAAAAATTAAATTCTTTTTTATAAAGCATGCATTGAACCTAACTATTTTTGAGGCCATTAGCCCCCAGAGCAAACACAAGCGTCACTGCGATCACCGCGCCCTTAATGGGGCAACGTGTACCGTGACGTCAGGCGAAGGACTGTTTCACGATCTCGCATCCTGCTCGCTTCCCTGCCCCCATTTTTTGGTTTGCGATCATGCTGACCTACTGTTCAGTGCCGCAATGCTAATCCCGAAAAGAAGCTGGTATCAGCTTTCACTGCCCGAAGACGTTGAGGTTAAAGAAAGCGTAGACAATCAAACTAAGAATGGAAAAGGCATCATCAATGTCGGCCGTTCTGTGCCGCAAGCTCTTCCAAGAGCAGGACTACGTTTATTTGGTGTACAAGATGCTGGGTAAGACCGACACCAACGTGCCTCCATACATTTTCTAGCGCGTTTTTTACTTTTATAATTAGGTTAAAAGTGCCAAAAGGCAATTCAGCCGATGAACCTCCTTGTCTGTCCACACGACATAAGGCGATCGTGTGAGCAGTCGGTGAGGCAGTGGCGTAAGTGTTTCAAACGCTGAAATTCTATTTCTTGCATGTTTATGAGTTAGGAGAATATCACACCTTGCTCTGTGGGCAATTCAAATTACATTTATATGTAAAGCATTTGGGCGGTGTACAAATCAGCTAGCAACCCGACCATGCGCGGGCCACTCTGCATGCGCTGGTTCGCAGACGCATTGAAGGCCCTGGGTCTGAAGGCCTTTCTCTCCGAAAACAGAGAGAAACAGGAGGAACAGCAAGCATTCGAACGGCTGTACAGGGGAAGTTGCTACACTAGTTGCAGAAAATGTGAAACCTGTGCAGGGTGACAGTTTGTGTGAGAAACGCTTCTGGTGTTTTAGCTTAAGGACAATTTTATTTAGCTAAAATCTCAATTTTGAAGCCTGTAAAATGTAAATTGTCGAGAAGGAAATAATACCGGGCTAAACACCTCCGTCTATGTTTGTTGGGCATTACCTAAGGGATATTATAAACAAGTCCACAGATGCCACCATGGAGTTCATTGAAATACCATTTGAATCCAGCAAAGGTGATGCGAGTAATGTAAACAGATATAAATAAGTAACTTTTATATGCCTGTGTTCTTCTTTCTTTACTTTGCACTGCACTTAGGCTGTTTCATTAGTGATTCTCTCTCCATGGCCCAGGCTATCCTTTATATGTTGCTCGAGTAGCATGCAGAGCTCTTCTACTTTGGCGTTTTTGTTTAAAAGAAAAAATAAAAAGAAAAAAAAAGAAAAAACGAAATAGGATTTATAATTTGTCAAATTCATTCAGACCACCAGCAGCATTGATTGTGTGAGATGTAAATCTATCGTTATGCTCCTGCAGGTGTGTCCCCATTTCTTTATTTTCATATACCATGCAGCTGTGTTTCATGCACTGCCTGCCCTGCCAAGCATGCCAGAAATGTTGGTTCAAGTTTCGTCTGCGGCTCCATGCTATACCTCAATAAAACCATATATGAAATATACACATTCACTTAAAGGGGCCCTGCAATCATATTTAGGCGTGTACCTTTTTTGCGATTTCCACGTCTCTTGGGGTTCGGGCAAGCCAGCAAGCACGGAGGGAGTAACTAAATATCAATGCGCCATATTTTAACCGGACGACGCGGAAACCTCCTCCACCGACTAGGGCGACCCGCGGTACCGAAAGCGCACGAAATGTGACGTCTTTGGTCCTGGGCTTAGTATTGGTCAGAGCCGCTAAAAGGTACTTTTCAGTCGAAATACAAAATATAAGTGGCACGAACCGTTTCAATTATTTATAAAAGTAGTTTTTGTTTAGTATTTTAGATCAGAAAAGAAACAAATGCAGTTTATAAAGCACGGACACAAGAAATGACCCATCGACATACCCGCCACCAAGCGGTGGAAAAGGCGGCGCATACTCGAAAGGAGAAGTGGGATCAGGCGCCGACACGGAAAGGTCTCGGATGTACGTGCATGGCGGCGCTGTGGTCGTATGAACAGGTGGATTCGACCGTCTCTGAGCGTTCCGAAAGCCTTCGGCGAGAAGCTTTGTTTTGCGGTTCGGCCGTTTCACGGTATGGCAGTGCGAAGTGGCTCCCATTCTGAACTGATCTTTACCCCGTGTTTGCTGTCGTTTGTGGTCAATGAAGTGTAATGCCGAATTAGTGTTTAATCACGCAGCAAATGCAATGAGAGCCGCTCTGGCTGCCCGCTGCATACAGTCTATCCAGAACATGCTTTAGTGGCGCCCTCTCGCGCCGTCGACACGGAGTGCGGCAGCGGTGAGCGGTCGCTGAGCTCACTATCCTTCGCCTAGCTCACGGCCACTCAAGCAACCAAGGACATCATGAGGGAGGTTATTTTTTGCTTGTTTTTGTAATTTTAATTTGCCTATAACTTATAAAATAAAGAGAATTTTGAGAAAAGAAAGGCTTCACTAAGTTACTACGTTCAGTGCGCTCAGGTTTGGTGCAAATTAAAAACCAGTAAAATAGTAAGTGCAGGGCCCCTTTAACTAGACACATGAAGTATTGGAAGGTTGTCTACTTTTCTACTAACTATGGTACGCAAATGCTGCGATATACCATACCAAAACTGTTAAATTTCCTTCTAGAAAAAGAAATTTCCATTGACACTATCTCTTTCAAGGCTTTGTGTTCTTTTTCTCTGTAGCAGTGATTTACCTCCCCCACTTTAAATTTGTTTATGCTATATAGAATGCACTCTTTCGTGTTTTTTTTTCAGATTACTGTCTGCAACGACTGTGCATGCAATCTGTTTAGGTGATTAATGACTGTTTTGTAATCTCGTGCACATTTTTGCTGCAGTGCCAATGTACGGGGCCGAGGGCTGGTCAAGCCTCCTTTGAGGCTTTTACCCTTTGCTCCACCATGCCTCATGGAAATAAACTAATATTATTATTATTATTACTATTATTAAAATTCACACTTGCTACGAAGACCGCAACAAAAAAAAGGTAAATAGAAACGAGCGTGCCGACAGCTAACGCCGTTACGGCCTCCACAAGGCAAGCGGGGCGAGTCGTAAAATTTGGTCCTCGCCGTGACGCCACCCTGGTTTGCCGTAAGGGGGCACCACACAAACTTCTCGGGGCTAATAGACTACTAGCCAGGCAAGGATGACACTTTTTGTTTTTTGGATATTATTTGTAATAAAGGAAGTTTTATGGAATCTGAGTACCTGTTTACCAGGCTATAGTCTACAGACTATACACCTTTCCAAAAAACGCTCCTAGGCCGCCACCATGTTGCTGATGCTGATGCGGCTGGTGCAATTCTCAAGCCCTCTATCAGCTAGAAATTTTCTGCCACTCTCTTGGACTGTGAAGAGCTGCTCAGCGCAATTCTCTACCTAAGTTTTTGCGGTTTTGCATTGGACGTTTTCTAACCCCTCTTGAAAGTTCACCCTTAATATTTTTTTATGCGTGCTGCGTACCCTTCTGTGTCATCCTCCACTGTGAGAAATAAGGCTGGTAAGTGCCTGCCATTCAAGCTTTTCTGTTCGACACTCACGGGAAACGAAGGAGGTGAAGGACGTCGAACGGCCCTCGGCGCAATTTTTCTAACATTGTTCTCCCCCCTCCCAGAGATAATCCGCGTAGAATCCTCAATCGTCTCCAAAAATAGTTGACTGGGTTGGGGTGGGAAACAGGTCAGTCGCGTTCGTTCCTTGCCTTGGTGCTGTTGTAAAAAAAGGAAGCTCTCCCCAAAACGTGCCCCAAAACGAAGTCAGCTCGGATTCCGTCCGATCGTCAAGATGTGACTGTCATCGACTGTGACTGTGTTATTTGAGATCTTTCTCAAATAAATTCTTGTTGGATAACGCTGCATCGTGTGGTACGTACAATATATTGTTCAAATGTTAACACTTGCTAAATTGTATGTCCATGTCCTGTCCATCGGTAAACACAATATTTGTGAGCGTGAAAAATGCGTGCCTTTCGGCTATTTTCTGTTGTAAATTATTTTCGACAGCTAAGCGCTTTGTCGTTTGACATAAGGCGAATCGCGCTGCACCATCAAAACTTACCGTAAAAAACTAAAACAAAAAAACGAGAACTATACATTTCAGTCACATTCATTGTCGTGCGCATACCCAACAAAAATATTTTATAGGTTTTTTTTAATGCTTTTTGATTTTTTCAAATGTGGTACAATGCTTTCTCAATGACCTCGGGAAAATACATGCACCATGAAACACAAAATACAGCGGGAAAAGATGAGAATTCAGCCACCAGCAGTGTTTGAAACTGCGCCTACGCAGGCTGCGCCTATCGAAATCACAGTGCACTCGGTTAGGGTTAACAGGGACGCCGGTGAGAGTCTAACCTCAGACCCAGTGACTGGGCTTGAAAATGGTTTGCTGCACCCAGGGTCGAGTGTTTCTTGGAAAGTTGTATACATGTTTAAAAGTCTAAATTTTAGGCTGTGCGGACTGCGGACTATCTACGGGTGCAGACTACAGAGGATTTTTGCTTTTCAATATCGTTGATTACGACGAGACGAGACAGATTTTGTGAACGAAAGAGCATGTTAATGATGATTTACATATATTATAGGCTTCTTTGTGAGCTAAGAAAGCAGATATTTATTAAGTTGTGCCGTCAACGAGTAGATTTTCGTGTCGACTAAGCACCAGGTGCACACTATGCACCGGGTGGGACTTTACACCGGGTGCAGACTATGCACCAGGTGCAGACTATCTCAGCAAAAACTTTTATATTTAACCCCAAATCTGCCCTCGCGGACTATACACCTGGTGTGCACTATAGTCCGGAAAATACGGAATACACATAATTAGGAAATTTAACACAAAAAAGTACACCGAAAATAGGCATACTATAATTTCGGCCACAAAGTGCCAAACGCAAGACATTCTTTACAGAGACGGCATTTGCTCGGTAGCGGCACCGAAGGACGGCACTCAAATGCAGACTTAAAATGCCGTCAGACGACAATTTAACGCTCTGCACGAGCGCCGTCAAACCACACTTGAAACACTGGAAGAAAAAAAAAAAAAAAAAAAAGAACTTTTGATACAATTTGTTTTGTGCCAAAACAAATAGCTCACAAAATGCCAAAGTTTTAGGGATGTAGCAAACCTACTAGCTTGACCGGGTCAAACTTTTCCTTTCTTAAACACGACGTTTGGCAAAAGTTTGCCTGAAGCTTTGAATATTACGTGCATGCTTAGAAATCAGGGGCGGATGCAGGTATTTCCGGAAGGGGAGCTCAGGTGTTGGTCAGCGTATATGTTTCAGAACTACACTCCCCTCCCCCCTCTGCCATTTCTGGGATGGATGGATGGATAGCGATGGCTATGCCCTTTGTAACAAGCACCTGCTTGCGCCACCTAGCCTAACATTTCATCATCCCTTCTTTCTTAAAATTAGTTTAAATTTTGTTCTAACCTTCCCCCCTTTATTTAAAGTGTGCCCATTGCTAATTTCTTCCTGCTTTTTCCCCCCCCCCCCTCCCTAGATCTTTTCCACCAATCTTCCAGCCTCCTCTTAGTTACCACAATTCTTTCGCTATCCCTTCGTCCACCCATGCCTGCAAATCCTAGTGTCGCCTCCAAATCCATAGTAATCCGCCCCCAAAAGAGTGGGACGAAGCCCCGTGCACCTTAAAATTACATGTTCTATAGTTTCTCCTTCGTAATTGCATATGTTGCATAAAGTGTCCATTTCTTGGTGTTTAGTCCTATATGTTTTCGTTCTTAGCACCCCTGTTCTAGCTTCAAACAGCAATGAGCTCCCCAATGAATTATCATACAACTGTTCCTTTTTTATTTCTTGTTTTTGTGCCCTGCGTATTGATGAAGTTGATTTGCTCTGCATTCTCTCTTCCCACAATTTCCTCTGTTTCCTTTACTCCCTTTTCTACTGATATGCTCGGATTGGCATTGGCCCCATCTCATTGAATGTAATTAGGTCTCAGCTCGCGGGTTCGGTTTGTCTACTTAGTGTTTAGACTTTTCATATATAGATACTTGTACACTTTCCCTGCCCATTGTGTATCCTCAACTTCAACTAGTCTTTGTGCAAATTTTACTTTACTGATCGCTTCTCTACTCTCGAAAGATGCCCAATCTATATCCTCCTGTACTCCCTCATTTGGTGTATTCCCATGCGCCCCCCCCCAATGCCAACCTACCTACACTCTTTTGCTGTATCTCTAAACCTGTCTGTATTCCTGACCTCATACACAATACCGCATTCCCAAATGACAGTCCTGGTGCCATGACTCCCTTCCACACATCCCTAAATACTTCATATCTAGTATAGTTCCAGAGTGCCCTGTGTTTCATGATAGCCGAATCTCGTTTCCCCTTCTTTATTACAATATCTTCATGGTCTTTTAGATACCGTCTTCCTTCACTTAACCATACTCCCAGATATTTGTACTTCTCTGCGTGTTCTATCTCTGCGTCCCGTATCTTTAGGGGTTCCCCCTCTCGCTGTTGAAAACTATTACACCCAACTTGTCCCTACTGAAGTTTAGGCCTAAACTGCTCCCTTCCCTGCTGCAAATCCTAATTAATTCCCCTATTGTCTCACGACTGCCTGATACGAGAACAATGTTGTCTGCATACATTAACCCTGGCAATACTTGATTTACTTAATGTCCTCTCCCCATGTAAGTCAGGTCAAAACCTATAGGTTGCACTGCTCTAATCTTTTTTCTATCACACTGCAGTATATCATAAAGAGCAGGGGAGACAATGGGCAACCCTGTCTAAGTTCTCTTTTTATTGCTGCTGGTTTTGTAGTTTTGGCTTTCCATGTTATAATTACCCTATTCTCCGTTTATACCTGTTCTAGAATTGACCATGGTTCCCCCTAGCCTATATCCCTCCAGTCGGCTCCAGGTTTTCCTGATTTAGATCATCATATGCCCCTTTGAAGCTTAAAAATGCTACCCATAAAGGCCTTTGACTTGTAGTCGTGAAGGAACTTCAGTATAGGTAAAGTAAAGCAAGATAACTGTTTTAACAAGGACTACATAAGTTTAATAATCAAAGCTAACAGGCGGACCAGTAGACGTGTTTTCTTCTCCAGCCCCAGACGAAGACTCCCTCTCGCCTGTCTTTACGTAGGCGAGGGAGGACCCATTAAGCCGTCTGGCTCTTGAGCCGACGGTCCCCGGACGCTCCGCTACTAAGCTCTCCCCTTCCGGAATGCGCGGTGCCGGGTTCCACCCCTACGGCCGCCGTGCTTGCGCGGTCTTCATCGCAGGACCGTCCGCTGTCTGGAGCATGTCTAGACGGGCCACGGACCGCCACAGACTTGTCACTGCTATCTCTATGCACCGAGTGATTATGAATAAGTTATCGTCTAGTCGTCTATTTCTCCTGAAACCGTTTTGAAGCTCCCCCAGAATCTGCTTTCTCTCTGCCCATTCTTTCATTCTTCTTTTTACAATTTGCATCGCTAGTCTGCATATTACCAAGGTATATTGTGATTGGTCAATATTATTTGATACTGTCTGTCTCCCTTGCCCTTATATAATAATTTCTATAATAATCTCATCCTGCTCAATTTCCAGTCACTGGGTACGTCCCCTCCCATAATTATCTGACCAATCATCTGCCTCAGTTTCAATCTGCTTGTTTTGCCTTAAACCTTTATCAGTCTCATTGGTATGCCATCTGGACCTGTTGCAGTTCCAGCCGGAACCTTTCCTTCTGCTTTTTCCCATTCCCCTGTGGTCATTTTCTCTTTTTCCCTATGGTCCTCCTCTGGTGTTATGTAGATACTACCATTCCCTACTGCCTGATCTGGTTTTAAATCCAAAAATGCTGCTTCGATTGTAAGTCTAATGTATTTACTTGCCTCTCCCCCTCTATCTTTGTCCCTTCCTGTGTGGTTAGTGTCTGCAAGTACCCCTCAGTCTTTTTTTTTCTGTGCACTGATGTGTTCCCAGAACCTTTTTGCCGCATTCCTATCCTTCTGGTTTACCTCTAACATCCACTAGACCCCTGCTCCCCCCAATTTTGGCCTGTATTAATGCTGATGCCTCCCGCTTTCTTTTTTGAAAGTCCTCCCATTTTGATGCTACTTCAGCTGGTGCAGCCCCCCTTTTCTTTGCCCATCCGTGTTCTCTAAATGCCGCCTGGCATCTCGATATTGCTGCCTTAACCTCTTTATTCCACCAGTTAGAGCTTAGTTTTCTTCCTCTTTGTTTGATTCAATATTTCTCTCTCTTTTCAAAACACTAAGTCTTTATATGTCCATTCTCTTTCCGGCTGCTTGGATACTATGTTCTTGATTTGCTTAGATACCTCCTGTAATTGCTTATCATTGAAGTTATTTCTAGCCGCTTGTTTTTGATTTTGCGCTTCTAATTTTACTGTGCCAAATCTAATCTTGAACCTGTTAAGGTTGCTCCCGACTTTTTGTGCGTTCCTCATCTATATCTATACCACCTAATCTGTCGTATAGCTTTTGTGACATTAATAGCCAATTCACAAAACGGACCAAATCGCAATTTTTGTCTGTGGGCCGTGTACCACGTGACCGTCACGTCACCGATTCTTGCAATCCGTGCCTCGTCTGTGGACGCATAGACTGATAAAGTCGAGGGCTTTTTTTACTCGCGGATTTTTGGCGGGAGAATGACTTGAAAAGTGTTTAGTCTGGCAACAATACAATGCTTTTCCTTTTTTGAACGATTATAGAAAAAATGGCGCATCGTTGTGTTTTGTGCGTTCACTGGTTCATTTTGTAATGAGATTCTTGGTTCCCGCGTGACAGAAACTGCAGAAACCTTGTCCAGTTGGTGCGACGCAGGTTCCGGTGCTCCTCTGGGTCCGTGTCAAGAAGGTCCCATCGAAACTCGTCTAGCATGCATGATAATTCTTGCACGTCCGATCAGGATTTCACCGTGCAAGACCCTTCTTGTGGCTGTGGTGCGCTTGAGTGTTGTGCACGAGCACGAAGAGCGTAAAGGCATCTCCAAAGCCCCTTCGCGAGTCCAGAACTTTGTCGCTTCCATGCCGAAGCCTTCTCGAGCCGGGCCATGCCTGTGTCACTGTCACGCCTTGGGTTAGTAAAGCTAGTGGCACTTCGCGTGAAGGCTATCACAGTTTTCTGTCTCCATCTGTGTGTAACAACTGCATACAATTTTTTATTGTGGTAGCAAACATTGACTTCTTTCTTGGAGAATGGTGCCATGGTGCAATGTTAAAGTTTCGTGGTACTGCAGGGTGGCAAACAGGTTAGGGTCATTCTCACTGGCGTCTGCTCATTGTTTCCCTCGTGTGGATACGCTTGGGAGACAGAAGAACCACGGACATGTTAATGTTATCACGTCATCAATTAGTCTGCGGATGAGTCAGTCGTGTGAATCGGCCTTAAAAAGTAGTCAATAGTCTAGTGCGAGTTCTTTCTTTCCCACATTATTTTTCCATCGCACTTTACCTGATCGTTAACCAATACGAGATCAAGAACTTCGCAGAACCCCTCTAACATCCTTCCTGTTGTATCCATATATCCATCAAAGTCTTCCAAATGTGCATTCATGTCCCCCAAGATAATTATTTCGCTCCCTGTTAGTGCCGATTTCCCTTATGTTTCCTGATATACATGGTAAGTGTTCTGCGTCTTCTTCCCCTGCATCCCACCTTGTTTTGAGATACTCAAAACCCAGGATTGTGTCTAAACACCCAATATTGCCTTTGATCCACATGTGTTCCCTGCAGCCCTCTCATTCTCTTTCCCTTTCCTGACCCTTCACTAACACCCCTGATCCCCCTCCCTTGCGTTCCCCATTGGCCCGATTGCATCCCATCTAATGATATCCCGGTATGTATGGTGGTTCTTCCATATCCCTCAGATGTGTTTCTGTTCATCCGTTGACTGCAAAGTTTTCGCTTTGTAATTGCACCTCGATCTCCTTCCAGTTTATTCTATTCCTGTCCCCCTGCATGTTTATGAACCCTATGTTAATGGTTGAAAAAACCCCGAGACTGCGGGTAAACGACACAACACTAAAAAGTCTCTAACACAGCTGAAATTTTTATTGTTAAGTTGTTAAGTTGTTTCTTTTTCCTATTCCTGCGAGGCTTCTCCCACACTCCCAAACCCTCCTTCCCGGGTCTACATTTTGACCCTGATTTACACCGGCGCCCTGAATGAAACGCCGGAAGCGAGGTTCAATATTTTGTTTCCCATTACCAACCTAACTAAATAATTAAACACTGTAGATAGTGTTTGATTTAAATTTGAACAGAGGTTTTTCAAAGATGACACGTTAACAGGTTTGACTTTGCTGTTTTAGTCGCTGGCCAGTCTCGAGCGGCGGCGGTGTCATACCGATCCCGTCAAATACGCAGGTCTTGCTGCAGTTCTAAACTCTGTTTTTCTTTTTTTAAGCAGTAACTTGTAAATACAAAAACAAAAAAACTAAGTAGTTAACGAGGTCAATGAGCTAGTTAGTGAGAAAAAGCGTCATACCAAGAAGAAACCGGGGCTTGAAGTAGCGTTCAGTAACGCTCGGCAGATCGCTGGAGATGCGCTGACCTAGTCGTAGTGACACTTCGCTCGGTAACAATGCCTGAGTAGCCATGATTTTGGTTGATTTTTGAGGTTTCCTTGCGAATTAGACAAACTCAATCATCCAAACACATTTTCAAACGAAGCGACCAAATAAAACGCGAAAAGATGGCGAGAATAGCGTTGGCAACTGCTAAAACAATTCCGCCAAAAGCGTTATTCTATTCTAATTTTTTTCTTCTTGTCATAATCTAAGCGCAAAACTTTTTAGATACAAGTGCGCTTGAATTTAGTGCAGCTTCGCATTAATTTATTGGAAGTTTTAATTAATTTAAAGACTTCTTCCAAAATCAAAGCGTCCCATCGCGGCGAAATACCACGCAGTGCACTCTGGGAACTAGTTGGCCACTCAGTTTCGGTTTCGGTTGAGCAGCTTCATTTCATGCTATCAAGCCGTGACCGAATGCGCTGTTTGCGTTTTCAATTATCTGACATTTCACGACTGTACAATACACTGATTCTCGAGCGATACAAACCGAAGACTGGGGAACTCTCGTTGGTTCCCGAAACACCGGATATTGTGCGTGCGTATACGAGTTCGTTTCACGGCATTTCAAGGAAACAGCGTACCCTCAAAACAAGCACTCTAAGCTTTCATGCACACAAAGAAGAGCCACTTACACAGCGCTGACTGACAACTCTACGTTCATTTCATTCATTTAATGATCAGGAAAAAACAGAGAAATTAACCGAAGAAGTCTCGGTTGGCTACTCTGCTTGGGGAAGGGGAGTGGGATAACAGAGGACAGGGAAGAGGAAAAAATAAAGATAGCAAAATATAGAGCGCATACAGTCTGGTGCAAAAAAATCAGTTATCACAGAATAGTGGGAATTTGTAAATATATACTCAATGAATAGAAAAAAAAAAGATCGCTTTTGTAATGCGACAGTGTTAGAGTTAAAAAGCCCATATTCATGTATAACAGTCTGTAACATTCAACATTGTGTTCGGTTGAGTTCGACCGTGAGGTCTCCGGTCACTTTAAAAGACCGTCACATAAGAGATGTCACAATGAAACGGATATTCAGATATTTCTACAGTAAAGAAAGGTGGGGGCTCAGTGATTGCCGTTTCCGCCTCATTAAGTATCTACTGCACACAGCGTCACTTCCCTGCCTTTCAAGAGCTAGAAGTTATTTGGGTAAGGAATTTAGATCAAAGACGGCTAATTAGGTCTGTTTTCTCTAAGTAAACCACTAAGGCGTCTATAGCGCTCTGTTGGCTTTTTCGATCGTTCCAAGGGCCAAGGATCTTGTTTAGGCTGAATGGATCGCTACTTAATTTCTGAATAGTGTCGTGAAGTGCGCGTCTCTCAGTGTTAAACAACTCGCACTCACAGATGACGTGGTGGAGGTCTTCAGGGACGTTGCATTGTAAACAGTTCGGACTTGAAATAAACCCGAATTTGTGCATCTGAATATTTGTGAAAGCAGAATTCAAGCGACACCTATGCAAACAAGTTTCCACGTTTCGAGGTAATTTTTTAGGAATAGAGTTTTCTAGTCCCGGGTCGATTTGATGGAGGTATGGGTAGCAGTTTTTGGTGGACGACCATTCACCCAGGAAAGTGTTTTTACCGAATGATGCCAGATGTCTTGCAGCAGAGCTGGCAGTAATGTAATTACGGTAATGAAATTACAGTAATTTAATTACTTGTTCCAGTAATTAGTAATGTAATTCATTACTTTTTGTAGCAGGTAATTTAGTAATGTAATGAATTACTCCAGCGACGGTAATTGTAATTAAATTACCTAATTACTTTTTCGCACCAGGCATATTTTTGTGTCCACAATACACAAGAGCGCTTTTCTTTTTATTTTACTTTTTCTTTTTCCTTTCCAAAAAACGCGCTTCGGCCGCCGCTACGTTGCTGATGCCCATGCGGCTGGTGCGAGTCTCGCGCCCGCCATCAGCTAGACATTTTCTGCCACTCTCTTGAACTGTGAAAACCCGCTCAGCGCGATTCTCTACCTATGTTTTGCGGTTTTGCATTCGACGTTTTCTGGCCCCTCTTGAAAGTTTCCGCTTACTTTTTCTGATGCATGCTGCGTACCCTCTCTGTGTTATCTTCCACTGTGACAAATAGGGCTGGTAAGTGCCTGCCATTCGAGCTTTTCTGCTCGACATTCTCGGGAAACGAAAGAGGGGAAGTAGGTCGAACTAAGGCCCCTGGTAGTTGTCCGGGTTGGGGTGGGAAATGGATCAGTCGCGTGCGTTCCTCTGTCCATCGGCAAACATGCAACAGAGAGTTCTAGCTGTGTGCCATGAACTGTGTAAATAATGTAAATAAAGTTATCTGTAAAAGGAAGTTATCAACAGCTCCTTTATATTTAACATTATACAAAAGTAATGCGAAAGTAATGTCATTACTTTTAAAAGTAATTTGTAATGGTAATTAATTACTTTCTGGCTGTGGTAATTTGTAATGTAATTTAATTACATTTCAGCAATTTTCAGCAAAGTAATTAGTAATGTAATTTAATTACAAAATATGAGTAATTTGGCCAGCTCTGTCTTGCAGCCTCTTGTCGAGTGAAAGGAATGTTTTCAGATGGAGCAAGGTTATGCGCATTTTCTGCTTCAGCGTCAGCCGACTCGTTCCCAGGAATTCCTGTGTGTCCGGGTACCCATTGAAAGTCAACTGTATGACCCTTGTTTGTTGCTGCGACATAGTTGTAAAGTGCTTTCATAACCAGCACTGGGTTTGATGATTTTAAAGGTGACCGTTGTAGCATTTGTAATGCCGCTCGTGAGTCGGTAAATATTGTCCACCTCGATCTCCTTGTAGACTTGGTAATGTAGCATAGGGCCATGTTCAGCGCGCAGAGTTCTGCTGCGGTAGAGGAGACAACTCGACAGTGTTTCAGTGCCTCCACAACACCTAGTCTGGGTATGACGAATGCAGATGATGAACTTTCCGAGCGCGTGGACCCGTCAGAGTAAACATGAGTACTGTAACGGTACTTGTCATGTAGAAGGTTTAGTACGTGTTGCAGTACGACTGGTAGAGCTTGAGCAGTCTTTTTTGTAAATCCAGGAATATTAAAATTTACGTGGGGTACGGCTAGAGTCCACGGGTGGCATCTTGGGACTGCATGGAATTCAGCATAATTTGGAACGTTGTTGTTACATATAAATAATATTCTGCCAAAACTTGACATTGGTAGCAGATTTGTTATGTCTGACAAGTGATGTTGACGGTGTTGTAATTTGTGTCTCAAGTGAATACGTAATGCTTCTTGTTTGCCATAATCGCTAGAGGCAATGCCCTTGCTTCGGCAATAGTGCCGATACTTGATGTGCCCGGGGGTACACCTAGGCAAGTCCTGAGGGACTTACAAAGCTCTGCCTCAATGATTTTTGTGCCCGATACACATATGTTAGTTAAAACTGGCAAGTTATATCTGAGAAGGATATTAATTAAAGACGTTTGCAGCATTAGCATAGATTTAGAGGATTTTCCCCACGTGGTGCCAGTCAGGAAGCGTAGCACGTTGCCGGCTGAGGCCAGCTTGGATTTTAGTTCTTTTGTATGGTGATTCCAGGCTAGGTGTTTGTCTATTGTAAAACCGAGAAATTTGTGTTTTAGAACACATGGAATTACTCGTCCACCAAAGACGAGAGGAAATCGCTTCATCGACATTCGAGTAAAGGCGATGGCTACCGTCTTCTCGACCGACAGGCTCATACCACAACGATTAAGAAAATTACTGATTTTTATGAGTGATTTATGGAGTTTCCTTTGAGTGACAAAGCGATTTGCATTGGTGGCCCATAAGCAAATATCGTCAGCATATATTGAAAGGCGGACGTCTTTAGAAACCTGACGGGGTAAGTCGAAGAGCGCAAGATTAAAAAGCAGCGGACTCAGGGCTCCCCCTTGTGGTACTCCTCTTTTTACATTATGTAAGGTTGTTCGGCCCTCAGTCGTTTCCATAAAAACCGTACGTTCACTTAAGTAGTTTTGAACCCAGTTGAATATTCTACCTCCAAAACCTTGATTTTTCATGGCGTTCAGGATACAGTGATGGTCAATTGAGTCAAATGCTTTCTCTATGTCCAGAAAAACGGCCGACGTTATCTTGCGTTCATGCAGGCCTTGTTCGATAGAGCTGATATAAGTTCAATGACGTTGTCTACAGTTGAGCGTCCTGCTCTGAAGCCAGCCATCTCCTTTGGATATAATGATCTGTTCTCGAGAAACCATGACATTCTTGCGAGTATCATGCGTTCCATGACCTTACATATGCAGCTAGTGAGTGCAATGGGTCTGAATGATCCAAGGTCGAGAGGAGACCGACCGGGTTTAAGGATAGGGACAATTTTTGCCTGCTTCCACTCTGTGGGAAGTGTGCCCGTGAGGAATGATGTATTATAATATTCCAGGAGAAGTCTTGCAGATTCGTTTAAACAGGCCAACGCAGAATAAGTGACCCCGTCTGGGCCAGGGGAAGTGTGCTTTTTGATATCTTGTAAAGCGTAGCTTAGTTCATTTAATGTGAGCGGAAGGTCTAAGGAAGCATCACGTGTTAGGGGCGCAGGATTTTGGAATGGTTGATCTTTAAGTTGTGGGTGATATAATTGTGTAATTTGCTTGCAAAAAGCTTCAGCGATTTCAATGTCTGAGCATCCGTAGTACAGACTTAATGCTCTGAATGGGTGGCGTTGTTGCGCTCGAGTCTTCAGGCCTCTCACGACCCTCCATGCATGAGATAGACCTTTCGCAGTGTCAAGAGAGTTGCAGAATTCGCGCCATCGACGACGGCTAAGAGCGTCTATATAGCGGTGAACCTTTTTTTGTGCCTTCCGAGCTGCACGAGAATCCTCTAAAGCTTTTGTTCTTCTTGCTTTCCGTTCAGCTCGTCTTCGAATAGCTCGCAATCTTTCATATTGTCACGGGTGGTGACCAAAAATAACAAATAAACAGGAAGAAATAAACGTTTAATGTGGCGAACTTGTGCCAAACATAAAAGAGTACAAAAGATAATAATAGAGCGTCGCGGGCGTCGAAGTCGGCGTGGCAGCAGAGTCGAACGCTGAAGCGAAACTGACTCGACAAGGTAGCGGGCGGCCTCTTATCTAGAGTGTGTCACTATCTCGAAGATTCGGCGAAAGCGGCTCGAGCGTCCCGTGATCGGGGCGAGAATGAACATGCACTTTCTAGAAAACAAAAGCAGGAATAAATGATAGAAGTTACGTGCGGCACATGAATAGACGAGAACTTTCTGGGGGTCCGTGACCGAGCGTTGCTTTCTCAGCCCTGCGCGCGGCATTATCCCCCCCTTTAAAAGTGCATCGTCCCGATGCAGCACAAAAACGGAAAACAAGAAAACAAGAGGACAACAGAATTGCTAGCCGGAGTTCACAGTCCACAGTTCACTCGTCGACGAGAGTGGAGAGTCCTATCGTTCGTAATACGGCTTCAGCCGGACGACATGCACCACCTCGGGTCGCGGCTGACGTCTTGCAGATGGGCGCGTTCCGTCGGGTAGAACTTCGTAGTTCAGATCGCCGAGGCGTCGGATGATCTTGTAGGGCCCAAAGTAGCGCTTCAGCAATTTCTCACTGAGGCCGCGGCGACGGATGGGCGTCCATACCCACACCCTATCTCCGGGCTGGAAGTGGACGTCCCTGCGACGAAGGTTGTAGCGGCCGGCGTCGACGCGTTGCTGGTCTTGAATCGGGAGTCGGGCGAGCTGGCGAACTTCTTCGGCGCGTTGAGCAACCGCCTGGGCGTCGTCGCTCTCGTTGTCAGATGGCTCATGGGGCAGCATGGCGTCCAGCATGGTCGTTACCTTCCGACCATGTACCAGCTGGAAAGGGGTGAATCCAGTGGTGTCTTGAACCGCCGTATTGTAGGCGAACGTGACGTAGGGCAGCACCTCGTCCCACGTCTTGTGCTCTACGTCGACGTACATAGAGATCATATCGGCGATTGTCTTGTTGAGTCGCTCCGTCAGCCCGTTGGTCTGCGGGTGGTACGCAGTTGTTCGACGATGACTGGTATGACTGAGTCGGAGGATTTCTTGGGTCAGTTGTGCCATGAACGATGATCCGCGATCTGTAATCAGAACTTCTGGAGCGCCGTGCCGGAGGACGATGGACTCAATTAAAAACTTGGCAACTTCCACAGCAGTCCCCGAAGGAAGAGCTTTCGTTTCGGCGTACCGTGTGAGATAATCTGTGGCGACGATGATCCAGCGATTCCCCGACGTCGAAGGCGGAAAAGGACCAAGTAGATCCATTCCGATCTGCTGGAAGGGTGCAGTTGGAGGAGAAATAGGCTGCAGGAGTCCGGCCGGCCTCGTCGGAGGTTTCTTGCGTCGCTGGCACTCGTGGCATGATCGTGTGTACAGGTGGACGGTCTTGGGGAGCTTGGGCCAGTAATACTTTTCACGAATACGGGCCAGTGTCCGGCTGTAACCAAGGTGTCCGGATGTCGGGTCGTCGTGACATGCTTGGAAGATGTCCCCTCGAAGGTCGGTCGGGATTACCAGCAGCCACGGCGAGTTGTTGTCCCCGAAGTTCTCTTTGTAGAGTACACCTTGTCGAATGGCGAAGGTCGACACGGCTCGTGAGAAAACACGGGGTACGGTACCGCCGCGCCCTTCTAAGTGCTCGATTAAGGCTCGCAGCTCCGGATCGTCTCGTTGACGTCGTGCCATGTCATCGGTGTTCACTGCCCCTAGAAAGCACTCGTCATCATCGTCGTCGCTGCTGCCGGAAGGTGTTTCGACAGGGGCCCTGGACAGGCAGTCAGCGTCGCTGTGCTTGCGTCCTGACTTGTAAACCACAGTCATGTTGAACTCTTGTAGCCGGAGGCTCCATCGAGCGAGGCGTCCTGACGGGTCCTTGAGGTTCGCAAGCCAGCAGAGCGAGTGGTGGTCCGTGACTACGCGGAACGGGCTTCCGTACAAGTACGGACGAAACTTCGTGATTGCCCAGACGACCGCAAGGCATTCTTTCTCAGTCGTGGAGTAATTTCTCTCTGCCTTGGACAGTGTCCGACTTGCGTAGGCGATGACTCGTTCGGTGCCTTCTTGTACTTGAACTAGTACCGCGCCAAGTCCTGCGTTAATTGCGTCAGTGTGAATCTCGGTGTCCGCATCCTGATCGAAATGTCCAAGAACCGGAGGCGTCTGGAGTCGTCGCTTCAGCTCGTCGAATGACTGCTGCTGTTCCTCGGCCCATTCGAACCTCTCGGCGTCCTTCGTGAGGTTTGTGAGCGGTGCGGAAATCCGTGCGAAATCCCGAACGAAGCGACGATAGTAGGCGCAAAGTCCAAGGAATCTTCGCACGGCCTTTTTGTCTGTCGGCGCTGGAAATGACGCGACGGCGCGAGTCTTCTCAGGGTCTGGGCGCACGCCTTCGTTGCTAACCACGTGACCTAGAAACTTCAGTTCGTCATAGGCGAACCGACACTTTGACGGTTTGAGGGTGAGTCCAGCGGTCCGTATGGCTTGAAGAACAGCTCGGAGTCGTCGTAAGTGCTCGTCGAAGTCGCTGGAAAACACCACGACGTCATCGAGGTAGACCAGACAGCTCTGCCACTTCAGTCCTGCCAGTACGGTGTCCATAACACGCTGGAAAGTTGCTGGAGCCGTGCACAGTCCGAAGGGCATCACCTTGAATTCGTACAGCCCATCTGGCGTGACGAAAGCTGTCTTCTCTCGGTCCCGTTCGTCGACTTCGATCTGCCAGTAGCCGCTCTTCAGGTCCATCGATGAGAAGTATCGAGAGTGGCGCAGCCGGTCTAACGTGTCGTCGATTCGGGGGAGTGGGTAGACGTCTTTCTTCGTCACCGCGTTCAGCTGCCGGTAGTCCACGCAGAACCGAAGCGTTCCGTCCTTCTTCTTAACCAGTACGACTGGAGAGGCCCACGGACTGCTTGATGGCTGGATTATGTCGTCGTTCAGCATCTCTTGAACTTGCTCCTGGATCACCTCCCTTTCTTTAACGGAGACTCTGTACGGTGATCTATGCACAGGGCGCGCGTCGTCCTCGGTAATGATGCGGTGCTTCGCAACGGCTGTTTGGCGTACCTTCGACGACGTCGCAAAGCAGTCACGGTATTCGGCGAGGAGGTTAATCAGCTGCCGTCGTTTCGGGTCCGGAAGCTTAGGGTCGATGTCGAGTTGCGCTGGCGACGTACCGTCTTGCTGAGGTGGCGAGGATTCATCAGTAATGGCGGCGATTTCGGCGAAGTTTCGGAGATCCTCGACGTGGCCAACGGCTGCACCTTTTCTGAGGTGTTGCGTTTCATTCCGGAAGTTCGTCACGAGGACCACAGTGCGGCCATCCTGAAGTTCGGCTACTCCTCGTGCGACGCCTATTCCTCTTCCCAGGAGCAACTGGAGGTTGCCTTCCAGAAGAACTTCGCTACGGGTAGCTGCATCGGTCACGACGGGTACGACAACACTTGATCGCGGCGGCAGATTCACGTGGTCGGCAGCGACTCGGACGGCGGCTGACGCAGTTTGGAGTTTCTCTGAAGGCGGAACAGGTGTCCGCAGCGTCAATCTGTTTTCTCCAAGGTCGATGACGGCGCCGTATTCACACAAAAAGTCCATGCCGAGAATGACGTCTCTGGAACAGTCTTGTAGAATGACGAATTTCACAGGACACGTCTCGCCGTGAATTTCGACGCGAGCGGTGCACCTTCCAACAGGCGTGATGAGGTGTCCTCCGGCGGTTCGTATCTGCGGTCCATCCCACGGCGTCGTGACTTTTCGAAGGTGGCGGGAGAGCCTCCCACTCAAGACTGAGTAGTCTGCTCCGGTGTCCACCAGTGCCGATGCGTCGTGGCCGTCGATGATGACGTTTAAGTTGTTGGACACCGTTTCAGGAGCGTCGTTTCGGTTTCCGGTAGCGTTCGAGTGGGGGCTCTCCGACGTTCGTGGAGGATCTTGGCGTCGGTCGTCTTCGGCAACTCCACCTCCAGGGGTTGCCGCGCCTAGTTTCCCCGGCGTGGAGCGAGGGGCGACAGGCTTTCACGTCGGGGTCGGTGCATCGGCGAAGCTGGACGTCGTGGTGAAGGCGATCGGAACTCTCGGCGGGACGCAGGCTCGGGGGACTGGGGTCGTCGCAGATACTCGTCGATCTCCCGAGGGCGTTCACCATACCGGGGGCGCGGGTCGTTTGGGTGAAATCCGCGCAGCCCGAGTCGTCGGTATGGGCATCGGCGGTACACATGGTCAGCTTCCCCGCAGTGGTAACACAGCGGGCGTCGGTCGGCCGTCCTCCAGACGTCTGTCTTCCTCGGCGCAGGTTGCTCTGGGTGAACGTGCCCTTGATCTTCCTGTCGTCGGGGGTAATGCGGCGTTGGGGCGTCTCTTCGGGGTGGCGACGTGGCTTGGCGGGGGGCTTGCGGCGGTCGTCGGGCCATCGCGGCGTAGCTCAACATGGGTTCCTCCGGTGCCACCGTGGTGACGGGAACCTCTGGTTGGAGCGCCCGATGCACTTCTTCTCGGACAGCCTCGGCGATGGAAAGGGCTGGCGGACGGTTGGTAGTTGGCAGCAACTTTCGCAGTTCCTCCCGGACAACCTCTCGGATCATTTCCCGGATGTCCGGTGTATCCGGAGTGTTTTCGCCGTTAAGCGGTGCGGGTGCAGCGACGCCTGGATGTCGCTGGAAGTGGGAAGCACGTGCCTGAAGCGCGCGCTCGATGTTGGTTGCTTCGGCGATGAAAGCTTCCACGGTGGTAGGCGGGCTCCGCACAAGGCCACCGAAGATGTTCTCCTTGACGCCGCGCATCAAGACTCGCAGCTTTTTCTCTTCAGGAGCGATTGGGTCGGCGCGATTCATGAGGTGGAGAACGTCTTCGACGAAGCTTGTGACGCTCTCGGTCGGCCCTTGGTTTCTCGCTCGCAGGAGTTCTTCGGCACGCTGCCGTCGGTGCTGGTTGGCAAAGGTCCGTCGCAGCTCGGCCTGGAATTCTTCCCACGACGCAATGGACGCTTCGTGGTTCTCGAACCAGGTGCGTGCCGTGCCTTCCAGAGCAAAGTAGACGTTCTGAAGGCACTGCTCCGGTGTCCATCGGTTATGGCGGGCCACTCTTTCGTAGCGTTGTAGCCAATCTTCAACGTCCTCGTGGATCTCCCCGGTGAAAGGCGTCGGAGTCCGGGGTGCGACGGGCAAGTATACGACGGCAGAAGCGGCCGGGATCTCCGACTGGTTGACCATCGCCGTCGTCTTGGGCCTCGGCTTGTCCGGCAGCAGACCGTACTCAGGATCCTCTCCCTTTATGCGGCGGCTGGTCCGAGGTTCAGGTTCCGCGGTGAATGGTCTTCTCACCAAGCCGGGAATCGGACTTGTGCTGCGGGCCCTTGGAGGGGAACGCTGCACGGGCATGCGGTACTCCGCACCTCCACCAAAATGTCACGGGTGGTGACCAAAAATAACAAATAAACAGGAAGAAATAAACGTTTAATGTGGCGAACTTGTGCCAAACATAAAAGAGTACAAAAGATAATAATAGAGCGTCGCGGGCGTCGAAGTCGGCGTGGCAGCAGAGTCGAACGCTGAAGCGAAACTGACTCGACAAGGTAGCGGGCGGCCTCTTATCTAGAGTGTGTCACTATCTCGAAGATTCGGCGAAAGCGGCGCGAGCGTCCCGTGATCGGGGCGAGAATGAACATGCACTTTCTAGAAAACAAAAGCAGGAATAAATGATAGAAGTTACGTGCGGCACATGAATAGACGAGAACTTTCTGGGGGTCCGTGACCGAGCGTTGCTTTCTCAGCCCTGCGCGCGGCAATATTCAGCATCAATGTCAGTACAATGGAAAGGTACATGTATCTGTTTTGTCGACAGTTTTAGGCAGAGAGCAATAGACGGTGCAAACTCCTCGTTTGTTGTTGCTGCTGTTATACATTTCCCTGCTAGTTCTGAAAAAAGGTTCCAGTCAGTATATGAAAGGGCGTTGGATGTCTTACAACCGGCAAAATCACGAACTGTGAAAAGAATAGGATAATGATCACTACCTCGAGTTTCGAGATCTGTAGTCCATGAAACGTTTTGAAGAAAGCTTGAAGAGACAAAACTCAGATCAAGAGCACTGCTCACCGTTCTTCGTCTATAGAACGTGGGGCTTCCGTCATTGAGTAGCACCAGATTCAATTTTGAGGTGAGTTCGCTAATCGTGTTACCCCGTTTATCATTTCGGGTGCCACCCCAAAGCTCGTGATGTGCATTAAAGTCTCCCCGAAGTATATGGGGGGAAGGAGTGTCTTGAATAAGCCTTTCTAGCCGTTGGGTATCGAATGTTGCTGTTGGTTGTATGTACGCCGATATCAACGTAAACTTGCGCGATTTACTTTTAACTGTTATGCAAGCATATTTATTTGTGTCATGAGGTGCCACTTCATGTTCTATGTAACTTAAATCTTCTCTTACGCCTATTAAAACTCTGCTCACCCCATTTGACCTTTGTGAGGTAACGAAGGTATATCCTGAAAGCTTTATGGCATTTTTGTCTGGAATTCCAGACTCTGATATTGTAATTAAAGGAAATTGGTGTTTCCACGTGAACTGTCTTAGATCTCCAAGCCTTTATTTAAGTCCATTAGCATTCCACTGGAAAATAGTCGCTGCATTTAGAATAACTTCAAATGGGTCTACATTACCAAGGTGTAGATGTACGGAAGTGCGAAGTCGACCAGTTAAAGTAAAACTTTTGCCCACTCTGATTGGCTGTCATTAAGTAAGCGGCGAACATAATCAATTACGACATTAATTGCTGTCCTACAAAATGACTCTGTTTCTTGTTTAGCGTTATCAGTAGAGGGCTCATTTGTTGTTCGGTCTTTGTTTACCTTAGTATGTTCTTGTGTATTTGATTGCATTGCTGCAGTTGGGGTGCTACGTGGGGGCGTAGGTGGATGTTTCTTGTCCTGCACACTTTTTAGAGCGTCTCTATAGCTACACTGTGGAGGCCCCCTTTCCTTGCGGGGCTCAAGATTGGGTGTCATTGCTTGAGCAGCAGGGTGCTGGATGGCAGTTTCCTTGCTGGCTTGTTTGAGTGGTTGTAGGGGCCTTAAAATCTCTAGAGGTGGCCCCACTTCTGGCGTGTATTTGTGGCCGCTCTGATCATTGTTGTGAAATCTTCTTTTGTTCTTGGCAAGTTCTCTTTGTTCAACTTGTTTGGGACAGGAAGCTACAAGGGCATCATGTTCACTGCCACAGTTAACACACAGGGGAGAAGCGTCGCAGCTCGCTCGACTGTGGCTGCCTCCACATCGACTGCACATCTGATTCTTCGTACAGACCACAGTCTTGTGGCCAAAACGGCCACAGTTGGCGCATTGCAAGGGGCGCTCTTCGAAATCCCAAACTTGGTACCTGACCCGTGAGAGCAGCACGTACTTGGGCATTTTTGGGCCATTAAAAAGGATCCTGACTACTTGAGATTTACCTAGTCTTCTGGCGTGGACCACGGGTATCTCCGAGGTTAGCCCAGCTTTTAGGAGAGCATCATCAACGTCGTCGCCAACACCCTTGATGACGCCGACGGCTCCATCGCGGGGTCCGGGCTCGTACGACTTCACAGTGACTTCGCACAGAGATGTTAGTTTTAGAAGCGATCGAGTAGCCTGTGCGTTTCTGGTGTCTACTGCGATCAAGTTCAGTCGGTTGTTTGGGCGTATCATCTGGATGCTTTCTGGGCAGTGGTTTTCCAGCTCGGAGGAAACTCTCATGATGCTAAGTTTGGTGAGGGAATCTGTGTGGTTCGCTGGTACAAATATGACAGTTGGACCTACTTGTGGAGCCTTAGGCGGTGACTCGCTTGGTTTGGGACTCTTTCTCGATGTTACCAGTGTGTAGCGGTCGTGCTCAGATCTTTGAGCTGTTGCAGATTCTTCCATGTCGTCGTCGGTACCACGAGGTGTGCCTTGGCCGGGTGTCAATGACGCTTCACTGCCTTGTGAAAGTGATGAAGGAAGAAGGTCTGCAGCACTAGAATCCATAGGAGCGTCATTTGGGTTGCTATGTTCAGCAGAGTAAGAATGTTCTATGACTTGCTCTGACGAGTGTGTTCCGTGATCGTTCACCTCGGTGTTTTGCATGGTGTTGAAGAGCCAAAAGCCCCACACGCGCTCAGGGCGTGGGGCGAAGGATTGTAAATATGAAGTGCTGCAGTTGTAGTTAGTAGGCGAATAAATTATACGATTACTTCAGTTGATATGAAGGAAGTGATCAGAAAAGTCACCTACTGTTCTGACTCCTCGTCGTCGTGACAACTCTACGTTATATTTACAATTTTCGTTTTCGTCTTTCTTTGGGACTAGGGTTTCTATGGCATAGAATTGCCCTTTTCTTCTTCCTTCTTTTTCCTGTGTTTTTGTAATAGGAAGCTAAACCATAAAATTATTGTAGGGCTAAGTACTCTAATTCTTTGTTGGATAACATTATGGAAGGAGGAGTGCTGACACATCTCTCCTTTTGCCTGGCAATGTTCTCTGCTTCCATGATTTCTCTTGTCAGCTTGTCATAGTTCCTGCCTAACACTATGCATTTCTCCAGCTGCGCTGTGCAGCCACAGTCTCGGCAGTGTATTCCTAGGTGTCCGGAGTTTTTGTTGGTGATAGTGCAGTTGTGCTCACGAAGGCGATCGTTGACGCACCGTCCGGTCTGTCCTATGTATTCTCGTCCACAGGATAGAGGGAAGGAGTAGACCACCTTTTCGGTACACTGTACGAAGTTGTTTTTGTGTTTCTTCGTGCACTTGACTGTGGTTCTTGTGGGTGTGTTTACTCTCTTGCACAGGCTATGAAGTTTGTTAGGGGCTGAGAAGACGATGTCCAGGTTAACTCTATTAGCTATTTTCTTTAGACCGTGGGAAAAGTTTTGAATATATGGCACAATAATCGGTTTTTTGGCCCTGTCTTTTTCTTTTTGTATAATGTGGTCCCCTTGCTTGATGTCTTTGATGAGTCTTTCGGCCACTGATGTTACTAATGAGGTTGGATATCCAGCGCATTTTAATCGAGAGCCTTGTCCGTTGAAGCTTGCTTGCATGGAATGGCAGCATGATTTTGTAAGTGCGTTGTTGAAACTTAACCGCACAATGCTCCGCTTAACAAGTTTTGAGTGCTCCCAGGGGGAAAAAGCCACTTCTACCTTTCAACTCGGCGCACTCAAAACTTGTTAAGCGGAGCATTGTGCGGTTAAGTTTCAACAACGCACCCAGACAACACCCGACATCCTCAGGACGTCCTCGAAAGGTACAAACGTCCTCACGGTTTTCAAGACGTCCTCAGGACATCCTGAGAACGTCAGTCGCTGGATCATCCTAGAAACGTCCTTCCGAGGACTTATTGAGGACAAAGGATACAAAGTTAGAGGTAATATATACGTTCTCAATTTGATTGCGTTTTTTTTAAATAAATGAATGAAATGGGTGGTAGTATACACAGTTCACGTTCACTGCTCAACTAAATTTTACATACAAATTATTACATGTAGTTGCGTAAGTTTAAGACACCTTTTAACTATAGTTTTGATCAAACAATTCTTTAATAAAACCAGGACGCACTACAATAATTATTAGTTTTGTATTTGCGCAGTATTTCGAAATTCAGTTCCACTGGCAACATTCAATCCAGGTGGCGCAAGCTACCGCCTGCTACAAGGTGTACCGTTATGGCAATTATCCACCCATCCGAGAGACTCAAGCAAGCTAAGCCAAGCCAGGACAGAAACAGAAATAGCCTCCAAATTGATGATGGCTTGATAATGTGGATGCTTGGGCTAGTTGGTAATTCATGCTTGGATGGAACAGCGCGGATGCAGTCACACTCACGGGCACGCAAGAAGGAAACAGACTCGCAGCGCTGATTAACATGTTTCTTCTTCCTCATGTCGTCATCTTCTTCTGCTTCGCCGCTAATGAGAACATTTTAAATTTTTAAACACCAGAAACCAAATAGCCAATAAACATAAATAAATAAATAATAAATAAATGACAACTAAAAAATAAAACTTAAAAAAAATTAAAAGAAATAAGTTTTTAAGTTTAGTTTTTAATTATAATTTATTTTCTAAAAATATTTTAAACTTTATTTTTAATTTTTTTTTATTTTCTTAGTTTTATTTTTTTAGGTGTCATTTATTTATTTATTATTTACTTATTAATGTTTATTGGCTATTTGGTTTCTTGTGTTTAAAAATTTAAAATGTTCTCATTAAAGGCGAAGGAGAAGATGATGACGATTTGAGGAAGAAGAAATATATCACTGAGTTGTTAGTCAGCGCTGCGAGTCTGTATATCCGCGCTGTTCCATCCAAATTGATGATGGCAGCAATGCAAGGAAGTGACAAAGGTTAGTGTGTTTTTAAATGTAGTACTTCTTCGAAATGGCGGAAAGCAATGAACGGCAATTTCGGCGGGAAAGATGCCGGCGCGTAAACGAATGCTTCGAGCTTTTCAACTGTGCGAAAGTAAACTCGGTAGCAAGGGTATCTTCCTCGCACGAACATTAATTGTGATTTTTTTTCTAGACCATCTTAGTTTTCTGCTGTGACTGCCATCACAAATCAATGTTTTAGGAGCAGTGAAAGCAAATGTTGAGTGAGCAAACAAAGCTGACGTGGAGACCATCATCAAAGTATGGCTGCGCGACGCCGGAGAGAAACTGAAAAAGCTGCAGTCAAAGGCCGGAGACGTTCGACCATAGCCTCCTCTATACGGAGAAAGCCTGGCACATCGACGACGGAGCCATTGGGCGCGCGGCCGCAGGAAAAAGGAGAGGAGGAGCGCGCCGAACGGTGACCAATATGGTAGAGCAGAGCAGAAAGGGCAGACCTAGACAGCGAGCGCTTGGGTCATGAGCGGCCGCTCCCCGAACCACGCTTGTTTTTGTGTTTTCGTCACCGTCGTTTTCGTACTCCGGGAGAAACGGGCGCGGCGATTCGAAAGGGCGCAGGGAGAAACACGAAGGGGTGAACGTTGAGTTTCTCCTCTCCACGATAGCGACAAGAAAAGAGAGAGAGAAAAAAAGATTGTTTCTGCGTTTGGCCGCTCGCTCTTTTGTGGCGCTAGCGGGCAAGGTTCTCTCCGCTCCCGTTTCTCCGCCCATCCTTTCCCATTTACGGCGGCCGTCTTTTCACGCGACGCGCCAGGCTTTCTCCGTATAGAGGAGGCTATGGTTCGACATGATGGTAAGTTTCTCACATTGCCTGTTTTATTATTAATGCTTATGGAATTGATTTTTTTCTGTAGATCCCGCTGACTATTTGGACTAGTGCTGGCCAAGATGCGAAGCCAGACTGCACGTCTGGTTCAGACATTGGAAAAAGTCATGTATAACATTTGCTCTGCAATAAAGTATTTCTTGAACAGTTACCTTTGTTTTCAATAATGAATGACACGATCATGCTCATAGTTACAGGCTAAGAACATAGAGCAAAGAAATACGCAGAGGAGAAAGCCGACAGGATGCTGGAGGGGAGAGGTTTTCTTCTCTCCTCTTCAGCATTTCGCCAGCTTTCTTCCTCCTTTCCCTTGCCCTATGTTCTTAGTCTCTCACTGACTAGCGATCTAGAATTAGTGCGTGAATTTCACATTAAAATAGTGCACAACAATGCTTTTTTTTTTCTGCAGGCAGCTCTTGCAAACATCTTCAGGTTCAAAATACAGTTGGAGAAAACCTAGAAACAATAAAAATGAAAGCATCCTAACAGCTCAGTGAACAGCTGCACCTGCAGTGCGTTGTCCTAAAAATGTACTAGAAAAATCCTTGGCTGCCCTCCTGAGGACGTTCTGGGGATGTCCTGAGGCCGGACAGTAGGACGTTTTTAGGATGTTTCCAGGATCATTTGAGGACATCCTCAGGACATATTAATGTCCTCAAGAGGCTGCCCTGAGGACATCCTGGGGATGTCCAAGTGTTGTCTGGGCACTTACAAAATCATGCTGCCATTCCATGCAAGCAAGCTTCAACGGACAAGTCTCTCGATTAAAATGCGCAGGATATCCAACCTCATTACTAACATCAGTGGCCGAAAGACTCATCAAAGACATCAAGCAAGGGGACCACAATATACAAAAAGAAAAAGACAGGGCCAAAAAACCGATTATTGTGCCATATATTTAAAACTTTTCCCACGGTCTATAGAAAATAGCTAATAGAGTTAACCTGGACATGCATCGTCTTCTCAGCCCCTAACAAACTTCATAGCCTGTGCAAGGGAGTAAACACACCCACAAGAACCACAGTCAAGTGCACGAAGAAACATAAAAACAACTTCGTACAGTGTACCGAAAAGGTGGTCTACTCCTTCCCTCTATCCTGTGGACGAGAATACATAGGACAGACCGGACGGTGCGTCAACGATCGCCTTCGTGAGCACAACTGCACTATCACCTTGCAACAAGAACTCTGGACACCTAGGAATACACTGCCGAGACTGTGGCTGCACAGCGCAGCTGGAAAAATGCACAGTGTTAGGCACGAAACTATGACAAGCTGACAAGAGAAATCATGGAAGCAGAGAACATTGCCAGGCAAAAGGAGAGATGTGTCAGCACTCCTTCCATAATGTTATCCAACAAAGAATTAGAGTACTTAGCCATACAATAATTTTATGGTTTAGCTTCCTATTACAAAAACACCGGAAAAAGAAGGAAGAAGAAAAGGGCAATTCTATGCCATAGAAACCCTAGTCCCAAAGAAAGACGAAAACGAAAATTGTAAATATAACGTAGAGTTGTCAGTCAGCGCTGTGTAAGTGGCTCTTTTTTGTGTGCATGAAAGCTTATGCTTGTTTTGAGGGTGCGCTGTTTCCTTGTAAGTGATGAACAACCAACTCGCCCGAACCTCCGTTTTAACTCGTTTCACGGCACTCGTGCCCACGCGTGCCCACCCGCAGCGTGGAGCGGGTTCGTTTCAGCCGGCACTCCACGATGATAAAGACGTTTTTTTTTTGTTTTTTTTTAAAGAGGAGGGGAAGTAGATACGCTTCAGTGCAATACAGATGAACGCATAATATTGCAACCTAAGAACGAAGGGCGAGGGTAAGACGGGCCGGGAGGAGGTGGGAGGATGCTGACGGAACGCTAAAGAGAGAAGGAGGTTTCCCCCTCTCTTCTCCAGCGTTCCGTCTGCTTCCTCCTCCCTGGCCCGTCTTACCCTCGCCCTTCGTTCTTAGGTTGTCGCGAGGCACCCTAGGTTCGGTTTCGAAAGGTTTCAATATTTTCGAACCGAACTGAGGTTCGAAATCGAAAGATTTCGACATTTTCATACCGGCCGAGATTCGAATTCGAAAAATCGCAACTTTCGAACACCTTGGATTTTCGAATTGGAAACGTTCGAAGCTTTCATGGTTTCTAAAAGTTGTGGTTTGAAAATGTCGAATATTTTTTTTTACTTGAGGTTCGAGAAATGCGAAGATTTCGAATCTTCAAACTTGAAAGTTGAGGGGTTCGAAAATTTCGAATTTCTTGGGATCTGAAGGTCGAAAACATTCGAAGATTTCGAATTTCTTTGAATCTGAAGTTCGAAAAATTCGAAGATTTCGATTTTTCCTTGGATCTGAAATTTGAAAACTTCGGACACTTCACATTTTTAGAGATATAATGTTCGAAAATTCGAAGATTTCGAATTTATTTCTACATAAAGCTCAAAAAGTTCGAAGGTTCCGATTCTTTTTTCAGGCTAAATTCGAGAAAAACTTCGAAGGTTTCGATTTTCTTTCAGGTCCAAGTTTCCAAAGTTCGAAGTCCGATTTTTATGTTTCTCCACCCCCGGTTTCAGCTTCAAATAACGTTTTCACGCCTCACTGTTTTCACAAAATCAGGTTTGGAAAAATTTGGATCTGATATTTAGACTGCGCGAAGTTGGTCAGGCAATTAAACGAAACGACGAGTGTCCCGGATTTCCTGGAATATTTGCTAGTGCAGAGTGACGTGTGACCCGGGGGGGAGGGGGGGAGGTGGTTTAACGTGCATCACGCAGTAGTGATCACACGAACGCACTGTTTTACGATACACATCCAGTTCGAAACGACCAGGGGCGGGCAGGAGTTTGAGGCTCAGGAAAACCTTGAAGCGTCCTGGCAAACTACCTTCCCACCCCCTTGCACGATAGTACGCTGGTAGTAATCCGATCGAACGCCACCCGAGTGACGCTTACATATAGTAAGTTCAGTTTGTAATTGTTCTGGAAGTTTATTTTCCGGGACTGAGGAAGCGCGGAGCAAAAAGCACAGATGCCGATACAACTCGAGGTCGATGAGCGTTCTACCATTCCACTGGCGTCGAATTGGAAAAACGGGGGGAGGGGGGGGGGGGGGGGGGAGGGAGGGAGGGGGGGGAAGGGAAGGGAGGGAAAGGGGTAGAGTAACTGTATAGGCTCTGCTTGCAGAGCCAGAGTATCGCGTTCCTTTTCCTTTCGCCGCCATCTCCGTATTGGCGGAGGAGTGGGCACGTGGGCAGAACTGGATCCGACCTTGGTGCGGGAAAGCGGCCTTCCAGAGCGCCGAGTTTCGGGGGAACATATTTTCCGCTTTGAGTTCGCAAGATATAGATCCTAGACTAAAATCGAACGAACCGAAAGCTTAATAAGTCATTGAACATTATGTGCGTCAACTGGGTACAATACAATCCTTTTTTTTTATAACGCGAGCGATTCCAAGGTATGGGAAGCAGACGACACGGCCGACGATCGCGTAGCTCGCGACTGCGGCTCTCGCGGAGTGATACGCGATGCGCGACCGGCACATCCGGCCATCTCGGCGAGTCGGCGAGCTCTTGTCCGAAAGCGAGGGGACGGCGTTCTCGTCAGCCGCACTATTTTCCTTACGCAGCGCGCCGCAGCACGCCACAGCACGCCGCCTCGCGTCTGCGCCTTCGTGTCCCCTGCAAAAACCGACCTTGGCTTCCCGCAGTGTGCTTGGCTCCAGAATGGCACCATTGCGGTACTCTGCTCCGCAAGCGGAGCATATACAGTTACTCTAGAAAGGGGTAGCCTCCAGCTCCCCCTTCCGCCCAGATATTACGGGGAAAGAGGGCGTAGTCGAGCTTATTTTAATCTGAAATTATTAATGATATGTATAGCTACTGTTGCTCTTCACTGCTTAAAAGATCGCGTAGATGGTCATTGTCGGAAACTCGTTGTCAGAGGGCACTACTTGTCTCATGCTTAGTGGTTCGGAAGTTCACAGCTATGTCTTTTCGACCTTAATTACTGGGTCAATAATTAAAAAAAAATATTAAACATAATAATGAATGCGGAAATGAATAGCTGAAAAAAAAAATGACCGCATCTCCACGTAGTGATTGATGTTGCTTGGGGCGAAGCTCTGGTGGTGCTGATGATATTGATTTTGTTCATAGGTAATGCTGATGATGCTGATCTTTTTTTTTTTTTTTTTTTTTAACGCTTTGCAGCAGCTTTTCGTGCCCTGGTCTCCGGAGCAGCTTGCTGTCTGCGTAAACGCTGAGGCGCAGCATGCCGAGTTTTTCGTTCGTTTTCATCCACGTCAGAAAGAGAATGTGTGGTATGGAACGTGGTTATATACGCATTTGAGCATTTGACCGCAGCGCCCTCTCGTCTATAAACTTTGAGCCAATGCATGCAAAGTTTAACGCGATTATATACGCATTTGACCGCAGCGCCCTCTCCTGTATAGACGTTGAGCGGCTACAAGCAACGTTTCATCCATGACATCCCCAGCTCTTGAGTTACTACCACATCTCAGAGCCCCCACTCGTCTCGCGGTCGTGGCCGAGTGGTTAAGGCGACTAGAAATCCATTGGGGTCTCCCCGCACACGTTCGAATTCTGTCGACTGCGTAAACATTGTTTCTCTTTTTTTTTTTTTTTTTTTTTTTAAACACAGATGGATATGGCAATCGATGTGAGCACGGGCGCTGGACAAGGCTAGACCTTAAGGAGCTTCGCCTCTAAAAAAAACTATCAAGAGCTTGCCGGAAGTGTTGTATTCTTGCATATTCAGAGGCTGAGAAATTTGAAACAAGTTTCTTCTACCAAAATGTGTACAGGCTACAAGAGACACATCCCCAAAACGTAAAGCAAAAATAAATAAATATATTTATTTTTTTAAATGACGTACTGAACATGAACAATATTAGAAACTTTTCCTATGAGTTTATTTATTCGTCAACATGAAAAAAAAAACAATAAATACATCATTTTGTATTCTGCCGATGGCAATGATATATACTGTCTGTGGTGTTAATTTAAATGCGATACCTTTAAACAATTTACACGAAAAAAAATTACCAAGTTTAGGGCATAATTGCACATAGGTACATGTTTGGACATTTCCTCGAAACTCATCTTGAATAACAATAGTCATTCGGCCGTAAAGCTTGCCTAAAAAGGTTACCGAGGAGCAGGGAACCGGTGTTGTGACTAGTCGGCGTGATCTCCGTGGCAGCCGATCTCAGGGTTTGCAAATACTTCATTTCCAGTCGGTATAAAATTTTGGCGGGAAATATACGTCAATATATGGGAGAGTTTGAGGTTGTTTTTCTGCAGTAGGAAGGGCAATATTTTTTGTTCAATTTATTTTCTTTTGTCAGTTACAAGCGGGAAAGCAACAGCTCGTTTTTTTTTTTTTTTTTTGTAGCAGTAGTATTTGTTCGCGCTCGTGAGCGCAGGTGTCACAGAAGGCGTGTTGCCCGCGCACCAAGTGCCTGTGAGGCTCGACTTAATGTGACAAAACGCAGGCTTCAGGCAAACCAAACATCTTCCGGGCTTGGATTAACCAAATATTCATTATGCTTCGCCAGTACTAAAATATTTTCTTAAAACTGAGCCCAGAGGGCAGAACTCGAGTGGCGAGGTTCGTATTTGACAGACCTGCAAGCAGTGCATTCGGTCGCTACGTGATGCCGCACCGAAGGTACCAATGGAAACCGAAGCTTAGTGGATAACCGGTACAGAGAGTTTTGCCGCGCGCCTCACCACCAGGAACGCTTCAAGTTCTCAAAATGTTCACAAATCTATATTCTCCCGCTGGCCTCAATTTGAGATTGTGGCTCTTTTTTCACAAAGTTTCGTTGGTCCTTTGAAGTGACTACATAAATTTTCTTCTCAGGTTGTCCCATTATGATTTCCTCCTGAGATTAGGGTGACCACCCGTCCCGCGACTCGCGGGACTGTCCCGCATTGAAGGCTCGTGTCCCGCGTCCCGCGAGAAATTCCCAAATCTTCAAAATGTCCCGCATTTCACACTGTAGTAAAATTCACTCTTCAACTCATGGTGCTGCCGAACAACGGGGAAGCGCGGAGGTCACTGGTAATCGTGTGAATCGCAATGGTACGCCATTTTCTATCCAAGCATTGCGGGAAGCGATCGTCGTTCTGCAGGAGGCCCGACGAGCATGCGCCGTTGTGCCCCTCCCCTTAGTGTCAAAATATTGTGAAAAAAAATTACTCGTTTATTGCCATTATTTTCATATCGCTGTTTTAACGTAAAAGGGTTGCTGTGGATTTCTTTTTTTCGCGAAGACAGCCACATAAGGCAAAAAGAGAAAGAACATATTGTTAAAAATTTGCGTAGGACCATTTTCATAAAAGTAAGCGTTGACAAGAAACAATAACCAGGAAAAGATTTACTGTTTCTTGATTTCATTTGATGCATTGAGTGCTGCTGGAGTTGATTTTTATGCTTTCAAATTCGACACATTTAGTAACATATTTGGCATAAAAAGATATATCACTGGGAGTGAAAACTATTTTAGCTTAATTGCTGCAATACAATTTGCAGGTGTATAAACAGCAGAGGATATTCAATGTGTTTACAGGGCCTCGGTTTGTGGTTTGCGTGTTCATAAATTTCCTCTATACCCCTCTCCCCCCCCCCCTCCCCCCCCCTCTCCCCCCCCTCCCCCCCCCCCCCCCCCTTGCCCCGCGTGTCCCGCATTTCGCTAGCAGGAAGGTGGTCACCCTACCTGTGATACCCGAAGGTGGTGAACTCATTATTAGAAAGTATGAAGACATTATTCCCCTGGAGTAAAAAGGAAAAAAGAAAATGTTTTCTCCCACGGAGAAAACAAATTGAAGGGGAAGAAAAGGGTAGAGGAAGGGGGGGGGGGGTCGTTTTTTATGTAAGGGAGGAGGGTTGTTTGGATTGGGGGGATGTTGAGGGAAGGGGTGTATAAATCCCTGGCTCGTTCACGCGCCGCAAATCGTTACGATTAACTCAAACCGTTCCCGAGTTCACACGCAATGTGCGCACGCATGCGCATAAGTGTCGGCGAATCGTTCAGGGACGAACCGTTCGGGTCAAAACAGTACCACTTAGAAGAGAAGACTTGCGCGTTTTCTCCTCCAAACGTCATCAAGGGCTATCCGCACGAAGGAGAACTCCGCGGACGGATGTTGTGACGTCAACAATCCGGGAAACTCCGTCCTCGGCTCCGCCGCCCACCTGCGGAGCTTCAAAAAGTGCTCTCTGGCAGCCGCCATTTTGCGAATCGAGCGACCCCTATCAGCCAGAAATTTCTGCCACCCGCCTGAGCTGTGGAAACACGGTCAGCGTGACTCTCCACCTGCATTGTGCATTCGGAGTTCACCGGCTTTTCTTGGAAGTTTTTACTTTTTTTGCCTGTTTAGGATGCTTACCCCTTGTGTGTTATCTTCCACTATGAGAACCAGGGAATTCCAGGGCTCGTAGCCAGCTCGGCCTTCGCAGGGAGCGAACGAAGCGAGCGACCGTCAAGCAGCCCGCGACGCGGACAGTTCGACGTTCTTGGAGGATTATTTCCGTTGAGATAATCTCCAAAAAGCCTTCCCGGCTATGTTCCGGGTCTTCGCGAAAAATAGCTGATAGGGTCGGGTCCGGGGTGTGGTGACGGAATAGACACGCTCCTTCATTTGCTCTGAAACTGTGCGAAAAAGCGGCTCTCTTCTACATGTGCCCCAAAGCACACCGGATTCCGTCCGATCGTCGTGAAGTGACTATCGTCGACAGTGTATATTGGATATGCTGTGTTATTTGAGACCTTTCTCAATTCCTGTTCGGATAACGCGGCACCGTGGGGTACGTACAATAAATGTTGTTCCATTGATGAGACTTGTTGAACGGTTCATGCTGTGGGCGGAGAATATCTATGCAGTTTGGATATCCTATGTGGTGAAATATTTTTGACGGTTAAGACCTTTGTAGTTTGACACGACTGAGTGTGTGGTGCCGTAAATTGATCAACATAAAATGAACCAAACATTCCAGTTGCATTTCTTGAGTAGCGCACGGACTCACGAAAACAGCTTTCATTTCTTTGTTTTCGTTCCCAAAAATAATATAATGCATTCCTAAAGACCCCTAGACATTATTTTCACCATAGATCACAAAACAAAAAATTGAACGCGGCAATTTAGCCTCCATCAGCGTCCGGAAGTGCTCCTATGCAGGCTGCCACAGCCCCCTGACAAGAAAACCCACAGCTCAGCGCAGTCGGGCAACACTGACGTACCCTCTCAAAACCAGGGGCGCGCGCTGTAAATCGCTTCGTTCGAGACTGCCGCTGGAAAGGTCTATACTGGAAAGGTAGCGCCATCTCTCCTCCTCATCCTTTAAGTTTCTCTCTTTCTCTCCTTTTTTGCGCCGCGCGCGCCGCCTAGGGGGGTACCAAGAAGGAGAACTAGCAGACGACGGCCGTGTCCTCTCCGCGCATCCAGAGAGCACAATCTTTCGCGTTGCGTATTTGAAAGTGCAGGTTTCTGGCACATTCTCACATTGCATAGTGCCAAGCAAGTGTTAAACACCAAAAAAGAATGAGTTAAACGTGACGGCAGCGTTTTCAACCTTCGGATAAAGCTCACAGAACTGAGTACATAGAAAATAGAACACAGCTTTATTTCCACGAGTAACAATGCAACGATATGGTTCTCACGATGTGGTAAGCACCGTCATTATCAGCGATTAAATACGTAAAAAAGCCTTCATAATATTCGGCTCCACATAATCAGAAGAATTTCCAGATCCTGCAGTCTTCCACGAGCTTAACGACTACAAGCGCGAATGGCGATTGGTGCTGCCTCCGCGCTAAAAAGAGCTTGAAACGCTATAGCAATCATACCTTAGATAAACATGCATGAGCTATCGAGGACGCCTGACTATTGCGATCATTACTGTCGATCTGGTTTCGACCGGGGCCTTCCGAAATTCGGGCGACTGCATGTATAGCAGGGCTAGTTTGTCACTCATCGCTCTTCAAATTCGTTTACATTTTTTTTTGTTTTTGTTTGAGGGGGGTCGGGGGAAGGGGAGTACGGTTGACGTTGATGCAGTGCTACTGTATTCCGATCTGTAAAGCCCTTCTGTACTTACGAATCGGTGGTGTCGGCTGACCATATTACTGCAATACCGTTGGAAACTAGTGTTCCTTCGGTTGTACCGTAACTTCAATCACTTTTTTTAGGTTTAATGAATTTTACAGTTATTTGCCAGAAATAAACATAAGCTGCACAAGCTATGTTGAAAAAAAAAAGAAAAAAGATCGTGACATATTATTCATATGATGTATTACATAGCATCACAGTTGGGAAGTTGTGCCTCCTTTATATTTACTTAAAGTAAAAATATCCAACTTTGATTTTGGCCATTACCAGAATGGGCGAAAAAATTGCAGAGAAAAGGCAACTGACTCGAGATTAAAATATGTGGCATATATTTATTTTCTAATTACCACAGACTACCATAGCCAAGACAGCAGTGAATGGAAGCACTTATACACATGCTCAGATACACTTTTTACAACAAAGACAATAGATGAACAAATATTAAAAGGAGTCACTACACAAATCTAACAGGCAAAACATAAAATTATAAAAAGGACTCACGCTAGCCAGTTTTAACAACAAAGACAGTACGCAAAAGTATTATTACAAAAAAGCCGCATCTGAAATTTATGTATACAACACTAATATATACATATACAACAATGAATGTTTACAAGAGGTTTAAGGGGAGACTGACAGTGTACTTATGCTCGCCCAGGTTTTTATTTGTACGTGACATATGAGAGCTCAACTACCCAGAACACAATTGGTGACTCGAAATTCCTATTCTTTCCACCCGAAAACCGCATATCAAGAACTCGCCGGTGTGATTCACACTCACTCTCTTCTCCGTGGTCACGTGCCATGACCTGTTCGCGTGCTGCAGATCACGGCACAGCAACCAGGCATATCGGCCGTTCGACAACGCAATCCGTGGCGAAACGCGAAACGGACATCCAGCTACAAAAAGAAACGAAAAGCTACACGACCAACGACAACAGCAAAACTGGCACGAACGTCTAAGCAAGTCCGGATCTGTCCGACGCAACGCGAGTCCGGCGTAGCTTGCGGCGCAGCTGGCGACGAGACACACGAGACACGGGAAATCTGCTGGCTGGATCCTTCATGGCTGCCAAAGGGGCGGAGCGCTAGGAGAAGGTCACGTGCCACACACCGGCCTACCGCTGAACTCGGCGGCTTGATCAAAGGTTGTCGCTACTTTTCAGACAGCCTCCGCGCCTCCGCACGGAAAAGAACGGCGCAGCGAGACGTCAAAAAGGGATGACGTATGTCCCACGTGATGCGCGATCCGCGGAGGAAAGTGGCGGATTTCTCCTGCGTGTGGATACCCCATCACTAGCAGATCCCCTCAGCACCCCCCTTGGTAGCCCGGATGAGCACCATCGTCTGCTACATCGCCTGTTTCAGTGGAGATGCTCAGGACGAGGTCACATCATTAATAGGCTGCTAAGACCGGCATTCTTGATGGTGTTGCACGAGCTCACATTAATAGGCAGCTAAGACCGCAAACTTGATGGCGTCGCACGAGCTCATATTAATAAGCTACTAAGACCGGCAATCTTGATGGTGTCGCACGAGCTCATATTAATAGGCTACTAAGACCGGCAATCTTGATGGTGTCGCACGAGCTCAGATTAATAGGCTTATGCTAAGACCGGCAATCTTGATAGATTGATTAAACACGTCTTTAATGAAGCCGCCCTCTGGCTGATAAGGCCTCGAGGTGGGCGGGGATGATGGATGAGTATATAAGCTTGAGTTCCACCTCCTCAGTCGTGGCCGGCTGGGTCCATTCCTCAAAGGAGGTAGGGCGTAAGTGGCTTGGGAGGTCTGCGATGGCGGCAGTCCGCTCCCGCGAGGTCCCCCTACAATCCCACATTAAGTGTTGGCACGTTGCAGGGACTTTGCAGCACACGCAGTTCGGGTTTGGTCCGATACTTGGGTGTCGGCTGGACGGTGTATCCTGGCTCTCCACACGGGGGTCATCATCGTCAGCGTTTGTATACGGTGGAGAGCCACCTTTTCCCAGCGCGGAAATCCGCGAGGGATCGGATGGGGATTATGTGGCAGCAGGGCGGCGAGTCTTGCCTTTCTTGCAATTCTTTCTTCTCGTTTGACTTCGAAGATGTCGAAGTCGTCTTCCTCTTGCTCGTCCCGTTGAGTGGGCGAGAGGACGAGACCTTTTGAGGGCAATTTTTCTGCTTGTAGCTGCGCCCTCGCGGCCCCGTCCGCCCGCTCGTTCCCCGGGATGCTCGCGTGGCCCGGAATCCACGAGACCGTGATTGCCTGTTGTGGTTTCGCTTGGCGGACCAGCGTTCGAATTTTCGTGACTGTGGTGTTGCAAGCGTCTGAGCGTCTAAGTTCGCGTAATGCTTCTTGCGAGTCCGTGTAGATTCGAGATTCAGTAATTCCTGCCTGGCGTGTTGTCGTCGATGCATGGACTGCCATCTGTATGGCGAGTAGCTCTGCGGCGCAAGCGCTTCGCGTGCGTGCGGCTAGTTGTTGCTGGGTTTCTTTCCTGGTGGTGGAATGACAGGCGATGGCAGTGCGGCCACTCTCGTCGCGAGCCGCATTGGTGTAAAACACCTCAACGTTCGCTTTGAGGGAGCCAATTTCTGCGAGATGCATTTTGACCTGTGTGCCGCGACGTCCCGAGTTGTCGATTCCTTGGTGCTTGGGAGTAGGTTTGATTGAGGTGACCAGTTCTGTATCCCACGGGGGAGGTGTGATGGGCATTAGTGGGCCTTTCGCTAGATGACTTCTCCCGCTCTTTTCGAGAATGACTCGTCCATGGGGTGTGCGCGCCAGTCGGCGCTCCTGGCTGATGGCCATCTCTTGTACGATTTCTCGGATGGTATTCATTTGCGCTGCACGTTCGAGCTGTTCCACGGTGGTGAAGCGGGGCAGGCCAGTGACAATTCGCATCGCTGCTCGGTTCATTGTAACTAAGGTCGCTTCCTGTGCACGCGTTAATCGAAGATAATTGATACCATAAACCACTTTGGATACGAGCAGGGCTCGGACTAGGCGGCGTAGTAGTTCTTCTTGTGCACCCCAAGACTTGCTGGAGATGGTTTTGAGGAGTTCAAGACCTTTCTTACATTGTCCTTTGACTTGCTTAATCCATGTAGTGGCGCCCCCGTTCTGGTTAAAGGGGACACCCAGGATTTTCACGTTGTTAGATGGTGTGATAGGATCTCCGTCGAGATGAACTTTGATGTTGACGCTATATTTCCTGCGCCTGCTTGGGATGATCATGTAGGTAGTTTTATCTTTAGATATTTCCATTCCAGTGGTGCAGGCAAAGGTGGTGACAATATTCAATGCTCGCTGCATGTAGTGCTGCTGTTGTTCAGCTCCCCCGGCCGTAGTCCATAGGGCGATATCGTCCGCGTAGATGGTGTGCAGAACTTGCGGGACATTATCGAGGGCTCGAGCGAGATCCGTCATTACAATATTGAAGAGTAGCGGCGACAGGACCGCACCCTGTGGTACTCCAACGTTGTTGGGCTTCCATTTGCCTTTTGTGTTGCCGATCATTATTTGGTAGGTACGATCCTGCAGGAACGTCTTAATGAAGTTCAGAAGGCGTCCTTGGATCCCGAGCTTCTTAGCAGCATCTACCACGGTGTGATGGGGGACAGAGTCAAACGCCTTCCGTAGGTCGATGGCGACAAGTGTGCGGGGTTGACTCTTGAATAGCCGTCGCTCATACATGTGGTAGTGTATCATGAGGAGGCCATCTTGTGTTGACATGTGTGGTCTGAAGCCAGTTTGTGTGGGGTGGAATGCTTTGGAGGTCTCGAGGATTCATGAAAGGCGAGTGGTGACCATACGTTCCATGACCTTGCACAGATTAGAGGTGAGGGAGATAGGCCTAAGGTTAGCGACCGTGTGTGGTGTTTTGCCGGCCTTCGGGATGGGAATCACGGTCGATCGTTTCCAATCAGCGGGAATTTCCCTTTCGGACCATATCTTGTTAAAAGTTTCTAAGAGTTCTTCCATGGCGTCTGTGGGAAGGTTCCGGAGCGCCGTAACGGTGATTTTGTCTGGGCCAGGCGCGGACTTCGCGTTCGCCGAGCTAAGAGCGTCAACAAGCTCCGCAAGAGTAAATGGTGCGTCTGCTGGCTGTTCGTGCAAGATAGGCTGTCGAGTGTAAGTTTCGGTTGGCGGAGGGTTGGGTTGCTGTGGGAAAAAATGTTCTCCCGCTTCATCTGCCAGTCGTTCTTCGCTTATTTTGAGGCGGAGGGCAAGGTTGCTTCCCGTGTTTCGTGTTTTCGTTTTCCCGGAAAGGCCTTTGTATGCGTGCCATATACTTTGTAGTAGCCCGTTCTGTAGTTGAGTCACACAGGCCACGCCATGTTGTTCGGCAGAGCTCTATCGTGTACTTCTTAGCTTCGGCTGTAGCTTGATTGAGGCGGATCTTGTTGGTCAGTGACCGTCGGACTCTGTAGTGCTGGAGGGCGGCTAAACGGTTGTCCCATAGGTTGGTCAGGTGAAGATCTGGCTGAGGAGTGTCTTCTTTCACCTGGTATTCCGTGCGTGCTTCTTTCAAGGCGCGCTGAATTCTCTCGGTGAATGGAATGTCACTGTGCCGGCTCATCGCCGTGCGGTAGTTGTCCCATTTGGTGAGGGTTACTCGCCGTCTCGGGGAAGTACGGATGCCGAGTTTGAGATAAATGGGCAGGTGATCGCTACCCATGGGATCTGACTGGACCTGCCATTGAAGTCTCAATCTCGGGGATGCCCACGTTAGGTCGGGTGACGTGTCATTTTGGCTGGTGGACTGGGCCAACCGGGTGGGAACGCAGGGGTTGTTGCATAGCTTGAGCTTGGCTGTGGCACAGGCTTTCTTGATGTTCCTTCCGCGCAGGGCCGTAACCAGGGGGGGGGGGGAGATAGGGGGTTCCAACCCCCCCCCCCCCCCCCCCCCGAAATTTTTTTCTGGGTACGGCCCTGGTCGGTGCACTTGCAGCCAGCCGATTTTAATCTCCACCTCTGCGCACGCGCAGTGGCACAGGTTCTTCGGTTTGCTATAACTCTCCATTATATGCCACCGATGCACATGATTCATAGGCGAAAATAAGACAAAATGGCCGCCGTTGTCCCCGAAAACCCCCCCCCGAAATTTTTTTCTGGGTACGGCCCTGCTTCCGCGGGCGTTCTCGCCTGAGTACCCCCACGCAGTGTGACGAGCATTGACATCACCCGCCAGGATGGTATGTTGTCCAGGTGTTACGAGTCCCTCGATCCAATCGGCCTCGTTGGGGCCCACGGACGGCCGTGTGTATATGTTGTGGATTGTAATTACAGTGTCACCGAGCTTGACCTGTGTAGAGACGACCTCACGGTCGCCTGAACACGCCGACTCGGAATCTAATTGCGTGTGTGGATGTGTTTTCTTAATTAGTGTGGCTACGATGCCGTAGTTATTTGTTTGTCTCTGAATACTTGGATATATGAATGTTTTGTATCCCCGTACTCTGAGTTTATTGACATTAGCTTCCTGAAGGAGGATAATGTCGGGTGCGCGGTTTTTAAGTTTTTGCAGACGAACTTTAAGTTCTGGTAGCTTTTGTTGCAACCCTCCACAGTTCCATTGTAGGATCCACGGTGAAGTGTTTGAGCAGCGTTTGTTCTGTGTACGGTAGGATGGTGTCTTTTGAGTGGTTCCGGATATGTTTTATGTATTAATATTTATCATTATGTGTGTCAATGAGCCTGTGTATTGCCGCCGTGAGCGCGGCCAATTGTTTCTCCATTCGTGCAAAACTTGCCTGCTGAGCTTGCAAGGTTTGTAGCGTGATGTCGTGTTGTTTCAGTTGGTGAGCAGGTCTTGCTACTGGCTCGGAAGTTGCTGCGGTTACCGCTGCATACGATGTCCCACCACTTTGCAGCATCGGTGGTGCCATATGTGCTTCGGGAGGCGGGAGCTTACCCTTTCCTTATTCTTGTCTGGCCCTTGGCCGCTTGTTGCGCCGTTCTGGGATTGCTCTTTTCGGGCAGTCATTGCTCGTGGCCAGGTGAGCTCCGCTGCAATTCACGCACTGTGGGCTCCGCGAGCATGTTTCCATAGCATCGTGCTCAGAGCCGCACGTTCCACAGCGCGCAGCGCTTCGTGGGCATACATCCATTTTGTGTCCGATCGTGTGACAACGAAAACACACCAACGGACGCGGGCGATACTCGCGGACATTTAGGACCTCACACATGTAGGTCACTTTCTTCGGAAGAATCTTGCCTTCGAATGTCACTAGAACGGTGTTGCCTTTTGTCCCAATGGGCCTCGCTGATGCGATTTTTCAACCCTTGCAGGTGATGTCGGCCTGTAGTGATTCAGGCGTCACCGTGTTTCCTTGGCCCAGGAGGTAAATAATTAACCCCCCGGCATTGGTTTCCCGCCAAAGCTTTGTACGGCTGTAGTGCGTGTGTATCCTCGCCTTTCCTTATTTCTTTGACTTGCAGAAGTTTCTCCAGCATGAGAGGGTCCCGTGTTGTAATGGCGATTGTGTTCGCTTTTTCATTGCGATGGACGGCATAGCCGTCTAGATTTTGTATTCCAGCCTTCTTGACTGCTTTTTGTATTTCTTTTCCAGTGAAAGAGTTCACCTCTTTCTTTCCAATGGAGCGCAGCACGACAGTCTGCGTCGGATGTGAGGTGGGTGTTGACCTTCCCGCGGTTTCTGTAGCTAATGGATTCCACCTTCTTTTCTTAGGTGTTGCACCCAGGAGTGGCCATTCTTCAAAGTCTATATCTTCAGCATTCCGCAGGCCGGGCTGTTCCATCCCGTGTTTTGTAGATGAGCCGCCATTACTCCCCGACGTGCTGTCTTGGGGCGTTCCTTGCGAGGGCTAGCAGCCATCTTGTGCCGGCAGGTGGGCCGGAGTGGAATGCTCGCCATCTTGGATTTGCCGGTGACCTTGAGTAGGCATCGTGTCGTTTCGTCCAGGCGCTCATCTAGGAGAGCGGGACCTTTCATTTCTGCTTCTCGATGAACATCGCAGTCGTGGGATATGTTGCCGCGTCTGTGGAGGTGGGCTGCTCTCAGGTTGCGGAGGTGGCATGAATTGCGCGACAAGCTGGTTCAGTGCCACAAGAAATGCCGGGTTCTTCTCAATTATGGTCGCAAGAACATTAAGGGTATGCTCCATAACCGATGGTGATAACCTCTGTGGTTGTCCACAGGATGGTGGAAGGCTTACGTGCTGCGGGTGCGAGGTCCCTTCCAGTCTTCTGTCATTATAGGTGCAGTGGGCTCGGGGTGGCTGCTGCTGCTGGTTTATGGTGGTTATTTCGGCACTGGAGGCATCCAGTGGTGGTTGTGGTGGGTCGCCACCCGGACGGGGGTGGCCCGAGGCCAGGGCTGGAACCGCAGGGGTCCCGTAGAATAGTGAAGCGAGCGCTAGGTTGACAATTTGGGAGCAGCGAAGTATCGCCGTTCGAAAACCTCATCTTCCCTTTCGCAATCTTGATAGTGTCGCACGAGATCACATTAATAGGCTGCTAAGACCGGCAGTCTTGATGGTCTCCACGAGCTCATATTAATAGGCTGCTAAGATCGCCAATCTTGATGGTGCCACGAGCTCACATTAATAGGCTCCTAAGACCGGCAATCTTGATGGCGTCGCACAAACTCATTAATAGGCTACAAAGACCGGCAATCTTGATGGTGTCGCCCGAGCTCACATTAATAGGCTGCTAAGACCGGCAATCTTGATGGTGTGGCACGAGCTCACATTAATAGGCTCCTAAGACCGGCAATCTTGATGGCGTCGCACAAACTCATATTAATAGTCTACAAAGACCGGCAATCTTGATGGTGTCGCACGAGCTCACATTAATAGGCTGCTAAGTCCGGCAATCTTAATGGTGTGGCACGAGCTCACATTAATAGGCTACTAGGACCGGCAATCTTGATGGCGTCGCACGAGCTCATATTAATAGGCTCCTAAGACCGGCAATCTTGATGGTGTCGCACGAGCTCACATTAATAGGCTACTAGGACCGGCAATCTTGATAGTGTCGCACGAGGTCACATTAATAGGCGGCTAAGACCGGCAATCTTGATGGTGTCGCACGAGCTCACATTAATAGGCTGCTAAAACCGGCAATCTTGATGGCGTCGCACGAGCTCATATTAATAGGCTACTAAGACCGGCAGTCTTGATGGTGTCGCACGAGTTCACATTAATAGGCTACTAAGACCGGCAATCTTTTGATGGTGTCGCACGAGCTCACATTAATAGACTGTGTGCTAAGACCGGCAATCTTGATAGTGTCGTACGAGATCACATTAATAGGCTACTCAGACCGGCAATCTTGATGGTGTCGCACGAGCTTAGAATAATAAGCTGCTAAGACCGGCAGTCTTGATGGTCTCCACGAGCTCACATTAATAGGCTGCTAGGATCGACAATCTTGATGGTGTCCACGAGCTCACATTAATAGGCTCCTAAGACCGGCAATCTTGATGGCGCCGCACAAACTCATATTAATAGGCTACAAAGACCGGCAATCTTGATAGTGTCGCACGAGCTCACGTTAATAGGCGGCTAAAACCGGCAATCTTGATGGTGTCGCACGAGCTCGCATTAATAGGCGGCTAAGACCAGCAATCTTGATGGTGTCGCATTGCAAATGAACTGTGAAAGCTGGCTATCAGCTCGCGCTCAGCGGTCGCGGCCCCACGTGTCCCCTACTCTCGTCAAGCTTCAGCCTGTTTGCGGCTTGGCAGGGGTCAGGGATCTACTAACGAAACGTCAAGCGCAGGCCTTTTCTTCTAGCTGGTATTGGTGAGAACGACCCACTAAAACTCTATATTAGCATGCAAAACGTCGTGCTTTTTGCTTGTGCGACTAAACATACATTTGTTATCTCAGTCACTTTTAGTGTACCTGAATCGAAAGGTTGTCACGAAGTGCGGTTGGTTGCCTGAAATACCCGTGTTTGGTACAACCTTGCGTCGCAGTCGCAGCAGGAAACGAAATTTTTGTTCGTATTGCCTTATTTAGATATGGACTATGTTGTGGCGGCAGCCCAGAAACACTAGTCTAGACTAAACTACTGTTGCCAGGCTGCCGGCAGAGAAGTCAAGAAAACTAATTTTAAAACGAAATAAAAAAATGAACAAATAATAAATAAATAAATAAATTTCAAGATTGCGCCTGGTGGCGATCGGTGAAGCTCAGTTGGAATGTCGCCACGTGATCGGCCCCTAAGAAGCAGCGCCAGTTCAAGGCAATATGGCTTTCTGTCGGAGTTACTTTGTCCTGAATATGACTTGGCGGAGAACGCTAAAGAGTCTACTAGGTTGTATTTGTTAACTTCCACAGTGCTTCCTCAACGTGCATTCCACACAACCAAAATCTCCGTTCTTTGCAGACGTTAAGTAGGAGCTTGATCTGAGGATGTGAGGACCTCTGCCAGAACGACCATACCACTGCCCCCCCCCCCCCCCCCCTTCTCCCCCGGGGATGCGCTGTAAACAACGCGCTCAAATGTGGCACTTAGTGAATACCTTGCATACATAGCTTGCAGGTGTCACCATTGCTGGGTACTGACGGCTCTTTCTAGCGACTGGTTTTCTCGAGCGGCTGTGTGAAACTACCACCACTAACATGGTGAACCCGTAAAATACCGGCATGACCGCGAATGACTTTACAGGCAAGCTATGTATAGTCCATAGGGAATACAGTCCTCAGATATTATTACAAGACGAGATTGTCACGCCTTGACGCCATCAAGCGGAAACGCTCGCAACTATACAGTACCCTTGGCCATGCCGGAGCCACTGACGTCTCGAGCGCGACAGGCATTGCCATAGCCCCTCTATACTGACAAAGCCATGGGAGATCGCCACGAGACGCGGCCGCCGAAAGTGAAATGGTAGAGCGGCAGACAATGGATGAGAGAATAGGCATGTAACGGGCGCCCTGCTGTGGCGAGACGCCGAAACACACTCGTCCCGAGCGATGGAATGTCCGCTCGTGCTCCTTGCGTTCCTGGCGCTGCCGCTTCCTGGCGCTACCGCTCCCAAGTACTTCACAATTGTCCCTTGAACCCATGTTGGGCTTCCATTGATATGTTTGACGTAGCGGGTGCCCTGCAGAATACTGAGCTGTTATTCCGTCTCTCGAAATTTCCCATTCTCTGTTTGAACTTGAAGACCCGACGCCTTCTTGAACAGGGGAGAGGTGACGACGATGTCGATGGTGCTTACCACTAAGCACGGGCTGCCGTCATATCTTCCCTTTTCACTTAAGGTCCGGTTTGACCACTGGCTTGACAGTGCGGCCGGCTCGAGTCATTGTGATGCCGCTTGGTCCGCTTGGCACTGATGGGGTTGTTTATCTTTGCGATGGTGGCTGCGTCTCTTGAGCTTCCTGGCTGGGTTCAGCGATGCTTGTTTTAGCATTCCCACAGCTGGTAGTGAGCTGCGCTTTGGTGGGCCTCATTACTTAAAGGACCTGTGCAACGATATTCAATTGGAATGTTTTTCACTTGGCGCGAGCTTTCTACACCTAGGACTCAAGGATACTCACACGCAACGCCACTGGCCAAGAAACTCCTTTGTTGCGGTGTAATTTCAAGGACAAAAGCGATCATTTCCATTCAATCTCTCCTTTGCAAAATTTGATGACGTAACGTGGGGATCGCAGTACACCCACGTGACGGTATTTGAATGCGGTTCATAGATTGGACCCGAGCATTGCGTGGGCACTCGACTTGGGCTCGTGATAATTGCTAGCTCGAGAAGCATTCGGGTAGTGACCCGTGTCCAATCGCTGCAACGACGACAACAGCCGAGCCATAACAATGTCTGGAACTCAGCGCGTGTCCTGCGCTTTGCCAACCCCAGCGCATGGCTATGATCAACACTGGCGGCATATAATCGGCTCCAGATCACGTGGCCGCTGTTCTGGCTGCGAGTTGAGGGGGTGAACGCTGCTCGTTTTTCTTTAATTTTTTTCTGGGACTTCTATTGCGTGGGGTGAAAAACGCGTGTTTCATAGGTCATTGACGTTAGGGATCCGTTTTGAGCGGTATTTGCGCAAAGTACAAACATTGTTGCATCGCTTCTTTAAGTGTTTCTTCTGATAATGCCGTGGTGTGTCTGGAGCACGTACGATCTTGGGGCACCATGCTTGTTGATAACTGAGCCTGGTATCCACTTCCTTGGACTTTCCCAGATACACACATTGTCACCTATACTTATGGCAGGTGCAGCTGCTGTGCCCTTGTCTGCATGGAACTTCTGTTTCATACGTATTTCTTCCATTTTGCTTTTGACCATTTGGATTGTTCTCGACTTCAGTAGGTCGCTCTTCGTTGGCAATGTTGTGTTTGTTCGTCTTCCGTAGAGACGTTGTGCAGGTGAGCCAAGGTCTCCGTCGCGTGGCACATTCCTTAGGTTCAGCATTGCTGAGTAAACGTCGCTACCATCCATGGCGCACCGCTTAAGTATGTTCTTCACAGCTTGTACTGCCCGTTCAGCAAGGCCGTTGGACTTGGGGTACAATGGGTTTGACGTTCGTGGCTGGAACTGCCACTCCTCTTCGAAGGTGCGAAATGCCCGTGCTGTGAAGCAGGTCCCGTTTTCCGACATTTTCAACTCGTGGTATGCCATGTGCTGCAAACCAGCGTTTCATTGAAATAATTACTTCTGCTGCTATGCAGCTTCGAAGTTCAGCAAAATCTGTGTACCCGGAGTAGGTATCCACAATCACAATGTGTGGTTTTTCTTTGTAGTCAAACAAGTTCACAGCTACTCGTTCTTAGGCCAAGTTGGGAACTTCTTTTGGGATTAGCGGCTCCTTCGGCGGTCTCTTGTGTGACGATTCACAGACACTGCATGCCTGGACGTGATTTCGGGTGTCGTTTGACATTCCTGGCCAGTATACCGAGTCTCGTGCACGTTTGAGGCTGCTGTTGATCACAAGGTGTCCAGAGTACGCTGCTTGTAGAACCCTGTGTTTCCATGTCTTTGGGATAACTATGCGGTCGCCACGAGATAGCAAGCTTTCGTAAGCTGATGGCTGGTCACGGACTGGTGAGAAGAGTTTTTGTGTTTCCGTCATTGTTGTCGTTGGAGGCCATCCGTTCGTTACTGACTGCATTACGCTTTGCAGTGCTTCATCCTGTTCGATTGATGTTCTGAGTTCTCTGAAAGTGTCTTCTCAAATTGGCAAGATGGCTAGTACCTCCAAATCTTTGGTACATGTGTTGGCGCTCTCATCAGTTTCGCAGTCGCGGCTTATGAGGTCTGCGATGTGAATATCTTTCCCTCTCTTGTATACAATCTTGGGTGCGTAGTGTTGTATGTAAAAGGGCAGTCTCTGCAATCGAGGTGGTGCAAGTCCCAGTAGTTTCTTACTGATGCTTTCAAGAGGACGATGATCAGTTTCTACGGTCAGTGGTCGCCCATAGATTTAGGAGTGGAATTTCTTGAAGCCGTATCGTAATGCCAAGGCTTCCTTTTCTATCTGTGGATAGTTCATCTGTGCTATAGTGTGGCTGATGCGTAGGCCAAGGGCTTTCCATCCTGCATGAGCACTGCGCCTAGTGCTTTTGAGCTGGCGTCCATTTAGAGTTAGCTCTCCATTGACGTCGTAGTACTGTAAGGTTGGGGCTTCTTTGAGGTCCTTCTTGATCACTTGAAGTGCATTGCTCTGCTCTTCTGTCCAAAGCCATGCTGTGTCTTGCTTCAGCAACTTTCTCTGCTAGGTTGGGTATGAACTTCTGCAGGTATTTCAGCATGCCAAGGAGATGATGTAGTTCAACCTTGTTACTTGGTTCTTTTATTTTCTCGATAGTTTCATCTTTTCCTTGTCTATTTCAAGGCCTTTGTCTGTTAGGACGTGTCCTAGGAACTTGACTCTTGCTTGGTTGTAGACACATCTCTGTTGGTTGAGTTTGGCACCTGCTTGTCGGAGTTTTTCCAAGACTGCTTCGGTGTGTTTGTTCTGCTCCTCCATCGTCTCTGCATATATGAGTGTGTCATGCATGGAGTTTGCGACATTCGGAAGGCGTTTCAGGATTTCTGTGATTACTTGTTGAAATACCTCGGGTGCCGTTGCTATTCCAAAAGGAACATGTAGGAAGGTGTACCTCCCCCATGGCGTGCTAAGCGCCAGGTATTTCTGAGTCTTCTCGGACACCGTTAGTTACCAAAAGCCCTTCTTCAAGTCGAGCAGCGTGAAGACTTTGGATCCACTGACTTGTGCTGCGATTTCTTGCAGCGTCTTGAGTGGGAAATGTCTTCTGAGTAGGATCTTGTGGAGATCTGTTGAGTCTGAGCAAACTCTTAGCCTGCCTTTCTGCTTGACTACGACCACCTGACTGCAGAATGGAGTTGGATAATTTATTTTTTTGATGATTCCACCGTCCTTCATGTTGTCAAGTTCTTTCTTGACGTCATCCATGATGGCGAATAGCACTTTTTTCGGTGGTCTGTTTTCTCCACCTTCTGCATTCTCCTTTAGGTCTGCATCGTAGACGAACCCTTTTATGCATCCCAGGCTTGTGTACAGGTTTCCTTCTTCTTGCTGTTCTAGCAGATGCACACGCTTCACCAGGTTGAGTGTTTCTCCCAAGGATGGGTGCTGCGTGTCCATCCACGACGATGACCTTGATCTTGACCGACTAGTCCCGGACCTTGTACGGAGCAGTGCACTCGCCGGTGACGTCAAGTCTGTGTTGGCTGTAGGAGACGATGCGTTTCACTGGTGATTATCTTGTCTTGAGGTTGAGACCGTTTGCACTGCCGACTGGTAGCACATTGCACTGGGCTCCGGTGTCAAAGTTCATTTTTCCGTCTTTCCGCAATGGAATGAGATGCTTTCGTACCAGTCCTCACTTGTGTTGTCCTTTTCGTTCTGGATTTCCGAGACAAACATTTCTTCATCAGAGTTTGTGCATTCGACGGCGTGAACTTCTCTTTGTTTCCTCTTGCCTGTTCTGCAGACAGCTGCAAAGTGTCCGGTCCTGCTGCAGGGGATGCACTTCTCAGGTAGCACACTTGCTTGGTATAGCTGGGGCCAGGATTGGCACTTAGCTGTGATAGCTTGGCTACGACTGCCCAGCCATTTACGTCTGTATGCCAGCCTGGCGTTTCACAGTCTTTCCTTGCCCCAGAAAGCCACGGAACTACCAGGGAACGTCTTTCCTGGTTGACCAATCAATTTCCTTGGTCATTGATGGCCAGGGTAAACAGGCCGCTGCCAGTATTTGATGTAGCCTGGCTGTCTATTGATTTTCCTCGGTCAGAGATGGCCAAGGTAGCAATGCCTCTGCCAAGCTTTGAGGTTCCATGGTGGTTCATAGGAATTCCCTGGTCCACTCAATACAAGCAACAACCAGTGTTCGGGTATGTTGCCAGATCGAAGATAGGGTGAGGCAAGGAATGGCAGGGAATTGCCGCTATGCAATGTTCCTTGGCTCAAGCTCGTATTTCATTGGACCCAGAATGCCCGCTGAAAGCCACTGTTGCTCTATAGTTCGTTCAACTTTTTTACTTTTTTTTTACATTCGTATGAGCGTTTTGTTAACATAGTTTTGGTGCTTTGTGGCACGAGCCTTCGCACTAGAAAGCTATGTTTCAGTGCAAGAAGTCTGTTTTAGCTAGCTATCAAAAAGAACACGTTTACCCCTTTGAAAAAGAAAAACAACTATTTGAAAACAGTTTGGATATGAACAGGCCAAACCCGAAATAAACTGGTTGGAGTGGAATTGTACCGGACAAATTGGAAATCAAACTGTCGAAATTGGTCGAACTGGAACTTTATAACTTTCCCGCTTTTTACCGCGGCCTTTATCTACCCTGGCTTGCACGGAGAAGCCGCTTCCAGCTCAAGTGCCCGAGGGGGGAGCCTGCCACGTGATGTTGGAAAAGCGCGGGAAAACTCCCGCACCCCCAGATGAATCAAGCGCCTGGAATGCGCCAGTGCCCGGGACCGGACATGATGTAATGTCCCCGCGCGCAGCGCGGATGCCTTGAAAGAGGAGAGGGAGCACGCGGGCCAATCAGCGCGGCCCTCGCGTCCGCTCGAAGCGCCAGTTTTCAGTCGCAAACGGCGCAATACCAAAAACCAAAAAAAAAAAAAAAAAAGAACCGGATTTGGCGTTAGTGGCGCGAATTCGGGTCTTTGTTTGCGCTGCTGTTCTGCTTGGGGAAGTTAAAAGTTGCTGTGTTTGTATAAGATAGTTTGCCGGTGCATTGAGTGTTGCCTCTGCCGATGGTTCATGTGGCTGATGACGTCCTCCGCCTGAGTTCCACTCGCTCGTGGGCGAAATGGCTGCATCCCAGAACGGCGTGTTCGGAATGCGCTCCGTCCTGTTTGCAGCGTGGGCAATGGCTGTCTCTGTCTCTGCGCCAGCGAGCCAGGTAAGCGGGCTCGAGAGTTTGGATTCATTTTCATAATCAGGTGCATGTGAAACTAAACTTTTTAATACAACCGCCAGTGTATACATTCAGCTTCAGAGATCCTCTGCCACAGTGGTTAGCCACTGTTGCTTTGCGGAAAGGCTGAATTGCATGTAAGCGGCTAAGCGAGCGACGAGAGTCAGCGACGAGCGGCGGAGATTTCCCACGGTCGCTTGTCGCGTAGCTCGATTTTTGGATTTCTAGAAATCGTCGCTCATCGCCTTGGTCGCTTGCTCCCGTCACTTCAATGCGGTTTGCCGCGTCGCGCGAGGGACCGAACGACAGTGAAGCGGATCGTCGTCGCTCGACAAATCGCTTACATGCGGTTTATACTTAATTGCCGCGAGACTGGCACCACATGTACGATTGGCACACGCCTCCATGTTCCCTCTCATTCCGTTTATGATGGTGCATATTTTTTATTCGTGGCATTAGTTACATACCGTTTTAGAACAAACGGGTGCAAATAAATCTGCCATGGTTCTAATTACTGATGTTTCTTCTTATTTCAGATGCCCTGGGGTACTATATTAGCCACCACCGGAACCCCGACACTCCTGAAGATGTGGAGAATCTCGCCAATCGCCTTGGACACATGAATAATATCATGACAATTTTTTTGGCATTGTACATATGCTGTTATGTTTATTTTTGCAGGATGGTTCGGACCCAGTAAGACCTTGGCGTGTCCGCCTGACGGAGGACCTCCCCTGGGCACTTGAGGTCCTTCAACCACACAGTCGATCGGGGACTCAGTTTGGGTAGCCGTCGAGCTGCATGTCGGCGGTCGAAGTGTGTCCGTTGGCGCTTTTTGACTTGACGGTCGCGTCTAGTCACGACGTTGTTGTTGACTTGGCCGGGAACACCGGGATCCGCGTCCGCAGACGTTGCCCCATGAGGAGTTCGGCTGGAGTCTGCCCCGTCGGGCCCAGGGTATCCCGGTACGCAAGTAGAGCTAAGCATGGGTCCTCTGCTTTCTCAAGCAGATTCTTCATGGTCTGCACGGTGCGCTCGGCCTCTCCATTTGCCTGAGGACGACGAGGGCTGCTGGTAGTGTGCTGGAAACCGTAGTTCCGGGCAAAGTCTGCGAAGGCATCACAGGAGAACTGTGGTCCATTGTCGCTTACTACAGTTGCAGGTATCCCATGGCTGGCGAATATGCTCTTCAGACGTTCGATGACAGCCTCAGCTTTCGTTGACGATAGATAGGCGATCTCGGGAAAGCGAGACCTGTAGTCAACGCAGAGCAAATACTCCTTGCCTCGTAGATGAAACAAGTCCAGCCCAACCATTTGCCATGGTAGAGATGGCGTCACCGTTGGCATGAGAGTTTCGGCGTTTTGTTGACGTACCTTCGTGCATACAACACAGTTATTGACAACCCTTCTCAGCTCGGACGGCAGGCCTGGCCACCAGACAGCTTCTTTCGCGCGCTGCTTGCACCGTCCAATTCCCTGACGTCCCTCGTGGAGTCGTTTCAGCATCTCCTTCCTTAGGGAACCAGGAATAAGGAGACGGGTTCCGTAGAGCAGAAAGCCTTCGCAGTGGGACAGGCTTCCTCTGTACTGCCAAAAGGGCGACACGACCAGAGGAAGTCTTGACTTTGATGGCCATCAGTTTATGCAGTACTCCCGAAGCATCTGGCAAACTTTGTCTTTCTCCTGGGCTTCTTTGACTGGATGCAAAGTGCTGCTTCAAAGTCCCATCACTGCTCCAACAGTGAATGACTGAAGCTCAGCGCAGGTCAGTGTCTCCGCTGGCTCTTCCTTACTCACCGGAGTCCTTGATAGAGTATCAGCTGTCGCGATGCTCTTGCCAGGAACATACTGCATTCTGTAGCTGAACCGCATCAGACGCATGCGGAAGCGCTGGATACGAGGAGGGAGCACATCCAGTGCCGACTTTCCCAAAAGCGTCAGCAAAGGTTGATGATCGGTCTTGAATGTTGCTGTTAGGACCCGCAAAAAGTCTTGAAACCGCTCCGCTCCCCAGGTAAAAAGCCAATGCTTTTTCCACCTGAGCGTATCGGGTTTCAGTCGGGGTAAGAGACCGTGATGCGAAGGCCACAGCTCTTTCCTTCCCATCCGGCTGGACCTGAAGCAAGACTGCTCCTAATCCACGTGAAGACGCATCCACCGTGAGTATTGTGGGATACGACGGATTGTAGTGAGCCATGCAACAATCTGAACACAGGAGATCCTTGACGCCTTGCAGAGCGGCTGCTTGTGGGGGACCCCAGGTCCACTCTGACGTTTTCCGAAGCAGCTCTCTGAGCGGCGCCGTAATTTGTGCCAAGTTCGGAAGAAACCTTGCCAGGTTCGCCATTCCAAGGATCCGACGGACGCCGGCAGGGTCCTCTGGAGCCGGAAGATTTCTGATTGCCTTGACCTTTGCTGGGTCCGGTAGAACACCGTGGCGGGATATGATATTTCCGAGGAAGGTAACTTCCCTTGTGCTGAAGACACACTTGGATTTGTAGAGGGTGACTCCAGTTTGCTCTAGGCGCTTGAGAGTCTTGTGCAGATTTGCATCATGCTCAGCTTGGTCCTTGCCGAAGACAAGTATATCATTCATGAGATTGTGAACGCCGGGCAGTCCGCTCAAAATCTCCGATATGCGTTTTTGGAAATATTCCGGAGCTGATGTTATCCCAAAAGGTAGTCGTGTGAAGCAAAAACGGCCAATTGGGGTGATGAATGTGGTCAGCTCTTGGCACGAGGGAGAGAGACGGATCTGATGGAACCCGGAATTACCATCCAACTTCGAAAACATTGCCGCCGCCCCCAGCTGGCCAAGCGTTTCCTCCACAGTTGGAAGGACATAGCGCTCTCGTCGGACGGAGGTGTTGAGGTGAGTGAAGTTAATGCAGATCCTTACTTCTCCGGAAGGGTTCAGGACTGAAACAATCCTAACACACCAGTCGGTTGAACCTTCAACTGGGCGGATGACGCCCGGATCCACCATCTTTCCGAGTTCTTGAACGACAGCATCTTTCAGAGGGATGCGCACGCGACGTGCGACGCTCAGCGAGTAAGGCACCGCCGCTGGGTCTAGTCGGATGGTGTACTCTCCTGGAAGTATCCCAAGGCCGCTGAAGAGTCGAGCAAAGCGCTTCTCGAGGCGTTCGGTACTGCAGAGAAACTTGACGAGTCCCAAGTTCTGTGTGGCAGGCAATCCAAGAAGGGCAGTGCGAAGTTGTTGTAGAACGTAAACCTCTTGCCTTGTGGACTTGTCCTTCCATCTCATGACAGCGTCAAACTTCCCCAACACCTTCAGGGCATGTCCACTGGGCCCCGAAAGGACCTCTTCTGCTGAGCGTAGGCCAGAAGACGGTATTCCTGAAAATGTATCAGGGACCGCTGAGACCTCTGCACTGGTGTCGATCTTTGCAGTTAGTGAAACGTTGCTCACGGTTATTGTCGCGAACTTGGTGTCTGGACGTCTACCGAACTCCCCGACGGCGCCGAGAAAAACCGTCGGTGTTGAATTCTGTTCCACTGAAGAAATGCCTCTGGTTCCTCCAGGCATCTTCTTGCAGACACGTGCGTAATGGCCCTTGGTCTTGCATCGAGCGCACTTTTCGGCTTGCGCAGGGCACTCAGAACGAGCGTGACGCAATCCTCCGCAATAACCGCACGTGGAGCTTGGTTGTTTTGCTTTTTAGATTCGCTTCGCATTCGAAGATGGAGCGCTGCGAGGCTTAGATGACGAGCCCTTCGCCACTGCGTCCAAGTCGGCGTTTTCAGTCTTGACAGGCGGTTGCGCTTCAGTCTCTCTCAACAACTGCTGCTGCTTGTGAACAGACTCTTTCTGTCGAGCCTTGGCAAGCGCGGAAGTCAGAGTGAGCGCAGCGTCTAACTGAAGAGCTTCCGAGAGTGACTTGTCTCGCAGCCCAAGAACAAAGCGGTCACGAATCAGGCGGTCACGCAGGCTTCCGTAGTCGCATCGGTCCGCCATGTTGTATAGCACGGTTACGTATTGGTCCACTGTTTCAGTGGGCCCCTGCTCCCGTCTGTTAAATCATGCAGACTCGTATACTACGTTCCTGACTTGAATGAAGTGACCGTCGAATCTCGCTTTCACGGTGTCGTACTTCTTGGCGCCGGCGTCAGATAACCCGAAGGTGTTGAAAATTTGCCTAGCCTGGCGACCCATGACGTAGAGAAGCGTTCGTACCTGGGTTTCCTCGTTCTGTGCGACCAGTCCGGTTGCGTGACGGAAATCGTCGAACTCGGCGGTCCACGCCGTCCACTCCGAAGCATTCCCAGAGTGGAAGGATTCAGGCGGCCTGAGGGCGAGTCGGGTGGCGACGCTTGCCCGATCCATGACTCGGTGCGGTCCGCAACCTTAAGGCGACGCCCGAAGCTTCAGAGGCGGAGGGATCCCACTTCTGGCACCATGTATCGGTGCTCGGTGGCACCCGAAAGAGATGCGACTGACTCCATGTCACAGCAAACCAAAAAGAACCTTTATTCCCTCGTGGCCCTGCACAAGTCACGGGCCCCACGGCACGCGCGAGCGTGCCTCGCTTATAGAAAGCGGGAAGTTCAAAAGAGGCTCACGCCACACGTTTCACCCTACAATTTTTCGCCCTGCGGAAAAGTGACAAAGAAATAAGTGCACTCCGTCCTACAATTCTGTGAAATGCAGTGAAGCAAGATACCGCTAAGTGCGCTTCCACCCACAATTTTTCGCACTGCAGAAAATTGACAAGCACACAAGGGCGCTCCACCCTAGAATATTCTGGACTGCAGAAAAGCAAAAAAATTACCGCATCTCCACGTGGTGAATGATGTTGATTGGGGCGAAGCTCGGGTGGTGCTGATGATACTGATTTTGGTCATAGGTAGTGCTGATTTGCCGTTTTCATTCATGTCAGTAGGAGAATGTGTGGTTTTCTTCTTTTTCTTTTTTTAAGAAGACAGATGGGATGGCAACTCAGAACCCCCTACTCTTTTTTTTTCTTTTTCTTGATACTGATTTTGGTAATAGGTAGTGCTGATGGTGCCGTTTTCATTCATATCAGTAGAAGAATGTGTGGTTTTATTCTTTTTCTTTTTGTAAGAAGACAGATGCGATTGCAACTCAGAACCCCCTACTCTTTTTTTTGATAAGGATGGCTAGTTGAGCGAGTTGGTTTTGCATCATGGTGTAATACGCCAAAACAACAGGGGCAAACAACGAAGGGAGAACTAGACAGGACGCGGCGTAACTTTAAACTGAATTGTTTATTTGGATGACAGAATTTAAAAAAATAAAAATAAAATATAAAAGCAGGCACACTTGGCAGAACACCAAAGATATGGTCTAAAAACACCCCCTCCCTCAAATGCCAGCGTCATTGGTTCTTCAAATAGTAGAATTCTTTATCAGCCAAGGACAAAGAGGGAGCCCTTATACAAGTATTGTCGTGGTGGGACCTAATGAGGAAGGCTTCGTGAATTTCTCTTGCCGTTTTTGTTTTGTAACGACCCATGACACAGGTGTCACCAAAGATGGGGCTGCACTTTTCAGAATTGGGCACGCAATCGCAACGGTCACAGTGGACCGCTAAGTGGTCAGACGGTGACTGCCTGATCGCCAACGCATGCTCTCTGACCCTATCATTAATGCACCTCCCCGTCTGGCCAACGTACACCTTACCACATGACAGGGGGATTTTGTACGTGACACTAGTGGCGTACTCGCGGAACTTAGTGACATGTCGTTTTTTGCACGACTCTTGTGGCACATCCGATTCCTCTCCTAATCTGCTTATCCTTTTACACAGTGAAGATAGTTTATTCGGTGCTGAAAAAACGACAGGTATGTCAAAGCGATTGGCCACCTTCTTCAGATTGTGGGACATATTGTGAATGTAACGCAAGACAACAGGCCTACATACCCTCTTGGGAGCTTTTTCGCACACAGCGCTGTTGTCTTTTTTCATCTTTTTGCTAAGGTCTCTGAAACATCTCGAAGAACATGACGGGGGTACCCTGCGTCTTCAAGTCTGCTGAGTTGAGAATGAAAACTGTTTTTCATCCGGTGGGGGCACGATTTCTTTAGCGCGGCCCTTAGGCAAGATGAAGCAATGCCCCTCTTCACTAACTTGGAGTGAGTCGAGCTGAATGGCAACATTCCTTTCTTGGAACGGGGCTCATACGCCCAGCAGGCATGCTCCGCACCGAAATATAACCCAAGATCCAAAAACTGCAGCCGACCACAGACCGATGTCTCGAGGGTGAATTTTAAGCCGAAAGCGCAGCTTGCGAACAGTTTTAAAGAAAACGGCGATCGCTTGATCATCCGCAATTACAGGGCGGGAAACACACACCAAATAATCGTCTACGTAACGAAAAATTGTAACATGTTCCTTCTGTTGATTTTTTTTCAGATATACGCTTGTCGCAATTTGCAAGAAAAATGTCACACAGTACCGGTGCTACAGCAAAACCGATGCAGATACCACGTTTCTGCACAAACAGCTCTCCCTCGAAGGAAACGACAGTGGGGTTGAGGTAGTGGTTCAGCAGCTAAAAAAAAACAAAAAAACCTTCGACTGTGAGACCACACGCATTGATTGCGAAATGGGACCTCTTCATTTTCCTCAATACAAGGTCTGACAGCCTCCAAAAGTCAAAAAGGTGTTCATGGGGTGTCATAGGTAGTGCTGATGGTGCCGTTTTCATTCATGTCAGTAGAGGAATGTGTGGTTTTCTTCTTTTTCTTTTTTTAAGAAGACAGATGGGATGGCATCTCAGAGCCACCTATTTTTTTTTTCTTCTTTTTATATTTTTTTAAATTTTTTTCTTGCTCTCGCTGCTGAACTCACGAGCAGGGGCACGCCGGACGTTTTTTTCATTTTTTTCTTGCTCTCGCTGCTGAACTTACGAGCAGGGGCACGCCGGACGGCGAACGGACATACGGACATGGCTAGCCCCTAAGGAAGCTTCGCCCCTAAAACCCGTAAGTGCGCTTGACTCAACCAATTTGCTTACTGCGGAAAAGTGACAAACACAAGTGCGCACCACCCTACAATATTGTGCACTGCGAAAAGCAAGAAACCCCTAAGTGCGCTTCCCTCTACAATTTTTTTGTATTGCGGAAAAGTGACAAACAGATAAGTGTGCTCCATCCTACTATTTTGTGCACTGCAGAAAAGCGACATACCCGTAAGTGCGCTTCCCCCTATAATTTACCGTACTGCGGAAAAGTGACAAACACATAAGTGCGCTCCAGCTAACAATTTTGTGTACTGCAGAAAAGCAAGAAACCCGTAAGTGCGTTTCACCCAACAATTTTGCTCACTGCACCAAAAATGGCAAACACGTAATTGCGCTGCACCCAACAAGTTTTGTGCACTGCATAAAGCAAGAAGCCCGTTCATGGGTTTCCTGCTTTTCTGCAGTGCACAATATTGTAGGATCGAGCGCACTTACCTGCTGGTCACTTTTCCGCAGTGCGAAAAATTGTAGGTTTAAGCGCACTTATGGGTTTCTTGCTTTTCTGCAGTGCACGAAATTGTAGGACGGATTGCACTTATCTGTTTGTCACTTTTCTGCAGGGCGTAAAATTGTAGGGGGAAGCGCATTTACAAGTGCGCTTCCCCCTGTATATTTTTCGTACTGCGGAAAAGTGACATACACATAAGTGCGCTCCACCCAACAATTTTGTGCACTGCATAAAAGCAGGAAGCCCGTAAGTGCGCTTCACTATACACTTTTGTTCACTGCGGAACTGCGGAGACAGAATTTTGCTCACTGCGGAAACAGAGTCTGCAGCCTTACGGCTCCTCCAGCTGTAATCGCTGTACCAGAAGCTAGCTGCAAACGCGTTTCGCATTCCCGGAGGCTTAATGTTTCTTGTTTACAGAGTTCGAAAACGAAGTCCCCTACCGAATCCAAAAGTGCGACAATGGGAACATAAAACAGTGAACTCGTCATGCGCGGTTCAATGATGTTAGACTTGGGCTGGATTCGACTATACCGATGAAATCTGTGCCGCAGCCTCACTGCTCCCGCTTGCTCTAACTGCCGTCTGTGAGTGGCTGTATGGTTTCAGCCTCACCGGCCGTAGTAGTTTCCCTGGTTGTTCTGGTTCGAGCCCTTTGCCGCCGTCTCGTGTCACCTCTTGTTTGTAGTGTCCAGAAGTCTTGGGCACTGGTTGCGGTGATGGCCGGGCTGCTCGCACTCGTAGCAGCATTTCGACGACAGTTGCCTGCTTAGGCCACCCGCACCGAGGTGCCCGTCGGACCGCCTCCAGTGATCGGAAAAAAACCACTATGGGAGGGTCTCCATCAGGCTTGCGACCGGCTGCTGTGGGGAGGGCTTGTTCAGTCGAGGCGGGGGTGAATGCTGCAAGGCTGCGGGATTTCGACCTTAGCGTGCCAGTTTTCTTCAGCTCTTGCAGGAGCAGACTGACGAAAATGGTTCGCTTGGGTGTTGATATCTGTACGGCTCCAGCTTTCAATAGGGCGCGGCCAGCGACCTCTCACCTTTCGTGGCGACCCCCGCCCGGGACACTCACGGGCACCGCTGTGACCTCCGGGGACCTTTTGTTGTGGGCGGCACTACTGCCAAGTTTGGACACTTTCAGTAATCGGATCGCAAACACTGTGCATGCTCTTCGGTTCCCGGCTCTTGACGCTCAGTTGCTTGCTTGCCGTCGCTGGTGGGCCGTGCAGTTTGACCGCCGGCCACAGCCCGGCACAACATGGTGTCAGAAGCAGTCCACTAGGTCTTTGTCCCTTCTGTCCTCGTGACAGCGCACTAGGCCTACGTCCCTCCGTCTGCATGGAAAATTCCCAAGAAGCTCCAACAGCTCCTACGTGGGCGGACGTCTCCCTACGTCAGCCAGCTAGTTTGAACTTCGACAACACCGGTTCCTTGCCTACCTGGTTTACGCAATTCGAGTACTACGCTTATGCCCCCAGACTTCTCCAACCACCACCGGACATTCAGGTGTGGACACTTCTCTACTGTATGGGCCCCGAGGCTCGGGTCCTTCTCGATACGTTCGGCTTGAACGCCGCCTATTTGAACGACTATGAAACGGTGGTCAAGCATCTCTCGGAACTCTTCATGCACCCCGTCAACGAGGTCTTCGAGTCCTCAAGGTTCCACAAGCGGGTTCAGCAGCCGGGAGGGACCGTCGACAGTTACTACGCCGAGCTCTTTAAGCTTTTCAAGCGGTGCAACTACCTGTCCCCCGAAGTCGAAGAGCGCCTGGTTCGCGGCCGGTTCGTTGTCGGTCTTTGCGACGGACGCCTCTCCGACCAGATCTGCCGGAACGCCAAGCTCAGCCTCAAGGACGCATGGACGCAGGCGATGCAGGCCGAAGACGCCGAAAAAAAAAGAGACTGTTCGGTGAAGTAGAGAGTCGGGCCAGGTCACCGTCAACGTTGTTGACGCCAAGTCTCGTCGTCGTACGACGCACCAAAGCAAGACAACGAAACGCTTAGACGACGCGTCAGCCGTGTCTTCACGCGGCAATAACGACTCAGGTTCTTGCAGCTACTGCGGTGAACCCCCCACGCCCGCTCCGACTGTCCTGCTTGGAAGTCTCTGTGCTACTACTGCAAAAAGAAGGGCCACTTCGCGGACGTCTGTCGCGCTCGCAAACGTAAGGAAAGCTTTACAGCTGAGAAGGCCAAGGCCAAGTACGTCGAGGTCAATGTCGACAACTGCACGGTGATATTCAAGGTAGATTTCTGCGCGGAGGGGTTCGCTGTATCGGAAGCCTTCCCGAACTTACCTCATCATTTGGACAAGGTCGACGACCTGCTGACGAGACCGGAAGACAAGTCGCTAAATGTCATTGGGTCCTCCAGGGCTACACTCCCGTGGCGAGGCAAGACCCTGTTATCAGCGTCTGTACGTGGTCAAGTTCCTCCCCGTGCCCCTGCTGGTGTTCCCAGTCATCCAGGTTCTGGGCGGGGTAAAATTCTTGGACGAGATGAAAGTACCGGCACCGCGGGGACTTTTCAGAGGTCTCGGCACGCTCAAGGAAGAGTGCAAGATCTGGCTACGCCCAGATGCGGTTCCGTTTTCCCTTAGTGTTACACGCCGCATACCGATACCCCTGCGCAGGGTGGTGCAAACGGAGCTGGCCAAACTGAAGCAAGACGAAGTCATTCGACGTGTCATTAACTTCACACCTTGGTGCGCTGGACTGGTCGTGGTTTCAAAGTCGTCGGAAGGCTACCGCCTCTGTGTCGACCTTACGAAGCTGAATCAAGTTGTCCTGAGAGAACGTCATGTGCTCCCAACTATAGATCAGGTCCTGGGATTTTGAGCGACGCTGCAGTCTTCTCGAATCTCGATGCTACCTCAAGCTTCCATCAGGTCAAGTTTTCTGAGGACTCTTAAGAGCTTACGACGTTCATTACGCTGCTTGGGCGTTATTATTATTTTTTTTTTTTGCCGGCTCCCATTTGGCATTACGTCGGCCCCCGAGTTTTTTCAGCGACAGATGGCGTGGATCTTGGAAGGCCAAGACGGAACGGTCAGCATGGTCGACGACATCCTAGTCTTCAGCAGAACGAAGAAGGAATATGACCAAAGCCTGTAGCAGGTGCTGTTACGCCTCTCCGAGGCCGGCGTTACCCTCAACAGTGAGAAATGCAGTTTTGGAGTGTCCCAAGTGTCATTCCTGTGTGTTGTTGTCTCAGGTGAGCGGATAGGGCCCGATCCCGGCAAGCTGTCCGCCGTGAAAAACATGGACCCACTGACGGACGTCGCTGGGGTGTGCCAACTCCTGGGCATGGTGAATCCCTTGGCCCGCTTCCTTTCACATGATGCCGAAGTGACAGCGCCGATCAGTGCTCTGCTCAGCAAGAACACCAAGTGGACCTGGTCGTACAAACAGGAAGTCGCCTTCGATGGTATCAAGAAGCTGCTGACGTCCGACCGCTCTATGGCAAAGTACCACCGAGCCTACCCGACCATGTCTCGGCGGCTCCAAGATCCTTCTGCCTAGGCGCGGTGCTGCTCCAGACTAAAAAAAAAAAACAACAGGAGAGCGTTGACCTGTCGCCTTTGCGTCAGAATCCCTGACAACAACTGAGCAGCGCTACAGCCAAACGGAGAAGGAGGCTCTGGGGGCCACGTGGGCTGTACAGAGGTTGGACAAGTACGTGAGAGGCATCTCCTTCGATGTTGGGACGGGTCATCTAGCATTGGTTTCTCTTTTCGGAGAGATGGAGTTCGACGCCTTGCCACCACGGATTCAACGGTTGCGGCTGAAAGTCGTGTGGTATCAATTCCGAATGGTGCACTTCCTGGAAAATTACTAGCAACAGCCGACACACTGTCTCGGACACCTTGCAAGGCCCTCGTCGCACCGGGAGCGCTGGACGCGATCAAGCTTTTTGCAGCAAAAACTGTGGACGGCTCTTCGGAGGTTCTTCCAGTCCCCAAAGAACATCTCAAGAGGGCTCAAGCATCCGACGGTGAATGGGTGGTTAGCCGTCCAAGGGAAAGTTACCTTTGCACGTTGCTAAGTACGCACCCGTGTTAGAAGAACTTCCAGTCTGCAATGGTCGTCTGCTGAAGGGAACCCGTATCGTCATCCCAGCTGCACTCCACCCGATGATACTTGCCTTGATACACGAAGGCCATGAAGGTATCAACCGCTGCAAGTCCAGAACCAGTGATTCAGTCTGGTGGCCCCAGATCAATGCCAGCATCACTTCCCTCATGGCAAATTGTGAACCGTGTGCCCCGTGCCGAGTCATCCCGGCTGTACCCCTCTGTGTCGCAATTTTCCCAAGGCATCCGCGGGAAGTTGTCAGTGTCGACCTTTTCCACCTGAATGGCCAAACCTTCGTTCTACTAGTTGACTACTATTCCCGGTACCCGGAAGTGGTGACGCTATGGAGCACGACGGTAGGGAAGGTTTGCTCCATTATGGGTGGAACCAGCTGAACATTTAAGGAAGGAGACACAGAAAAGACAACCATTCGCTGGACTACCAACTCTTTTAATAGATCGTCCTCCTCTTCTGCTAAATCTGATGCGTATAAATTTCTTATTTTTTTCTATTTCTATTTTTACTTAGCAGAGAGGGCGCCCTTCAAAAAGAGCTATTCTTGCGGCTGTAGGGTTATTGAAAAAAAATTGGGTTGTGTGTATGTTTATACAGCCTAGAACTTGGTCTGCCTCACAGGGGCGACGAGTCTCCCAGCTGTAGATGAGAAATTTAGCCAGTGCGGTACAGCCGCTAGCCTGGGGTCTTTAACGTGCATCACGCAGTAGTGATACACGACCGCACGCCGGTACGATGCTCATCCAGATCGAAACGGGCAGGGGTGGGGCTCGAACCCAGGATCCCTGGGTTCTGCAGCGCGAGCTTTCGCTCCACGTGCTCCGAGCTGGTATGCGCTAGAACACTCGGCCACCGATCCCCCTAGGGTTATTGAAGCAGAGCTCACGCAGTTTTCTTCAACGTTGTCTATAGCCAAGGCCTCAGACATCTCCCTTGCAAGCTGGTTTTTATGGTGCCCTATGATGCTAGCTTGCTCAAGCTTTGGTTTGCACTTGCAAGTTCGAGTTCACTTCCGGGCAAGTTCACTTCCGGGCAATCGTTTCAGAAAGAACCACATGGCAGGCATGCGTGCCGAAGTTTTTAGCGCAACAAATCTCCAACGTACAGATTGAGGACCCTTTCCGAATACCAACCTCGGAACATGTCATATCCTTCCTTCAAGGTCAAGGGCACCTCATCGCTTCTGGTTTTTCTATTGATGTGGAGGACATGTACTACTCCATCCCGCACGCAAGCCTCATGCATGTCCTCCAAACCACCATCGAAGACAAAGGGCTCACAAAATTTCAAAACGCCGCAGAAATGAGCTTAAGCACCTTCTTGGAAATCTTAAGATTCTGCCTGTCAGCGACGGTTGTGGCCCAACAAGATCACCAGTATATTCAAAAGAGTGGGATTTGCATTGGCTCTCAAGTAGCCCCACATTTATGCGAAATCTTTTTTGTGAGGTGTGGAATAGCCATCCAGAAAGCCATACGACATGCACGCATAGCGGTTATTTTTAGGTATGTAGATGACTTTCTTATTTTGTACACCACAGAAGTCGACGAACAAGCCGATGAATGCCTTAAAACCATCTTGACACAATTTGAAAAAAACCTGCATGGGCCTCACTTTCACCCACGAAATTCCAGTGAATAAATCAATTCGGTTTTTTTATTTGGCATTGAAATTCCAAGCAGGGCACGTCTGTTGGCAGTACCAGGCACGATCGGGAAAAGGGTTTCTTCCTTATGATTCTGAACACTAAAAAAATGTTAAGCAAGGAGTGGCCATCGCAGCCCCCTCCACAAGCCTAAAAAAGACCCGCCCCCATCAAGTCCAACAAAGCTTTGATGCACAAATTTCACGACTTCACAATGCCGGATATCCAAAAACCTTATTGGCCTCCATACGTGAAAAAATATGCCGCAGTGTCAAGAGGAACAATGCCCAAAGTGAAGAACAAGCAAGAAAAACAAAGAAGACCTTCGCAGTAATCCCGTACATTCACGGAGTCACCCACAAATTGAAAAAAAATAGCAAAACTGGCAAAACGTTCAGGTTGTGTGCTCGGCCCCCAACAAGGCCTATTCCCTATGCCGCAAGATTAATCAGACACAAACGTACATGAAAGACAGGTGTGACACTTGACACAAGACAAAATACCTTCCGTGCCAAAAAGGAGTCGTTTACAGCAAACCGTTAACATGTTGACGATGTTATACTGGACAGACGGGGAGATGCATAAATGACCATGCACGTGAACATGCGGCCAATGTTAAAAATCTCGCGGGACCAGGACACCTCGCTGCCCATTGTCGAACTTGCAAGTGCAAACCAAAGCTTGAGCAAGCCAGCATCATAGGGCACCCTAAAAACCAGCTTGCAAGGGAGATGTTGGAGGCCTTGGCTATAGACAACGAAGAAGAAAACTGCGCGAGCTCCGCTTCAATAACCCTACAGCCGCAAGAAAAGCCCCTCTCTGCTAAGTAAAAATAGAAATAGGAAAAAAAAATTGACACGCATCAGATTTAGTAGAAGAGGAGGACGACGTATTAAAAGAGTTGGTAGTCCAGCGAATGGTTGTCTTTTCTGTGTCTCCTTCCTTAAACGTTCAGCTGGTTCCACCCATAATGTATCATAACCAACTAGCTCAACTCATTCCCGTAGTAAGGTTTGCTCGTTACGGAATCTCCAAGACTGTCCAATCTGAAAACGGTCCCCCACTTTCGTCACTGGAGTTCGCCGGATACGCAAGCTCCTACGGCTTCGCACGCGTGACCAGTAGACCAAACTTCCCCCGGTCAAACGGTAAGTGAAACGTATGGTTCCAACCATTAAGAAATACTTCCGCATGGCCAAGGACCCGTACTTGGCGCTCCTAAGTTACAGAGTCACGCCAGGTGTCACCGGCTACAGCCCAGCACAGCTGTTGATCGGAAGTCAGCTTCGAACGCAGGTCCCGAAGAGGGAGGAGCAGCTACAGCCTCTTAGTCCGGAACAAGACCTGATTGTCACCCGAGACTCCAACTACCATAGGAAATAGGCAGCAGACTTCAACAGCCGTCCTCAAGCCTCTGTTCTTCCAAGACCTCAACAGGTCACTCAAGTTTGGGCTCAGGCCCGACAGGACTTGCGCCGTTAAGACTGACAACGAGGCAGTTCTACAAAGCAACCGGCGCAACTTGGTGCCGTAAAGTCGAACCTCGGCTCCACCGTCTACGTTCGCTCCCAGCAACCGGAGCGCATTCTCGACGCCCCTTGCTGCCCCAGCTGCCGTCGCCGGTTGGGCCTCAGGTGGACCTGTCGACTCCCCTCATCGTGATGTGCCCCGTCTGGCATCACCACCATGTGTTCACAGTGACGGTACGGGCCGACCCTACTCGAACCGTACTGGGAGACAAGTGGTTACTCCCTAGAGACTCAATCTGTAAAATTTTGCTTTTCCACAGCCAAGGTGTGGCTGTGGAACACCCCCCCCCCCCCTCCAACATTCTGAAAGGGGGGGGGGGGGGTGTTGAGGCGGCGCTAGTGCGAAAGTTTGGACACTTTCGGTAATCGGGTTGCAAACACTGTGTCCGCGTTTTCCGTAAAAAAACATTGCTTCGTGCGATAAAGATGCTTCTTGGTTCCCGGCTCTGGACGCTCAGTTGCTTACTTGCCGTCGCTGGTGGGCCGTGCAGTTTCACCGCCCGCCACAGCCCGGCATGACATTCTCGATGAGAGTTAGGCGAACATCCGCTTATCCCGCATGGGAGAACGCCATTCATGCCACGCTAACTCTCCTTGTTGACATGGTGGGGAAGGGAGGTCTTGTTCGGACAGTCCACTTGCGTGAGGCCTCGGGGCCCCTCCATGAGCATGCCGGTTCGAGCGCGTACTTAGCTGGTGGCGGCGGCGCGTAGTTACACTCGGCATGAAGGGCTTCCTAGATGAGTCAGCCGCCCCGGTCTAGCTCTTCAGAGGTTTCAAAGGTGAGGTTGATGAGGAAAACGTGCTATCTTGGGAGGCACTGTCTTCTGAACCGATCTACTTTGTCCCGCTCCGGTGAACTCCGGTCCGCCCTTTTGAAGAGCTCTTGTATGACCCGAACGTACCGGACCAGACTTTCGTCCGGGTGCTGCGTCCTTGCCTCGAGCTCTCGGAGAATCTGCGTTGCGTAGCCCGCAGGCAGGAACTCTTTTCGAAGCCTTGTCTGAAAGTCCGCCAGGCTGGTGAAGGGGGCCTGCGACCCCACTTAGCACCTGGTGCTGGCTTGCAACGCCAGCAAGATAATGCGGTCCACGATGAAGCCTTCGGAGGCACCGGAGGGAAGGTGGTACGATTGCAACTCGCTCAGGAAGTCTGCCACAGACTTGACGTCGTCGTACCCCGTGTAGACTGGAACAGTCAAGTGTTGTCGGGGCTCTCGCGGTGGGGTCTCCTGCTGGTCAGGCGTGAGGGCCAAGCGCTGCATCACGGATTCGCACATCTCCGCGACCTCCGTGAGTAGGGTCACTTGTGCCGCTGCGGCCATCGCGGCTTCCTGCTTCCATTTGAGCATGCCTGCAAGCACAAAAAGAAACACCCCCCAGAAACCAACACATGCGCGAAAAAAGGTTGCCACGGTTACAAAAGAAACATTAAGAAACACGCCCATACAACAAACGCGGACATGGCGGAAGCATAGAACGGCCATAGTAAACACGGGGAAATTGGAAAAAGGTTTACCGAAAGAAGAAACTAAGCCCCGTGAAGTTTCTGCGAGTGGGCAGCATACCACACTTGGGCGCCATTGTGGTCGGTTTGTCTTGCTGCATACCGGACCCGGAAGAATAACGTGGAGCCAGTGGTTTCAAGAACAAGAAACTACATTTAATTGGACATCGGTGAGACGATCAATACAATAGCGTCGTTTCCGGCGGCGCTTGAGTCCGGGCAGCGACTGCCTGTGCGCCGCCCCTGATCCGTCTTATCAAGGCGGAGCCCGTCGCCCGATGTGCGCGTGGCCGGCTTGACTCCGACGCCACACGGGAAAGTTCGCCAGCGTAGTCGGGCAAGTGGGCTGGGGAGCCGCCAGGGTGCCCACAAGCATTGTCGGACACAACCTTTTGCAGAATTTCAAATGTAGCGAACAGAGAGGGCAACACGTCAATGACGGCTGACGACGGGGTGTGTGTCACCTATTTTACTTCCACCAATTTTGATTGATTGGTTGATTGATTGGGGGCTTATGTCGCATCAGCAACTAAGGCTATATTGCGCCAAGCTTAGATTATTGCAATTCGGGTTTAAGAAGAGGAAAGAACTATAGAAGCGAAATATAGGATAAAACCATGAACATGAATGTGTATAAGTGTAAACAATATGACAATGAATTTAGGAAGAAAGTAAAATCACAGTCGGTGTAGAAGGCCAATATCTGTGAGGAAATTAAAAACACAACTGTATGGAATGAGCGGTTCATCACCTAGTAGTAGAGCGAGGTCTAGTGGAATGTGCTCTTTAAAAAGCAGTGAGAAGTGTTTATACCGGCATTGGTCATACATAGGGCATTCAATGAGTATGTGCATAATACTTAGAGGTAGGTGCACACATTCAGGGGCATCCTCCCCGCTCAAGAGGTGTCCATGTGTGAGACGTGTATGACCGATTCGTAACCTAGAGAGTATGACTTCATAAAAGCGCTCCCGATGTCGGGCACTCTCCCACTCGCCTAGAAAAGGTTTAATTGCGTTTAGTTTGTTGCTGGTTTTGCTGTTCCACTGCAGCTGCCACTTTGCTTTAATGCAACGTTTCAGAGAGTTGTGGTAATCTCTTTAGAGTATTTGGTGTGTGTCAATTTCTCGATCATTAGCAGAGCCAGCTGCACAATCAGCCGCTTCATTTCCAGGAATGCCAACATGGCTAGGAACCCAGCATAAGACTATGTCAAGATTTTTCTTAGTAGCCAGGATAATCTTCTGCTTTAACTCAGAAACCAGTGGGTTTTTTACACGGTTCATTGATGCGACTGCCTTCAGAGAGCTTAAAAAGTCGGTGTAGATTACAGCGTGAGAAAGTCGTTTTTTGATAACGTAATCAACAGCCAGCAGCAAACCATAAAGCGCTGCTCTTAGTATAGAGGCTTTTGAATTTATTCTCTTCACCTTAATTACCGATGGCCCCACCATAGCACAGCCTACTACCGAGTCTTTTTTGTCCCGTCTGTATAAAAACTGGCATACTCGTGATATTTGGTCTGAAGCTCACAGGAGTCCTGGCTTATGACTTCCTGTGGAACATTCTTTTTGTTATACTTGGTCAGTGTAAGGTCGCAATGTATGTGGCAGTTGTTCCAAGGAGCTATATCTGGTGGGTACTGGACTAGCTGAGGCTTTGCATCAACCCAACAGATTGTGCTGCAGTATTATTCCTCATAGAAAGAGGGGGGACTATGGAAGGCTTGTTTTCAAACGTACGTTGGAACTTGATAGTCTCAATATTATCTCGAACGGGGTGCTCCACGACAGGGCGCACCCTGACAGAGTACATAAAACCCAGGGAAAACCTCCTATACTCAAGGGACAGTTCGTTTGCTTCCGCGTAAAGGCTAAGCACTCGGGAGGTGCGAAATGCACCTGTAGCCAATCGCAGTCCCTGATGATGAATAGGATCTAACATCTTTAGAACTGATGCCCGAGCAGAGTTATAGACAATACAACCATAATCAAGCTGAGAGCGAATGACTGAGCGATAGATACGCAACAGACACAGTCGGTCGGAGCCCCATGATATTTTGTGACAAGACCTTAAGGATTTTCAGAGATTTAAGACAATTGAGTTTTAAGCTTCTAATGTGTGAAACGAAAGTCAACTTGGAATCGAACACAAGGCCCAAAAACTTGTGTTAATTTTTTACAACAATAGGAGAACCATACATGTTTAAACACGGTTGCTGAAAAGCACCACGTCGACGAGAAAAGCTGACACAAGCTGTTTTTTCTAGAGAAAATTTAAAACCATTTGTATCGGCCCATCTGACCAAATTATTGACCGCAAGTTGGACGCGATGTTCACAAATTGAGGAATTACAGGATGAAACGGAGACCTGGAGATCATCAACATATAAAGAATACTGCACCGAAAGAGGAATTGCACGGCCAATGCAATTAAGTTTGACGATAAAAACAGTGACACTCAGCACACTCCCCTGAGGGACTCCATTTTCCTGTAAAAATTCCTTAGAGAGAGTTTTTCCCAGCCTCACGCGGAAAGTACGCTGCTGCAGGTAACTCTGCAGAGCACTCGACATTCGGCCACAGAAACCAAGATCGAACAAATCCTGCAGCATGCCGTAACGCCAGACCGTGTCGTATGCCTTCTAAAAATCAAAGAAGATGGAGAGACATTGTTGCTTGTTGACAAATGCCTCACGTACGAAGGTCTCAGAGCGGACGAGATGTTCGAGAGTGGACCGTGCTGAACGAAAGCCACACTGGAACTTATCAAGGCAGTTGTTTCGTTCTAGAAAAAAACATCAATGTCTTGTTAATCATCCTTTCTAGTGTCTTGGAAAGACAGCTAGTTAGAACTATTGGTCTGAAGCTAGATGCACAAGAGGCATCTTTTCCGGGCTTCAGCACCGGTACAACGATATCAATCTTCCAAGAGGATGGAAAGTGGACCTCGAGCCAAAATCTATTAAAAAGGTAGATAATTAGCTCCATAGTGGATTGATGAAGATGTTCAAGCATATTAGAATGAATACCATCTGGTCCAGGGGCAGTTTGTTTGGGACAAAGAAGTGCCATTTGAAGTTCATATAATGTAAATAGAGTATTCTAGGGATCGTGCTTGCCACCTGATGTGTTAACTGCTTTTTTTTCTGCATTTATCTTGTGTCGCTGAAACGTCTGAGTATAATGTTGAGAACTGGAGACATACTCGAAAGGCTCGCCAAGGATGTTGGCCGGTTCCTCAAGACTTGCAGGACACAATCCATTTCGACTCAGGAGTGGGACAGTGAGCGCCCGGTAAGAGCCGTCAATTTTATGTACGCGATCCCAGACTTCCTTTGCAGGTATAGTGCTGTTAATTGAGGAAGCATAACCTCTAAAACTTTTTTTCTTTGCTTGCCTTCGAATCCACCTCGCCTGGGCCCTTTTTCTTTTACATTCAATAAGATTGTGTGTTGCAGGGTAGCGCCTAAAAATACCCCAAGCTCGATTTTGTTATTTTTTGGCCAAGCGGCAATCTTTGTTCCACCAGGGCTTAGGTCTCCTAGGTAGATGCGAGGACGTCATGGGGATGGAAAGAATGCAGCCTGTAAAATGTGGCGAGTGATATGTTCAGTGGCTCTGTCGATATCGATATCGTCAAGTGATGTGCATGCTAAAAGAGACGATTCTTTGAAAGTTGACCAGTCGGCGTTTTCGAATTTCCAAAGAGGAGAGCGCGTGGGGACTGTCATGGGAGGATGGTTAAATTCTAAAATGATGGGAAAGTCGTCACTTCCGTGAGGATTCGGGATGACCTTCCATGAAAACAATGGGAATAATGATGTATGACAAATAGATAGGTCAATGCAAGTGAAAGTGTGAGTTGTTGAACTAAAATATGTGGCTTCATTTGTGTTAACTAGGCCCAATCCCGAGGAAAGAAGAAAGTGTTCAATGAGAGCCCCTCTGGGATCTCGTCTGCCACTCCCCTACAAAGGATTGTGTGCATTAAAATCTCCCAAAAGCAGAAAAGGTGGTGGGAGCTGACTAACAAGGTCTTCAAGCTCTTCAATCTTTAGCTGATAACTGGGGGTATATATAAGGAACAAACTGTAATTAAACGATCTAACAAAATGCGGGCTGCCACAGCTTCCAGCGAAGTCTGCAGAGTCACATCGCTACATGGGGTCCAGCGTTGCACTACAACTGCAACGCCTCCAGATGATTGAACGGCTTGTAACCGGTCCTTACGAAACACCTGGAACTACTTTAATATATTAGTGTGGCTCGCTTTTAGATCTGTTTCCTGCAAGCAAAATGTAATGGGGCTGTGATCATCTAGTAGCTGGCTCACATCGTCATAGTTAGGAAGGAGGCCTCTACAGTTCCACTCAAGAAAAAGAGACATTGATATTCTAAAAGGAAGTCAGATCAATATATATATACACCAGAGAAAGCTAGAACATAAATTTACGGGGCTTTTGGTGCCTCAACACGTGGGATTGTTTTTCCTTAGAAGTGTCCTTTGGTCGTCCTACAACCTCAGAGGAGACCAGAGGAAGAGACTCTGTTTCAGGGAGAGACTGGTCGACTTCAGAGAGCGGTAGGCCCTCGTCCATTTTTTTATCTGGCTAGAGAGTTGGGCTCTTGGACGGAGGAGGAGCTTGCTCTGTCCGCCTAGGCTTCAGGTGCCTGCAGGAAGCACGGGGAGAAAGCCCTCGACCCCTGCCAGAAGGGCCAGCTAGGGCCGCTGATGGCACCTCTGGTACCTTGGAGGGAGTGGTACCCTCCTTGGAGGGTACAGCACCCTTAGAACATGCAGGTAACTGAGTGTGCGTCACCTTCAGAGGTTCGGAAGGGGACCCTTGTGGAGAGGACAGGTCTTCCAGAGAAGTCTGTGTCTCCACAGATGCCGTAGACAGTGGGGGTCCCCTCAACACTGCCTGGGCATAAGAACCCCTTGCCTGAAAGGCAAGCTGTTCTTTGGCTGCTTGGTAGCTAAGGTTGTTTTACTTTAAAAGTCAGGACATCTTTTTCCTCTTTCCATTTTGGACAGGAGCGAGAAAAAGCAGGGTGAGCTCCGCTACAGTTCACACATTTGACTTCATTTTCGCAGATGTCTGCTACATGGTCATTACCACCGCACTTTCCACACGTTTCTCGGCCGCGGCAGTTTCGGGAACCATGCCCGAAACGTTGGCAGCGGAAGCACCGCTGAGGATTTGGGATTAAAGGGCGGACTCTATAGTTCAAGTACCCTGACTTCACGGTGGATGGAAGAGCATGGAGCTCAAATGTGAGTATCAGATGGCGGGTTGATTTTTCTTGTCCGTCACGTTTTAAGGTGATTCGTCGAACAGCAACGACAGCACTCTTGCGCAGACTTTCGAGGATCTCGTCTTCACTGCATTCGAGAAGTTCATCTTCTGAGATGACACCGCAAACAGTATTCAGGGTACGGTGGGGGGTGACAGTAACCGGGTAGTCTCCCAGGCTTGTCATCTTCAAGAGTGCTGTGCTCTGTGGCTTATTTTCTACCTCAACAAGGAGGTCTCCAGCAAGCTTCTTTGCCTTATAACATTTTCCAACTACTTGTTCTAAAGGCTTTGCAATGACAAAGGGAGAAACTTTTGACAAATGCACAGTGTCACGTGTGGAGTGAACTACAAGAAATCGAGGATATTTTTCTGGTTCATTACCTTTTTCTAAAGTAAGGGGAGCGGGGCGAACCATTTTCAGGGGTCGCTCTGCTCGGGGTTGAGAAGAGAGGGGCGCCATAAAAAGGCAAAGGGTTTTCGGAATCTGTGGTGCGCCGCCCACCACGGAGCCCAACGAGGGAATAGGTAACACCCCATAACAAATATGGCTTTGCTGGAAGCATTACTCTATTAGCACTACGCAGAAACTATAACCAAGTGTAGATCTGGACGAGAGTATCTGTCACCACCCAAGGTTAGCCCTTGCCGCCAGAGGAGTTGAAAAGGAAAGAAGGGAAATGAGGAGAGTTAAAAGAAGGAGTAGGCAAAGGTGAAAGAAGGGAGGGGATAGTAGAAGAAGTGGCGACTAGATTGAATCATCCTGACCGGGCCTTACCAGGACTCCCGTCTATGAGAAGCGGGGGCCGAAGTGGTGTATTGCCTCGCCCGGGGGGCCCCGAAGGGTTCAAACCTACCCCGGGCTCGGCTCAACCACCAGGATGCCCTTTTCCCCAGACACGGGAAAGCCACGCACGCCCAGACGTGGGCGGGCGAGCCCGCATGGCTCGGGGTCCGTGGAGACGCCATTCTCCAAACACCTGCTTTCACAGGTGCCCCCTGCGGGGCCACCAATTTTGTAAAAGCATCAACCACTACCAAATAAGTTTGTCCATACACAGGGTCAGCAAATTCCAGATGCAGAGTCTTGTTCTAAGGTGTCGACGATTGTGTCCACGTTGGGTCAGAGCTTTTGTCTGGGTCTTTCGTGTACACTGTCACGCCTCGCACGATTCCGCTGCTGTTAATGCTCTTGTCCGACCCTGGCCACCACAAATCACTACGAGCAGAGGTCTTCATCGCCACGACTCCACGACGACCTGTGTAGGCCAGACACATGGCCTGTCACCTAGAGGCCGTCGGCGCGACGGCCGTTGAACCCCAGCTGATACATCCGCGATGACTGGCCAGCTGATGTGCTGTTCTCTCTTCTATCGCTGTGTACAGGTTTGAGATAATGGCAGCCATTTGTGGGGGCTCGAACAGTACTTCTGCTATGAAGAATGGGTGAGGCAGTGCCTCGAACATCAGGATTTCGCCAGGCCGTTGAGGTTCTTCAACAGAGTCAGGTAAGAGAAGTCCAATGAGTGCATTTACATTCTGGTGTAGCTTTCCAGCCCGGTATACTTCAGGTCATAGTCATATACCCAAACCTTAAGGCACCAACATGTCAGACGGGGGGAAAGCATCTGTAGCGTCAGTTCCTGAGAACCAGTAATTCCCCGTAGTAGCTGGTGGTCGGTCAGGAACGTCACTTGGTGTCTCACGATGTACTTGTGGAAGTGGCCTGCTGCAAATACCTCGGCCAAGCCTTTCCGATCGAGTTGAGCATAACTGCGCTCTGCCGCACCCAATGTCCGAGATGCAAAGGCTATGGGTGCCTCTCTTCCTAAACAGTCTTGCTGAGACAGCACTGCACCCACATCATAGGGTGAAGCGTCACAAGAAATCAACAAGTGTTTCTTCTCTTCATAGTGAGCAAGGACCGTCCTCTTCAAGATGAGTTTTTTGAGCTCGTCATATGCTTTCTGATGGCTTCCTCCCCAGCGCCACTGAGTTTTCTTTTGTAATTGTTATAGAGCTTCGCTGCTACTGTAGCTCTTCCTTCTAAAAATGGTCATAAAAGGCCTGCATGCCTAGGAACGACTGGAGCGTCTGTTTGATTGTTGCAGAGAATGCTTTCACAATGACTTGTACGTTGTCCAGGCACGTAGCCAGGATTTTGTTTCGGGAAGCGGGGGGTGCCGCCCATGACAAAATGCTGTATGAGGGAGAGGGGGGAGAGCAGGTCCCAACAAAATTGAAGATTTTGCTGGGATCTCCTCTCCCTCGTCCCCCTCATACGACTAAACAATCCGCAACTAAGCAGGCACTTGGCCCTGTTTAGTCGCAGATTCGCATTTGTCAGTCGCTGTAGCACAATTGTGAGTTTTTCTCCGGGTTCCTCTTTGGAAGAACCAGTTGCAATGATGTCATCGAGGTAGACACACAACCCGGACATTCCACTCAACGTCATCTTCATGAACCTCTGGAAGATGGCCAGTGCTGCGGCCACACCGAAAGAAAGTCTCTTCACCTTGTACATTCACTTCACCGTATTTACGGTGAGGAGTTATGCTGTAGCTGATGTCACATGTAGCTGTTGGTACGCTTGTACCACGTCAGAGTGCTGAATGTCACCCCTTCCAGAAGCCCCGCAGGGGGCACCTGTGAAAGCAGGTGTTTGGAGAGTGGCGTCTCCACAGACCCCGAGCCATGTGGGTTCGCCCACCCACGTCTGGCTGTGCGTGGCTTAACCCATGTCCGAGGAAAAGGGGACCCTGGTGGTTGAGCTGAGCCCGGGGTCCGTTTGGACCCTTCGGGGCCCCCCGTGCGAGGCAATACACCGCTTCGGCCCCTGCTTCTCGTAGACGGGTGTCCTGGCTTGGCCCGACCAGGATGATTCAGCCAGTCGCCTCTTCTACCCTCTTCTTCCTCCTTTCACTTTTCCTCCCACCTCTTTCTCTTTTCATATATACTCTCTTCCTTCATTTTTCACCTTCTTAGGCGGCAAAGGCCAACCTTGAGTGGAAACAGGTCCTGTCCCTGCAACCACACTAGGGTATAGTGCCCGGGCAGCACTGGTAGAGTAATTGTGTCAGCCAAGCTTTTCTTGCTATGGCACATTACCTACCCCCTTGTTGCGCTCAATGGGGGGGGGGGGGGGGGGGGTGAGGGGGGGTGCACCCGGGCACTGAATTTTCTTCCCCATCTTTATGGGTCTGCAAACTAAAGAACCTTCTGCTCGGGCCCCGAAAAGGGTCCGCACCGAAGTACCGCTCCAGTCTGAAAAGTCATTTGTTTCTGAAAAATTTCCAAGGTTTCTTGTTCTTCATTCTGAAAATGAAAAGCCACTGGGCAAACTGTCCCCCTTCCTTGTAGCTAAGGCTCTAGAGGGAGTTGTTGGCAAAAACCTCAATGCAAAGATAATGGCTTCTGGAGACCTCCTTGTAGAAATCAGTACAAAGCAGCAGAGTGATGCCCTCTTGGGCCTTAACTCTGTGTCAGACTATAAAGTCAGTGTCGCCCCTCACCACAAACTGAAAACCGTCCAAGGAGTAATCTCCGAGGATGACCTGCTAGACACATCTGACACAGAGCTGGTGGAGGGCCTCTCTAGCCAAGGAGTTGTCGCTGCACGACGAATCACAATTCGTCGTGATGGCACAGAACACAAGACAAAGCACATAGTGCTAATATTTGAGTCCGCCACACTTCCAGAGGCCGTGAAAGCTGGCGATATCCACTGCAAGGTTCGGCCCTATTTATTTATTTATTTATTTATTTATTCATTCCCTCAGGGCCCGAAGGCATTATAGAGGGGAGTGGACACACACATCTAATTGCACACAAAGACAAACAGTAATTAGGCAGGCAAGCATAAAAATCCAAAAACAGAACATTGTTAAAACAAAACACTGTCAACCAAGATCAAAAAAATATTCGCAAAGTGCAGCTTTGAATCCGGCACTCTCGGCTATGCTGGCAACAGGTGCGGGAAGTCGATTCCAGTCCAGTGATGTCATGGGTATGAAAGACTGATGAAAGCTTGAGGTGCGACACTGAGGGATGCCAACTTTATTTTGATGGTCGAAACGTGATGAGACGTATGATGGTTGTGTTAACAGATGCTGACGAAGATTTGCATTGTGGTGGTAAATGTTATGAAATAAACATAGACGGGATATTTTTCTACGTAGGGAGAGGTTAGACAAGCTTAGGGTAGTTTTCATTGCTGTTACGCTAGATGTGCGATGATAGTTATGCAGTATGAAACGAACAGAACGGTTTTGAGCAGCCTCTAATGATAATGCAGGCGTTACACCGGGGTCCCAGATAGCGGAAGAATACTCAAGTTTGCTGCGGACCAATGATTTGTAAAGAAGTAGTTTTAAGGACAGTGGGGCAAGAGAGAAGTTCCTTTTTAGAAAGCCCAACATGCGGTTAGCGTTTTTAATTATATACTCAATATGAATGTTCCATGAGAGGTTGTTAGTGATATGAACACCAAGATATTTAAATGAGGACACGGATTCCAGCTCAACAGTTCTTATATGGTACGAGGGACAGGTGTTATTTTGACGTGATACTTTCATGAATTTGCACTTGTTAATATTGAGTTCCATTTGCCATTTATCACACCAACGAGAAATACTGTCAAGGTCAGACTGGAGTGCAAGAACGTCAAAATTGTTAGTTACTTCAGAATAGATGACACAATCGTCTGCGAAGAGACCAACTGAGGATGAGATATGCGAAGGAAGGTCATTAACATATATTAAAAACAAAAGAGTGCCGAGTACTGAACCCTGGGGGACACCAGAAGTCACAGGAAAGGGGTGCGAGTTAATGCCATTAACATGAACAAATTGAGAACGGTTAGTTTAAAAGGCGTTGATCCAAGTCAAAACATAAGAGTCAATGTTCAGTTTACTGAGTTTATACAAAAGGAGCCTATGTGAAACCTTGTCAAATGCCTTAGAGAGATCTAAAATATGCAGTCAACCTGAGATGAACGATCGAGGCAAGCGTGAAGGTTATGCGTAAGTGTTAATAGCTGAGTTTCGCACGAGAACAGTTTTCTAAAGCCATGTTGAGCAGGAGAAAAGAATGTATGGGAATTAAGAAAATGAATGAGATGCGAATATATTATGTGCTCTAAAATTTTGCAAGGGACACTTGTTAAGGAAATCGGGCGATAATTACTTGGGCTGGATTTGTCATCACCTAATCCACTTTTTTAGGATTAGGTCCTATGTTCCTAATCCTCGAAAGTGTTTCAAATGCCAGAGGTTTGTCCATGGTTCCAAGCAATACCGTGGAAGAGCCACTTGTGCAAAATGTGCCAATAATGACCACCTCACAGACACTTGCACCAACGACGCACACTGTGTGAACTGCGGTGATCCCCACCCTGCATATTCTCGATCCTGCAGAACGTGGAAGGAGGAGAAGGAGATACTTACACTCAAAGTCAAGGAAAACCTCTCCTACCAAGAGACACGCCGTCGCTTTGGATTCTTCCGTAAAGACAGTTTTGCGCAGGTGGTGCAGCGGGGACCTACACCGCTGAAGGTAGCAGCGGCCACCTAGGCACCAGTCCCCCACGCCCCAGCTGAAGATTCAGCTTCCGGGGCGTGCAATTTCGGCTGGGCGGTCCACCGACCCTCCCAGCCAGAGTGCGGACCTTCGCACTCCAACGGGACAACAGCCTTCATTCTCTCAGGCTGTTTCCCAGACCCAGGATGGGCCGGTGGCTACCGCAACTGTCCCTCCTCCGCAGTCTCCTTCCAAGGAGAAGGGTCGACACTCTCGCACACACTCCCTGGAAAGAGCATCATCAAAGGAGCGGCATGGCTCTCGTGCCGTTCCTGCAGCGCCTCAGGGGCAGGAGCGGGTGGACCTGGGTGACGCCTCGCCCAGCACCTCCTCTGTCCCTTTGCCTGGTCGTGGGCGGGGCATGGCGCCCCGTTCCCTAAACCCAAACAAACCTAGAGGAAAAGCCTCGCCTCAGGAAACTGAGGCCATGGATGAGTGTAGGCAAGTCTCCACTCATGCGCGTGACCAGGACGACATGGAGTGGCAGACTTTTAAAAGTAAACACAAAAGAAAAAACCTGTGATCCCTCCAACGTGACATTGTAAATTAATCTTTGCCACATGCGGGAGCTTCAGAGCTTTTGTCTATTTTCCCAGTGTTTCTTCTTTATTCGTATTTTAACTCCTTTTAAAACGATGACCAATTTTTATTTTATGCAGTTTAACTGCCGGGGCCTAATCAGAAATATAGATGATGTAAATTATTTTATGGACGAGCTGAGACCCATTGCACTCAGCCTGCAAGAAACACATTTAAATAACACACATACACAACTTTTACGTCGGCACCAAGTTTTTAGAAAAGATAGACTCTCCCATAATATGTCTGGAGGAGTGGTACTAGTGGTGCACAGTGGTGTTGCTTGCTCGGAGGTCCACCTTTCTACGCCTTTAGAGGCTGTAGCGGTGCGCCTTCTTATTGACCGTTTGATCACTGTAGTTCCTCTTTATTTGCCACCTAACTCTCCACTGCATATCAGTGAACTTGAGTTACTAAAACAATTACCTCAATCTTTTTTTTTTTTAATTTTAGGCGATTTTAATGCCCACCACCCTTTGTGGGGTAGTTCTCGCCAGGATTCACGCGGAGGTGTCATAGAGCGGTTTTTATTATCATCTGGGTTGTGTCTTTTTAATGGCAGGGAACCCACTTTTTTTAGTGCAGCTCATCAATCATTTACATCTATTGACCTTTCCATTTCAAAACCACTTTTACTTCCATGCTTTTCATGGAAGGTTTTAAATAACCCTTTTGGGAGTGATCATTCCCCTATTGTTATAGAAAGCACGATGCCAATTCCTTCTATTCCGACACAACTTCCAAGGTGGAAATTAGAAAAGGCTGATTGGTCTCTTTTTTGTTTGGAGGCTTTTATTGATTCATCTGTTCTTGTAAATATGAGCCCCGAAGATGCCACGCTGTACCTTACTGAAGCGATTATAGATTCCGCATTACACAGCATTCCCCAGACCTCTGGACGACTCCCCCAAAAAGTGTAAGCCGTGGTGGAACAATGACTGCACCACAACACGGAAATCTTAAAACAAGGCGTGGTGCATCTTTAGACGATATCCCACTCCACAGAATCTGCTTGAATTCAAGAAAAGTAGAGCCAAAGCTCGCTGGGTGCGAAGGCAAGCTACAGGCAGTTCTTGGAAAAAGTATGTCACATCTCTGAGTAGTTTTGTTTCATCAAAGGTAGTGTGGGATCGTCTTAGGAAGATCAGGGGAGACTACCAGTTTTTTGGGATACCCCTTTTTCCATCAGCAACATCCCTTAAGGAGCGAGCAAATGTTCCTGGTGAACACTTCCAGGAAGTCTCTAACCCAGCCAACTACAGTGAATCCTTTAAGTGGTTTAGAGCAACAGCAGAAAAACAAACTATTTTTTTTTTCTGGTGCCCAGGGTGTTCCTTATAACAAGCCATTTACACGGTGTGAGCTTGAGTTGGCTTTTGGCGTCAAAAAAAATCTGCAGCTGGGCCGGATAGGATTCAATACGAAATGCTAAGAAGACTGTCGCATGAATCTCTAAACAGTTTGCTCACCTTTTTTAATTTATTCTGGGATGCTGCTTCTTTTCCTGACTGTTGGAAAAAGACACACATAATCCCTCTACTGAAACCTACCAAAGACCCCTCCTTACCGACAAGCTACGGCACAATTGCACTGACAAGCTGCCTGGGCAAAACATACGAGAGACTCATTAATCGCCGTCTTGTACATTTTTTAGAGACAGAGGGTGTGTTTGATACAAATCAGGGCGGCTTCCGAGTGGGCCGCTCCGCGATAGATCACCTTGTCCGCCTGGAAACTTCTATTCGGGAAGCATTTGTCCATCGCCAGCATTGTGTTTCTGTCTTCTTTGACCTAGAAAAGGCTTACGACACGACTTGGCGATATGGGATCCTTCGAGACTTATATTCATATAATGTCCGAGGTCGCATGCTTCGTTGTATTCAAAGTTTCTTGACGGGTTGGACCTTCCAAGTGCGATTGGGCTCCATCCTTTCGGATGTCTTTCTCCAGGAAAACGGCGTCCCTCAGGGTGGAGTACTAAGCGTCACACTTTTTGCCGTGCAGATTAATAGTTTGGCTAAGTTTATACCAGCATCCGAATCCTATTCAATGTATGTGGATGATGTGTAGATATCATTTTCCTCTTGTAACCTGTCCAGCTGTGAACGGCAAATGCAGCTCACAATCAATAAGATGAGCAAGTGGGCTGATCAAAATGGCTTCAGGTCCTCTCCTGAAAAGACAGTCTGCGTTCCCTTTTCACTCCGCCGTGGCCTGTCTCCAGATCCAGTGTTGCACTTGAATGACGTTGCTATATCTGTAAAGGAGGAACACAAGTTTTCAGGGATAATATTTGATAAAAAGCTCACTTTTATACCTTGCTTGAAAGAGTTGAAAAATAAATGCCTACGTTCATCAGACATCCTCTAAGTCCTGTCGCATACGTCTTGGGGGTCTGACAGGCGGTGCCTCTTGCGACTTTATAACTCCTTGGTGCGGTCCCGCCTGTACTATGGCGCGATTTTTACGGTTCGGCACGTCCGTCTGCCCTAAAAATGTTGGACCCCATCCATCATCTGGGGCTCAGACTTGCCACGGGAGCGTTTCGAACATCACCTGTACTTAGCTTGTATGCTGATACATATCAAACGTCCTTGGAAAGACGAAGGCAATATTTGAGTCTTTGTTATGCTTACAAGATATACAGCTATCCTCAACATCCCACTTTCGACGCCCTTCAACCTTCTACATCCTTCCGACTCTATGAAAACAAGCCGAGCATAGTTCGGCCCCTGAGTTTCGGAGCACAGAGCATGGCAACATCGCTCCATCTCCCCTTTAGTGAGGCTACTTTGCTGAGGAGCGATGAGCGAGTTGCGCCTTGGGACCTTCTGCCAATCTCTTGTAACTGGTCACTGGCCAAGTACAAAAAGAGAGCTACTTCTTCACTCATTCTTCAGCGGGAGTTCGCCGAATTGGAACAGAAATACAAGGACTACTCACACTTTTACACTAATGGATCAAAAACATCAACTTTCGTGGGGTGTGCGGTTTACTCCACTACCTTCAGGAAAGTTTGACAACACCACACTTATGCAAATATTTTTACTGCTGAATTATATGGTATTTTAATGGCTGTTGAATACTTATTAGAGAACAATATTATGAAAGCAATTCTGTTCGTCGACTCCCAGAGCGTTCTTCTAGCCGTTTCGTCCTTAGCAGACAGCAAGAACCTTCTCGTGCAATGTCTTCGGGTTCGACTAAACCGAGCACTTCAACTAGGAGACCACATCAAATCCTGCTGGGTCCCGAGCCACGTGGGCATTTCTGGCAATGAGAAGGCAGACTTGCTTGCTGCCTCTGCAAAAGAACGCCCAAAACTGCCTCTTGGCCTGCCGCACCAAGACTTGAAACCGATCATACAGAAATTGATTATCAACTCATGGCAGTTGGATTGGGATTTGGAAAAAGAGAACAAGCTTCACAATATCAAGCCCCAACTGGGGGTATGGGAGAGTTCGTTCCATAAATCCGTTGGGTTGAGGTTCTCCTTTGCCGCTTAAGAATCGGTCATACCCGTTTGACTCATTTGCACCTGCTCTGTGGTGAGGATGTTAAACTTTGCGGCAACTGTGGGAAAGCTATGACTGTTTTGCACATCCTGTGGCATTGCAAAGCTTTAAACCAGGAGCGCTCCAATCATGTTTTCCAGAACTCTTTCGAGATCACCTTCCCTTTCATCTATATTTTCTGCCATGCGATCAATCATTTATACTATTCGATCGAGTTTTAAAGTTTCTCCATAACACTGGCCTTTTACACCAGCTGTAGATTGCAGTTCTTTTAGATTACACCTCTAAGCTCCTTGGAAAAACCTTTGTTTGGCGCAGTATGGCCTTAGTTGCTCTTGTGCCATAAAACCCCAATCATCATCATCACCCCTTCCAGAAGAGTAGTAAAAAATTCCTCTCTTGGGGGCAACAGATATGCAGCTTTCTTCGTTACTTAGATCACAGTACTGCGGTAGTCGACACACAGTCGCAAGCTTCCGTATTTCTTCCGCACCAACACCAGCGGCGTGGCTCAATCGTAATGCTGGGTTGGCTTCTGGAGAATCCCCTGCTCCTCCAGCCGGTCGAGCTCTTGCTCAACCGATGAGCGGAGTGCGAAAGGAAGAGGTATAGTTTTTAAGAACCTGGCTTTTGCTTCGTCTAACAATTCCAGGTGGACCTGTGCTCTGCCATGACCAGGGATATCCTCGGAAAACACCTCTTGGAATTCCTCTAGAAGCTACGTGATGTTGGAAGCCTCTGTTGTCTGGTGGACAACACTGATCTCAATGTCGAAAATACCGACCCAGTTCCGTCCCAGCAAACTACACCCAGACTCTTGGACTGCTCTAAGAAAAAAGATTGTCTCAAAGGACTACGTGGCATTTTGTCCTCCGAACTCCCATTTGCTCCCCGAAGAGACGATCTGGTTTGAGCAAGGTACCGTGCGCAAATGCTGAGAACTAACTGCAGTCGACTGGGACTAACCGAGAGGCGCGCGGGAGCAAAAGGCGCCGCGGGAGAAAAAGCGCGGGAGATGAAGCAGCGAGAGGCGCGCGGCAGCAAGAGCGCGGGAGCAAAAGACGCGCGGACAAGATGGCGGCCTCTGTTGCACCGCCGGTGGACAGCGTTAGCGACGCACTTACTGTTTCAGAACGCAAGGGGAGGTAACCACAGACAATCTTCACATCAAAAATTGTAGAAGGGTGCATGTTTAAAGGGGCACTGACACATCAAAATCGTAATTTATTTTATTATCCGAAACGATTGAAAATGATGCCGGGACATTACCGTCAAAATTCGAAACTTGGGAATTCAGTATTTATGAATTAAAAAAACAATTTCCAAATGCCGAATTTGAAGTTCCTGCTTGATCCGCGCCAGCGCAGTGAGTCAAATTTTGCGGTCTCCTGCGACTCGACTTTCTTTCGGACCTCCGCACCACGCTGTGAAGCAAAGCGCCGTTGCTACCGAGACCCGAAAAGAGGAGGAGGTGAGCGGGCGGGATAGAAGGGAGCCGGCGCGGGGAAAAACCGGTTTCCTCCCCGAATCGGCGATAAGCGCGATAAGCCTTTGCTCGAGCGCCGCTGCGCCGCCAAGGTTTCCGAGGGAGAACACAAATTCAGGAAGCGACATCACACCGAAATCTGATTTTTGGTATTTCAAAAAGAAAGGCCGTAGTGCGTTCGTCATTGCGTTAAAAAACATGTTTTACGATTGCTGTTATTAAATGTTATAGAAATGTCGCCTACAAAGCTTCTAAATTTCCTGATTTTTGACGTCACCGATCAAAAGAAGCAAGGAGGTTAGCGCGGGAAATATAAACGCCAAAAATAAAAAGGCGCGCGCGCGCGCGGGGAAACTTTTTTTCGCGATGCGTTTTTTCTTTGCGTGTCTATGACTACAACTTGCATCGTTTTAGACAATAAAAAAGAATACGACCTTTGGGGTGTCAGTGCCCCTTTAAGGGTCGAAGCTCACTTTATAACGATCGCAGCCTCTGTTCCAGCACGTCGGGGAAGCCATCGCTGACTCGAGCGCTGCCATTGTTGATGCACTTGCCATGCGGCTTTTGACCGTTGTCCTGGCGTCCTCCCCCCTTGCATTCTTTGGGACGTGCTTTCAAAGCGTTTATGTTCTCTTTTTGGTTTAACTGGGATGAAAACATTAAAAAAAAGGTTAATTCTGTTTTCTTTTCTTTTTTTATTATTTACAATCTATGTGCGTGTGTGTGTGTGTGTGTTTTTCGCAAGAGGCGATGCGTTTGCCACGGAGACGCGCATGCGCAAAGTGGGGCAGTCTACGCGGAAAAACGAGAACATGGCTGTTGGTAGCCTGTGGGGACGCTGTTTTATAGACTCTCACAAATAATTACTGTGTGTACTGTTCCTCCTTAGTAAGAGATACACTCCTTGGAAAGCTTAGATACAATATTGGAGAACAATATTGGTGCGAAAGCAGCACCATATTTGTAACATCGTTCACAGTTGAAATGGTCACTGACCGAACGCCTTGTTCCATATGATCAGTATAAAAGGCGCATGGGTGGCCTTTGAGGGTGGCGATTAAACTAGCGTGTCGTCGCGTGTGTGTGTTGTGCGCGTGTAATCTGTGTTCTAATCCTTGTCTTTGTTAGAATGTATATGTGTTCAAATGTGAAATAAACGTTGTTCATATGTGAATGTAATAAGCGCGGAAAAGATCTACCCCAGTGATAACATATTTTTTACCAATTTTCCCCGCAGGGGGAACCTGTGAAAGCAGGTGTTTGGAGAGTGGCGTCTCCACGGACCCCGAGCCATGCGGGTTCACCCGCCCACGTCTGGCTGTGTGTGGCTTTCCCGTGTCTGGGGAAAAGGGCATCCTGGTGGTTGAGCCGAGCCCGCGGTAGGTTTGGACCCTTCGGGGCCCACCGGGCGAGCCAATACCCCACTTCGGCCCCCGCTTCTCATAGACGGGAGTCCTGGTAAGGCCCGGCCAGGATGATTCAGTCTAGTCGCCACTCCTTCTACTATCCCCTCCCTTCTTTCAATTTTGTCTTCTCTTTCTTTTCACTCTTCTCATTTCTCTTCTTTCCTTTTCAACTCCTTTGGCGGCAAGGGCTAACCTTGGGTGGTGACAGATACTCTCGTCCAGATTCACGCTTGGTTATAGTTTCTGGGTAGCGCTAATAGAGTAATGCTTCCAGCAAAGCCATATTTGTTATGGGGTGTTACCTATTCCCTCGTTGGGCTCCGTGGTGGGCAGCGCGCCACAGGTTCCATAAACCCTTTGCTTTTTATGGCGCCCCTCTCTTCTAAACCCCGAGCAGAGCGACCCCCCAAAAGGGTTCGCCCCGCTCCCCCTACTTTAGAAAAAGCTAATGAACCAGAAAAATATCCTCAATTTCTTGTAGTTCACTCTACACGTGACACTGTGCATTTGTCAAAAGTTTCTCCCTTTGTCATTGCAAAGAATTTAGAACAAGTGGTTGGAAAATGTTATAAGGCAAAGATGCTTGCTGGAGACCTTCTTGTTGAGGTAGAAAATAAATCACAGAGCACAGCACTCCTGAAGATGACAAGCCTGGGAGACTACCCGGTTACTGTCACCCCCCACCGTACCCTGAATATTGTTCGTGGTGTCATCTCATTAGATGACCTTCTCGAATGCAGTGAAGACGAGATCCTCGAAGGTTTGCGCAAGAGTGCTGTTGTTGCCGTTAGACGGATAACCTTAAAACCTGATGGACAAGAAAAACCAGCCCGACATCTTATACTCACGTTTGAACCCCACGCTCTCCCGTCCACTGTGAAGGCAGGATACTTGAGCTGCAGAGTCCGCCCTTTCATTCCAAATCCTCAGCGGAGTTTCCGTTGCCAACGTTTTGGGCGTGGTTCCCGAAACTGCCGTGGCCGAGAAACGTGTGGAAAGTGCGGGGGTACTGACCATATAGCGTACATCTGTCAAAACGAACCGAAATTAGTAAACTGTAGCGGAGCTCGCCCTGCTTTCTTTCGCTCTTGCCGAAAATGGAGAGAAAAAAAGATGTCTTGACTTTCAAAGTAAAACACAACCTTAGCTACCAAGCAGCCAAAGAACAGCTTGCCTTTCAGGCAAGGGGTTCTTATGCCCAGGCAGTGTTGAGGGGACCCCACTGTCTACGGCATCTGTGGAGAGAGAGACTTCTCCAGAAGACCTGTCCTCTCCAGAGGTGTCCCCTTCCGAACTTTTGAAGGTGACGCACACTCAGTCACCTTTATGTTCTAAAGGTGCTGTACCCCCCAAGGAGGGTACCACCCCTCAGGTACCAGGGGTGCCATCAGCGGCCCTAGCTGGTCCTTCTGGCAGGGGTCGAGGGCTCCCTCCTCGTGCTTCCTGCAACAACCAGAAGCCCAGGCGGGCAGAAAAACCTCCTCCGCCCAAGGGCCCGACGCTCTCGCCGGATGAAAAAATCGACGAGAGCCTACCACTCTCTGAAGACGAATAGTCTCTTCCTGAAACAGAGTCTCTTCCTCTGGTCTCCTCTGAGGTTGTATGACGACCGAAAGACACTTCTAAGAAAAAAACAATCCCACGTGTTGAGGCACCAAAAGCCCCGTAAATTTGTGTTTTAGCCTTCTCTGGCATATTATATGGGTGGTTTCATCTCAAATCGTGTAGGCAAAAAGGGTCGAATTTCTAATTTCGATGAAAAAAATATATGTTATGGCACCGTTTCTAAAACCGCAGTCGCCACAAACCGCAAGTTCGTCGGATATTTTGTTCTCGACTTATGATTTTTTGAGGAGGCCGCGGCGAAAAGCAGTGTTTTTCACACCCGTCGTGGGTCGGATGTTTCGCTTGATCTCCCGCCGTGGATTTTTAGTCCACAATTTATTATCTTTTTTCAAGCACTCTGTGAACATATTTAAAAAACTCCAATATCATAAAATAATTTTAGGCGTTTTGCTTTTTTTCTGTAAAAATGTCAAAAACGCCCCCTCGGTCAATTGTTAACGAACTTTGACTCCGATCCGATCTTAACTCAACCCAACTCCGATCTTAACGAAAATTGCGTTAAAAAAAATAAAGTATTTAGGTTCGAGAGGTGGCAAGGCGATAGGTCCACGCCTGGTGGAGAGTCAGACAAAAAAGTCGACGACACGTAAAGGTAAAAAAAAAAAAAAAAAATAATTTAATAAAAACTGGAAAACTCAGCCGCACATGGAAAGAACAAAAACCAACTCCTCCGGGCATTCCCTAAACTGGAGGCAACCAAATGCGTGCGAACACGCTCTCTACATCACCGCCAGGCCGCTACGCCATGATGAAATAAACCCAACAACTGAACAGTGCTAACAAACAGTCAGTAAGAAAACATTAAAAAAAAAATGTTCAGAAAAAAAACCGCACCCGAGAAACGAAGTTCAGCGGGGCGAAGAAACACACACGAGTCGGTCTCACGACACTGAAGTCCGGCAGGATGACGGCGTCCAGATGATGCTCGAATCTGTTCCTTCTTCTATTACGCACATCCACGACGGCTGTGCGGAAAAGTGGCTGCGCGAAACAAAGTGAAGAATAGATTCGAGCAGCGATGCGCGAGAAGGTAACCGAGACTATGCCTCAAGCTTCATTTCGGGAGAGGAGCTTTCGAGGTAGTTTCTGCAGTTACTCAAGCTTTCTCTTTCCCCTTCCCTTTTTCAAAAGAACACGTCAGCCGGCGCTAACTTTTCATCTCGGGAGAAGCCCACTCTTCACAAACGGTTATAGTTGACAAGGAGGCTGACTTCAACCCAACTAGTCTCCGGGCAGAATACAAACACAAGTATATTTACCAACACGCTCGTTTTAATGTCAGTCTCCGGGCTTTGCTGTTTCCAAAAGAGATAACCCTTTATAAGGACAGAACGAGCTGGTTGGTGGGGATAATTAAACTTAAACAGTCCCTTCTCGTTTTCTTCCTCAAGTTTAATAGATAACCCTTCGGTGCTATCGGATCTCCCCGGAGAGAGATAGAGCACGGCCGTTTTAAGGTAAGGATAGGGCGCTTGAAGCTAGGGCAAGCAGCCGGTATCGTTTCACGCATGCACGGATGGCTGGTTTCAAATTTCCCCACATCCCTAACGAAACCGGCCCATCGTGTGTGCGTCTGCGGGATTTGTGTCCCGCGCCGGCGGTTTTAGCGCGCACGCGGCGTTGTTTTGACTGGCAAAACAGTTGTTGACCGTCGATATTGTAAGGCCGTGGTGTCTTCATCCCTTCAGGCAAAGATTCCTTTGCTTTCCCTTGTGTAATACTCTGACTGACTCCTCCTCGGTGGCTGTCACTCTTCGCCGCGTCAACGCTACATTCGTACCATTTCACTCCTCATGACACAGAGTGCGCTGCTCGCTTTACTGTCACGGGCCGTCCTATCTAATACAACGAGCGCGAAAGGTCGTGGTCATCTCCTGGCTCCGAGAGGGCGGGACGTTCATGCAGGCCAATAAGGGCCCCGAATCAATACGACATCTGCCGACTCCTAACTCCTCCGATATAGCTTGCCGCCTATAATAAAATTTAAATAATCAATAAATATAACACGGTGGAACTACTATATTTGATTTTTATCTGAGAAGGTTGGAAAAGGCAAAAATATTTCCAAGTTTGTGAAGACGCGCAATTCGCAAGTCCATTTCGAGCCATAAAAACACGTTTTTGTACGATATTGATGCTTAAATATAGAACATAAAAACAAAATACACACTTTCTAGACTTGATTTTCGTGTAGAAAACTATCACATCTACATTTTAACAAAAAAAATGGGTTCTTTGAGAAAATCAATTTCAAAATGGTACTTTTTGGTTTTCACATAACAATAACGTAAACGTACCGCAAAGGATAATTTATACAGCCAAGTCATTTTATAACACATATAAAGAGCGTGTTTTGGGCTCTCCGTGGACATAAAAAAAATGATATAACCCAAGTAGATCGCCAGTAATTAATTGTTAAAGTTCGTCAAGAATTGACCGAGAGGGCGTTTTTGACATTTTTACAGTAAAAAAGCAAAACGCCTAAAGTTATTTTATGATATTGGAGCCTTTTAAATGTGTCTACAGAGGGCTTGAAAAAAGATAATAGATTGTGGATTGAAAATCCACGGCGGGAGATCAAGCGAAACATCCGACCCACGACGTGTGTGAAAAACACTGCTTTTCGCCGCGGCCTCTTTAAAAATTAATACTAAGTCGAGAACAAAAAATCCGACGAACTTGCGGTTTGTGGTGACTGCGGTTTTAGAAACGGCGCCATAACATATATTTTTTTCATCGAAATTAAAAATTCTACCCTTTTTGCCTGCACGATTTGAGATGAAACCTCCCATATATATATATATATATCGATCTGACTTCCTTTTAGAATACCAATATCTCTTTTTCTTCAATGGAACTGTAGAGGCCTCCTTCTTAGTTATGACGATGTGAGCCAGCTACTAGACGATCATGACCCCATTGCATTTTGCTTGCAGAAAACACATATAAAAGCGAGCCACACTAATATATTAAAGTGCTTCCAGGTATTTATCAAGGACCGGATACAAGCAGTTAATTCATCTGGGGGCGTTGCAGTTTTTGTGCAACGCTCAACTCCATGTAGCGAAGTGACTCTGCAGACTTCGCTGGAGGCTGTGGCAGCCCGCATTTTGTTAGATTGCATAATTACAGTTTGTTATTTATATATACCCCCCAGTTATCAGCTAAAGATTGAAGAGCTTGAAGACCTTGTTAGTCAGCTTCCACCACCTTTTTTACTTTTGGGAGACTTTAATGCACACAATCCTCTGTGGGGAGTGGCAGACGAGATCCCAGAGGAGCTCTCACTGAACGCTTTCTTCTCTCTTCGGGATTGTGCCTACTTAACACAAATGAAGCTACCTATTTTAGTTCTACCACTTATACTTTCACTTCTATAGGCTTATTCATTTGTCACCCTTTAACATTACCATTGCTTTCATAGTAGGTCATCCAAAATCCATATGGAAGTGACCACTTTCCACTAATTTTAGAGTTGAACCATTCTCACATCACTCTTTCATCGCGTTCACCTTGGTGGAAGTTCAAAAACCCGACTGGGCACGTTTTAAGCAATCATCTCTTTTAGCTGCTTCAATTCTGCATAAACTCTCTATCGACGAAGCAACAGACCATCTCACAAAGCACATTCATGGAAGCTGCAATGATTGCCATACCTATGACATCCACTCATCTTCCTAAAAGGCCAAAGCCGTGGTAGATTGAAGACTGCCGAGAGGCTAAAAAGAAACAAAACAAAGCGTGGGGAATTTTTAGGCGATATCCAACACCGAGCAACCTTATTAATTTCAAAAGAATGAGGGCACAGGCAAAATACATCTGAAGGCACGCTAAGCGGCGAAGCTTTAGAGGTATGCTTTTCTATTAATAGCAGTGCATCCCTGAAAGAAATTTGGGACCGAGTGCATAAAATCGATGGTTCTTAACCGGGCATTTTCTGTCCCACTCTTAAGTCGAAATGGAATATGCCCTGCGAGTCTGAAAGAGCAGGCAGACATCCCAGGGGAACACTTCGAATTTGTATCGAGTTCCGAGCATTGTACTAGAAATTTCCAGCGACACAAGTTGCAGGCTGAAAAAAAAAAAAAAAAACCGTGACCACATTCGGGGTTATGAAAGAACCATATAATGCTCCATTCACACGACACGACCTTCAGTCGGCTCTTTCATCCAAGCAGTCTGCACCTGGACCAGATAGGATTCATTATAAAATGCTCGAACATCTCCACCCGTCCACCCTGGAACTTATTTTGTACCTTTTTAATAGAGTTTGCCTCGAGGGTCACTTTCCATCCTCTTGGAAGGTTGCTATCATCGTACCAATGCTAAAGCCAGGCAAAGATCCCTCATGTTCATCTAGCTTTCGACCCGTAGCTTTAACTAGCTGTATTTCAAAGATTATGGAGCGAATGATTAATAAGAGACTTATATTTTACTTAGAGAGAAACAACCTACTTGATAAGTACCAGTGCGGTTTCCGTTCAGCCCGGTCCACAGTCGATCATCTAGTTCGTTTTGAGACCGCTGTGCGGGAGGCATTTGTGAACAGGCAACAATGCTTTTTCTGCTTTCTTTGATTTAGAGAAGGCTTATGACACGGTTTGACGTTTTGGCATACTGCAAGGCCTGTTCAGTATCGGTGTTCGAGGTCGCATGTTAGCTGCCATCCGAAGTTACTTGGAGCACCGTACTTTTCGTGTGAAGCTGGGGACAACACTTTCAAGAGAGTTCATACAGGAAAATGGAGTCCCTCAGGAAGGCGTGCTCAGCGTCACTCTTTTATCGTTAAGTTAAATTCAATTTTTCGTGTAATACCACCTTCAGTACAATATTATATGCATGTTAACGACTTGCAGATCTCCGTCTCGTCCTGTATCTTGTCGATTTGTGAACGTCGGGTTCAACTTACGGTTAATAACTTAATCAAATGGGCTGATACAAATGGTTTTAGATTTTCGCCCGAAAAAACAGCCTGTGTTTGTTTTTCTCGTCGGCGTGGAATTTGCCATGATCCATCCTTAAGTATGTATGGTACTCCAATTTCCATAAAAACGTGAACACAAATTTCTGGGTCTCATATTTGATTCAAAACTCACGTTTATTCCACATATTAAGAGTGTTAAACTGAAATGTCTGAAATCTCTCAACATTCTTAAGGTTTTATCGCATGTGGCGTGGGGCCCGGACCGACTGTGTCTATTACGCATAGCCCGGCTTGACTATGGTTGCATAGCCCGGACATCGGCTTTGAGGATGTTGGACCCCATTCACCATTAGGGGTTGCGTTTAGCTACTGGTGCGTTCCGCACCTCCCCAGTACCTAGTCTGTACGTAGAAGCTGAAGAACCATCCTTGGAGTATAGAAGGTTCGCACTGGGTTTCATGTACTCCATTAGGGTCCGCTCGGTCCCCGAGCACCCTGCCCGAGATAGCATAGAAAACATTCGGTTCCAGAGAATGTACCAAGTTAGGAATTGTAGTTCAGCAGAGTCTGCTGGGACGGATGAAAAAGCCCCTGTAGTCCAATACACTCCACATATTGCCCCATGGGACTACAGCAACATACACCACTGCAACTTCACGCTAACGAAACGTAGTAAAAAAGATGTTCCAAAGGAAGTCATGAGGCAGGAATTTTCGGAACTTCAAAGTAAATATCAAGAGTACACAAGTTTTTACACGGACGGGACAAAAGACGACTCCACTGTGGGATGCGCTATGATTGGACCATCCGTTAAGCGAGTAAGGAGAATAAACTCGAACGCCACCGTATACTCACGGCAGAGCTCTATGGTCTGCTATTGGCGGTCGACTACATAACCAAGACAAGGTTTCCTCGCTCAGTAGTATTCACTGACTCTTTGAGTTCTTTAAAAGCAGTTTTATCACTGGAACGGGTCACAAACCCGCTTGTTTCTGAATTGCAGAGGAAGATTATTCTAGCCGCAAACAGCAATATTCGCTTAACTTTATGCTGGGTGCCTAGCCATGTTGGCATCCCGGGAAATAAAGCGGCTGATTCTGCAGCACGTTGCGCTAACAAGAAACATGCAGTAAAGCCTTACATAAGTGAATGGGAGAGTGCCCGGCATCGGGAGCGCTTCTACGAAGTAATCCTGTGCCGGTTACGAATTAGTATTACACGTCTCACACATGGGCACCCTTTGAGTGGGGAGGATGCTCCAGTATGTAAACACTAACATAACTTTAAGCGTTTTACATATCCTAATTGAATGTCACACATATGATCAATACCGTCACAAACACTTGTCATAACTATATAGAGAACATGTTCCACTGCACCTAGCCCTGCTTCTAGGTGATGAACCACTTATTTCACATGATTCCTTATTTAAGTTTCTCACTGATATCGGCCTTATACACCGACTGTGATTTTGTTTTCCACTCCAAACTCATGACCATACCTTTTACACTTATACAAATGCATGTACATAGTTTTATCACCCCACCAGCTACTATAGCTCTTTCTTCTCTCTAACCCTCTACTGCAATAGTTCTCTTGGCGCATTATAGCCTTAGATGCTGATGTGCCATAAACCCCCAATCATTCAATCAACTTTACCAATTCTGAATTTGAAGTTTACTAGCGCCATCTGGATGTGTAAGGGCGCAATATAGTAATAAATACGATAAGAACGGAACAGTTAGTCCCAGTGGAACCAATGCAAGGCTGGAAAACTTGGTCCTGGGTGTCCGACTTTGAAGGACTAACGGTAGGAGAGCGAAGGTTCCTCCCGTTACCGTTTCTCCCCTAGGGGACCAATGGTTGTGGCAGCGCATTTTCTTCCTTGAGGGAGTGGTCACGTTCTTTTTTTTATTAGAGTGTAGCAGTAAGGCCCTTAGCGAAAACATGACGATTGAAATACTTTCAAGTCTCTTTCGAATACATTTTTATTGTACTGAAGTACGCTACAAATGTATTCGAAATGGACTTGAACGCATTTCAACCATATTGTTTTTCGCTCCCAAAAGCGTTAAAAGTACATCAAAATGCATTTTTTAAAGTTTTTTATTTACTATTAAAATGTATTTCTAAAAATATACCAAAATTTGTATACTTAAAGTATACTATAATTACACCTCAAATACGCTTAAATGTATAAATATTATGTTAGTATATTCGCAGTCAGTCACTTGAGACTTGGCCGTTTCGACCACTCTGGCCATGTCCAGTGCTCTCTCAGCGTAAGAGTGGTCTCGACGCCGCTGCAACGCGTCGTCTTGGAGGCCGCAAAGTCGAAGTGGCATTGGAGCATGCCGTCGATCATTGCGCCGAACGCCCAGTGCTCAGTCAAACGTCGGAGCTCTGCAGGGAAGGTCGCCACAGTTTCCTCTGGACGTTGATCTCGTTTGAAGAGCTGGAATCACTTGGATATCATAGACCGTTGAGGGACAAAGTGCTCTTGAAGCTTGCGTGTTATGTCTTTGTATGCCGTTTCAGCTGACTATCTCGGCGAATACAGAAAACCAAAGATGAAGTATGTAACGGAGTCGCAGACGCTACACAGGACAGCGCGTTTCTTTGGCGTAGTTATGTCGCTCGCCACGGAAAAGGACCCCAGACGCTCGATATACCATATGACCAAGACGCGGGGCCATCGGGCGTAAATTCTTCGAAGTGTAGTTTTGCAGCCATACCTGCAATGGTAGAGCGCGCTACCACTGCCGATGCTGCACGTTTACCGGCTTCTCGTCGCCAATGTTATGTACCAAGTGAGACAAACACATCGCAGGCTTAAACGCTGTCGCGCCATAGACTTAAACTCTGAAAGATTAAAAAAGGCCGCTGTGCCTGGAGGTGGCTCGGTGTTCGAGTGCGCTTGCCTGGCACGCAAACGGAGAAACTGGCCGCAAACGAAGTACCCGCCTCAAAGAGCACAAAAGAGACGTGGAGAAGGCAACACATGCCACAAGATCAAAAACTGAACTGATGGACAATTGTTGGACGACTGGTCACACTTTTGACCTTGCGAACGCTGTGAGCCGGGCACGCGAACAACGGTGGGGCCCCAGAAGATTTCTGGAATCATGGTGTATTCGCAGTGACCCATCCGCCTGTAATTCTAACCGCGGCCCCATCCCCGACGTGTACACCGACATCCTGAAATAACTTTTAATTTAACTTCACATCTACGACGGACGTAAAAGAAGTTGAAACCAGAGCCGTGTGTAGAGAGAGTTTGGTCAATGGGAGGGCGCGGGCAGAGCCAGGGCGTGCGTCAGACTCGGAAAGAGGGCTTGGCATGCTCTCTTGACCAACCAGAAGCCGAAAAGAATCTCCTATAAGTGGTAGCGAGAAACTGTTTTGATCAAAGGTATATGTTCGTATATGGTTTTAATAAGTGCGTAAGAGTGAAGTGTAGTAACTCTTTGTGGTTGAAAATAGGGTGCACGTGTTGTATTGATCATGATCATGCAGAAAGATGTAAGAAACGAATGCGCCGTTCAGCTCTGTTTTGCTCGGACAGTGTGTGACCGCTCGGACGGCGGATTCCCGGCCCTCGGCGCTTGGTGTAAGGATTATGTCGATCGTTCCGCTAGTCGCACTCTTCCACCATAATTTTGGATGAGCGTGATTGAAACATCACGTGTACCATATTTTCAGTCACCGAGAGTCACTCCGATGATGCAGTTATCAGGTTTGTTTCTCGCAACCACCGCCAGGGTATTATTTCCGGCTTCTGGTTGGTCACATTCGAATTTCCGCAGACGCCCTGGAACACGCCCAGCGCGCTTTCGGCCAATGGCGCCTCCTCATTTGTCTCCTATACTTCCCAACGAATGGCCAAACTCTCTACATATACAACTCTGGTTGAAACGAGAGCCGACGATGATGATGCCTCCCGTATGCCATGCACGAAGAAGTCGGCAGAATTAGCGCTACGGATGAAGAGAAGGAAGAAGCAAGCGTTGGATTCCTGGTAGCTAGTCGGGTGTTCCTAGGCCGCACTGATGATGTTTCCCACATAGGAGACAAAACGTGTTATATATTGTTGGTATTGTTATGCAGGTCGGAAATAAATATTTGTTTTTAATCATGAATCCCGGCTTTTGTAACATTTTTACATTTTTGCCTGGCACTCAGAACCCTGGCCCTATCTCGTGTCTCACGTGCTCGTGCGCTCGCGCCAGCGTAGCGTCTCGATCGATACACTAGACAGGCACGTATGCCAAATATGTATATGTTTCCACCAACGAGGTAGAGGGGCTTCGAGTGATAAACCGGAAGTTCGGAACTGGCACCCCCCTTGTTGCCGCCATGTTTTACGCAAATATGACCATTCGTCACGTGACCTCCCAAGAACCGTGACGTCACCAATAAAATGGCAGCGCCCAGAGCTGGCGGATGCGAGTTTGTTCGGTGCGCGGTAGCCGTGATATGCAGCTGCTTTCGGACGACTTTGGGCTTCTTCGTGCTCGCTGACGCAGATATAATTTGAAAATATGAAAGAATGAGACTTTATACCCTTTTTGCGCAAGATCGCTCTGGATCATCTGGATATTAACACCTGTGAGACAGCATCAGCCGTATCGCCGTCCCGGTGCTCGGATTTCCGGATGTGTTCGAGGATCGATATAACTTTGAGTGCTTTTGCATGACATTTTCGCATTCTCTTAGCTTTGTTTTAACGTTGGAATGTCTGAGAATCGACGCAAAATGTATGCGTCGGACGTAGGGCCTAGGGGAATTTGTTTCAGCCCTAGGTAACTACATAATCGCAACAACTTTTAGCGATAAAGCTCCCGCGATCAACGTTTTGTGCTAATCGACGATTTTACATTCGATCGCAATACGTTTTTGAAGTGAAAGTCTGGCGTCAGCTTCATTGACGTGCACGCGAACTCTTACAAAGCATTCGAACCGATCATTCGGAAAAAAGGTCATTACCTATGTTCATAAAACAGTTTATTTGTCTCCTTGGAACTCGGAACACAGCAAGTCTTCACATTTTTTATTCATCAGAGCACAAAATGTTGCATCCGATGTCCCTTAGAAATTAGTATTAGTAGGCTGTTTACCTTGCCGTTCGGTATCAAGAGTCCACAGTAACCTACATGTGTATGATCACTCTTTAGTGGTCCAGAGAGAAAACCACACATATCACTATTTCGTTAATTAAATGTAATGCGACTCGAAAATAGAAGATTAAATGCACATTTTTCTGTTTCGTAGGATTTATTGCTGCAATAATTTTTTTTTCATCAAAAGTGCATTGTATCACCCGGTTAACGCTTTACTTGTTTTTAATTACCTGGACAAGAGGACTCATATTTGCATTCATCCCTTGCCCGAAGAGCAGTCTATTCCTTTCAGTCTCTTCAATAGGCTTTTTAAAAAATGTGGGCCACCTATACTTCGTTTAACCGTAACTTGGTAACGGGAAACCGAAACAGCTGTCTCGAGCCAATCAGAGAGACGGAGTGAAGGTGTGTGACAAATCTGTGCAGATGAGCCCTCTGATGATATGTTGCCATGTGCCTTTCTCCAACGTGCATATTGTATCACCTGGACTGTAGCGTTCGCCGTTTGCCAAAATGGGATGAAACGAATTACAGTAGCTACTACTCTAGTTACCCAAGGCCTTCATACTTTGGGCATTTGTTCGACAAGAACGTTATGTCAGCCATCACTGTGAACTCGGCTCAGCACCTATTGGACTCGAATGCTGCATTAGCACTTCGACGCGAACTGGAACCCCTTCGTGTGATTTACGCCGAAAAAAAAAAGATGGTGACAGTTGTATTGCTTGGTGGGGTTTTGCAAAGGGTCTATTCTGTCATACGTATAGGAAGTGTGTTGCTATATTTGAATGCATCAACATATACTATTAAACTAGATGCTCAGAGGTGTGTTTGTTTATTGCAATTAACAGCTTACAGCAATAAATATTTCTTACGAGTGTAATATTTATTTTCGGTAGCTGGCTCCGTTTTGTGCTCATCAATGTCAGTGTGCTTTGATGTTATTATCATGTGTGTAGTTTTAAGTATCCTCTCTGCAATTCCTACAGAGGCCCTTGGAGGGAATAAATTAATAAACAACATTTTCATATCACTAGAGTTGGTTTTGGAATGCGCCAGATGTTAAGGAGAAGTGCAACGAGCGCAGCCCAATACAACCAGTCTGCCAGTCTGCTATCTCCCATCAATTAATATTGAGGGGTCAGAGATGCGAGTGTCCTCAGAAGGTCCAGCACGTGTGGTGAACAGAATTCTTTGTGTATAGACTCGGAAGGCGTAAAGGCACGTGTAAATATGTTTACTTGGTTAGTGTATCAAACATGTTAATTTCCTCTTGATCACATAATTATTTCTTCTTTGCAGATGGTTCCATAACGAGTTGTTTCTGCGACAGTCTCGTGTCAGGCGTTGAGTCGTAGTACCTGTGCTCCTTGTTGTCGGATGACGCTCCTGGCACGTCGGTGTTCAGTTTGGTCGAGTGGCAACTTTGACCGATTGGTACCGTCTTGTAACCACTGACATCATCTTCTAATCCACAAATTTTCCTGGTGGTTTTCTGCGCCAATGCAGCAAGCTCGGGCATGCATTTCTTACGCGGCTGTGCCTATTGCTGTACCGTTGACGTGATGGCTGGCAACAATGTTAGTTTGCTATCCAAGCCACTGCTCTTCCTTTTCATTATGGCAATTGTTTTCTGCATCCTCCGACCCCTGCAACTTGTGTAAGCCTCATGTGGCAAAGTGAAGTCGGGTGATGCTTGGTGTCCACTTTTGAGAACAACCCAACCATTCTTTCTTCAAGTCACTCAGCGGCATTCTCTCTCAAAGTTGGAAACTGCGTGCTTCGTGGAGTGGATACAGATAATTGATTTCAGCAAATTATTAGATATTGTCCTTGGACGACAACCGACACCAAATCAACTGTCCTTGCTTTTCCGCTCACATGCTTAGTCGTGCTTACCTCCCGTCGAGGTGATGGGGATCAGAAGCTTCGGGGTAATGTCAGCACCAGGGACATAGGACGCCTAAGATAATCCTCAATGTCCCGCGGAAGCCCCGTAAGACGTGGTCGAGGGTCGTTCGGCACGAACCGTTGCAGGCCAATTCACTGGTATGGGCACCTTTAGTAAACATGGTCGACCTCATGCAGTGGTAGCAGAGTGGTTTTCGGTCGACCATTCGCAGCACCTCCGTTTTCTTCGGTGTACTTTGCTCAGCGCTGACCTACACTGGTTCTTCCCGATGTCGGGAATGCTTCGGCGTTGGGGTGTCTCGTTGAATTGGCATTGAATGCTAACGGGTAGCCGGTGGCGAACGTCGTGACTTTCTGGCATATTGCCGCGCCCAGGGCTGAGAAAGCAACGCTCGGTTACGGACCTCCAGAAAGTTCTCGTTTATTCATGTACCGCACGTAACTTCTATCATTTATACCTGCTTTTGTTTTCTAGAAAGTGCGTGTTCATTCTCGCCCGATCACGCGACGCTCGAGCCGCTTTCGCCGAATCTTCGAGATAGCGACGCACTCTAGATAAGAGGCCGCCCGCGACCTTGTCGAGTCCCAGTCTCGCCCCTTGCTCGATCCTGCGGTTTTGCCGACATCGACGCCAGCGACGCTCTGCTGTTTTCTTTTGTACCCTTTTATTTTTGGCACAAGTTCGCCACATTCAACGTTTATTTCTTTCTGTTTATTTATTGTTTATTTGGTCACCACCCGTGACAATATGTTGCCCTCGGTTCGTCAGATGCCGCTTCGCTCGAAGAAGTCTCCAGTTGAAATGCCTGTCGAACTTGTTCCGAAACCATCTCGGCAATCAAATTAAAAGCTGGGCAACTGATGGCAGGAAGTCGCTTCCTGATCTCCTTCCGGACAACGTTGTGGATGATGTTGCGGATGCCTGGGAGGCTGGTGTCGAAGTTGCAGCTGGACGACTCGAGTGTCGAGACGCGGGGGAGTTGTTGATAGTGAGAGGCTCGGGCCTGCAGTGTACATTCAATGTTGGAAGCCTAGGTGATATGAACCCTTCGACTGTTATCGTGGGGCTTCAGACGAGGCTGCCGAAGGTGTTGTCCCTCACATGAGGGACATGGGATTCTGAGCTTCTTGTCTTCTGTAGCATCAGGGTTTGCGGTGGTGCTCGACCAGGCGCAAAACATCTTACACGAAGGCGGTGACACTCTCGTTGGGGCCATGTCCAAGACAGAATCTGAATTCAGCTCACTCTCGTCAATGGTGGCTGATGAGCGTGCACTTCAGCTCGATCTTGAAAACTTCTCATGACAATAGGGAGGATTCGCGGTTCTCAAACAAGTGCCTGGCAGTTTCTTCCACAAAAAGTATAGGTTGTCCAGAGGCTGGTTATCTGTCCATTTACTGTGGCGGGCGACACGGTCATATTCTTTAATCCAGCCCTCGACGTCTTCATACACCTTGAGTGAAAGGGCGTCGAAGTGTGAGGTGCGACGGGCATGCAAACAATGGTGGGAGCGGGCACGATTTGCTGCTACAGGTTTATCATTGTTGGCTTAGTCAGCTTCGGTTTTTCTGGCAAAAGACGGAAATCCGGAGGTTCTTGCTGACAGCAGCGACTGGCTCGGATTTCAGGTTCTTCGTGGAGTATTTCTGAGGTTCGTCCTTGTGGTACTCGCTCGTCTTGCGGTTTTTCTGCCGGGCTCGGGTTAGAACTTGGTTCACGGCTCGCTGGGGGTTTAAGACGCGGGATAGTCCGCCACCCCTGTCCCGTCATTGGGCAACTCGGCTGAGGAGCCGCCAGGGTACAGACAGAGTGAACGGCTATGGGTAAAGTACCCGGCACCTCCACCAAAACATACGATGACAGCTGAGCATGGCCTGGAACTTTCCAGAATACTAAATATTGACAGAAGATAGGATTTGAACAAGCATCCGTGACAATATAACAAAACTGACAAAAGAGAGTATCCTGACCACTAAAGAAACTGCACTGCTTTAGTGGCATTCTGGTCGAATAAATCCTCTCCTTCGGGGTTTGGTGACTGTCGTGGACGGACTTAACTGAAATGGATGTGGGACCACTTTTCTGGTAATGAGCCGCTGCAGACTGTCGTCGAAAAGCGGCGTGAACGGGTGGACTTGGTAGGTAACACGCGTGATGAGCTTGCAATTCGCGTACCGAGTGTTGATCAAACTTGTGTCGACGAAATGTGCGACAGACAAGCGGAATCAATACCAACGGCAACACCTGTGCTCCGTGAAAGTGCGCGTCAACGCCAGAACAATTTAGGAAGCAGCACAGCATCACCTAAAGCACGGCACAGGAACTACCAGCGTGAAAGCAGCTCTCCGGTGAGCCGCACAACCAAAGTGAGCCTTCGGTCATTTCAACGGAGCGGCACCACGATTGCACACTGCCAAGCACGACTCACGCAATTTCCGTCGCTAAACTGTGTATCCAAATATATTGTACACGCTTCACTGCAGACCCAGAAGATTCCGATGGTCAACGAGAGCATAGAAACGTCGCCTTAAAATGTATCCTAGCGGTATGCGAATCAATCTGAGGTCCGAGGAACGTAGGGCCGATTGTCTCTTTCGTGGCAATAGCCCCGTCGGTTACCAGCGAAATGCACACCCTTCCTCCTTATTTTCACGTTATACCTACGTCAGACACCACGCTGAACTAAAGTCGCTTTCGACCGGCCTCATATGACGGCTTCCGCGTCTGAAATCAACTCGCCGAAACGATCGACTACGAACAAAGCATCCGACGAGCTCCGGCAATGCTCCGGCCCAGCTGGGGCCAGCCGCTGCCTGGGCACTGCCATCTTCCCTGTGACGTCACGTATTTGGTTAGGTCACGTGACGAGTGGTCACATTTGCGTACAATGGCAGCGGCCTTATGGGGGTCACTTTCGAGTGCAGACCGGAACCCCGGTTTATCGCTCTGAGCCCCTCTACCTCGTTGGTTTCCACGAACGAAAATTTTGGTGCCTCAATAATTCGATGCAGGAGCAAAGCCGAAACTAACGCCTTCAGCAATTCGTGAACTACAATATAGAAATAAATTTTGGTTTCGCTCCTAACTTAAAATTTGGCTCACAGCGTCAATAATACGCTAAGAACCGTTTTTTGTTGTTGTTTTCAGGAGACAGAGGTGACCTCTCCGCGCACTAATCCAGCTTCCTCGTTGAAATGAGGGTAATTTTGTGTAGCTCAGTAAAATTAGCACACTACCACACATGTTTAAGAACCGGTGCACCATCACGCATCTCCCACCCTCAACATAACCAACATTTTGAAAAACGAATGGCGCGACCTATAGACGATGGGAGTTGCAATATAAACTTTTAAATTGTCGGCAAGCAGCTCCACATCACACCGAACCAACTCGCATCAAGAGGCTCTGGGCGCTTCCCTCTTACAGGTGACGTCGCGCCTTTTGTGAAGTCATGGGAGGAGTAGACAAAGGTGGGTGCAACACTGCGGCAACCAGGAAAAAGGGGCGGGGGAGGAAGGTGCCACTTAAGGACTTCCGGTTTATTCTAAGGCCCTTACCTCGTTGGCTTCCCCTTAGAATAGGTAGATTTACTAGGTTGTTCCGATGACTCCAATAACAATTATCGATACACCGCTGACGTCTTCGCACAAGCATCGTATCGTTACCGAGTATCCTTATCGGAAGTATCAGAACGATCACCTAAAACTCCCTAATACTGCGCACTTCGAGGAAGCTAAAATCCAGTAAGTGCGCTTCACCATACGTAAGTAGAAAACTGGAAATACATAAGTGGGCTTCACCCTACGACGTTGCGCACTGTGCGGAAGCGACCCAGAAAAGGAACCACGCCTATTTTACATCAACCGCAGGAAATCTGCATGTGCCTTTAAACTTCGAAAGAGCACTTATGCAATTAATAGGTCCTGTAACAATCTAGCTTGTTTCACTTTAATTTCTTGCCTCAATTAGGAGGCTAGCTTTTGAAGTTCACAGGCCAGGCAGAACATACAGTAGTCACTGTAATTATAAAACGTGCTGCAGATTGAGGGGACTGAAGAAAGTAAAACTGCGGAAGGATTTTATATAAAAAATAATAAAAAAAGCTATCGTTCAAAGACAGTAATTTATCTTTTTTAAAAGAGTAGAGAATTGACCAAGAACGAACACGTAACAAAAATTATGTTTCTTAACAAGTGACAGCAGAACACTGAATATCAGCAAAGGCCTTTAGAACAACCAAAGCTACTAGCTAGTATGCATAATTTACCTAATTATAAACGTTCTGGCAGCATCTATGAGAAGCAAGGCGAATTAATATATCTAATATTCTTTGGCTCAAAGTTGGATTGGTCGACAATAACATCGCAGAAGCTGGACTTTCACTTGGTGATTGCAATAAAAAAGGTGCCAGAATGCTACCGACGAATCTACAAGATATACAAAATTTTAGAACGGCTATATCGCAATAAAAAGTTTCGTTGGTCTGTTTTTATCTAAAATATGCCAGCACTAACGCAGATGTTCTTACTGACAAAGCGCAAAATGACGGCATCAAAACCGGGGGGGATGTCAGACACCCGGCTGGGAAAACGAGTTCTCAATTCTGATGCCACTAAACGCCAGCACTTCGACAGCAATACAGCTATTCGATCAGGAATACTGGTGTCAGTACTTAACGATCGAATCTCCTGCAACCAAACCACGAGGCATGTCGGAAGTAAAACCGTACTAAGATCCACACAAATTAATATATTCAAGTCACAGACATCTACAAGAACGACGATAAGTAGAACCAACATCGAAGCAGTAAGCAAGAAAGAAAATGTTATGAGAACGGTTCAGACAAGTGCCACAAATGATCGAAATTGTTTGCGCCGATCGAGTGGGAAACAGCAGCGCTGGCAGGGCAGGAACACAATGATCAATGACTGTCCAGCACATCGGAAAATCAGGGAAAACAATTCGAAGACCATAACGGAAGTCGATTCCTGCGTGGACGTAGGCGGGACACGAGTGACGTCTAAATGCGTGATGGAGTCGTTTCTTCGTCTGACTCGGCTACGTTCATGCCCATGGACATATCTACCATCAGTTAAAGGAACAACGTTAAATATATAATATCCGAATATTTTGCAAGGCTGAGACTGGACCAACGATCTGGTGTACTAAGACAGTTGACTCTCCACAAGCCGTTTTTCTTTCTTTTTATTTTCACGGTTTTAGTAAACCGGAGGAAGCTTTTTGCGCCGGGAACCTCGGGGGCCATGCCTGCCAGGAGAGTTGTAGTTTTCGTAAGTTTAACGAGATGGCGACACCCGACCAACGTGCGCTAAACCGGAGCGTTGTTGGCGCCCAGCTCGTATTCGTCCACGAACGCTGATGTGTCTGACGTTCCTCTGTAGTTTTTGAACGGATCGTTTTTATGCGTTCTATGAATTGTCATAACTGTTCGTCCCTCGACCCGTGCATGTACGGGGCGCGGGACGTGATACTAACTGGATGTTCTGCAGTGCTCCCAATGCCTCACATGAAGAGGGAGCGGGCTTTAAAGGACATAGTTGAACAGATGCGGCGACGTGCTGAGTATGGCTGTACTCGACGTGTCGAAGGAACGCAGAGATATCGTAAAAGACACGCAGTAATTCGACGCAGTCTTCAGCAATTGAAGCACGAAAGAAACACACACAGCCCCGGTTTCACTGCCATAGATGTTTTAAGAACTTCCCAGCTACATTCACGGCGACGGTGTTACGCCTGGCAGAAAACTTTATGACGTCATCAAATCACGTGTCGCAATTCAACCAAAGTAGATCACACCCCGACCGAGAGGTGGCGGGCGCGCCCGCGCTCACGGCAGTGCCGTGGTCAAGGGTGAGGGTATGGTGCCCGGGACGCGTCTCCGACTGGTGTGTTTACCTCGTCCAAAAAAAGTTGTCCCTCGATTTCCGCAGAGGTGTCACGATGTCGCCGGTCGCGATCCTGGCGGTGTCCCAGCCGCGGTGGTAAGTGCGGCAGACGCCTGTTCTGCTACAGGTCGCTCTTCAGTGTGACAGTCCACGGAAGTTTCGGCAGCTACCCAGGCAGCACACAGTATTGCGTCAATATTGGCGTTGGATCGGAGAAATCGGGCCAATAGGGAGTCTTAGGGTACCGTTTTTGCACATCCGAGACGGTACGATGGACCCTCCGATACGAACTGCGCATGCGCTAGCAGAGAAGGCTCACATATGCGCGGTTCGTACCGCGGAGGGTCCATCGTGCCGCATCGGAGGTGCAAAAACGGTTCTCTAAAACTCCTAATATCATTCTGATACTGCCGATACTGGCGCTGGATCGTAAAGATCGGGCTAGTACTACCGTGATGTGGCCGATGTTGACGGAACATCACTTGGGGGTGGCCTACGCCACGCTGATATACAGAATCTAGCGCCTTTTTCGATAATATGTTGGGTCTGAACCGTCTATATCGGCCGGTATTAGGAATTCTTGACCGTTTCTCAAACGATACTGAATCGCGGTCGATCGCACCGGCCAATCGCGGCGGCCGCCGCTGTTGGCACGCAGGGGGGGGGGGGGGGGGGGGGGGGGAGGGAGGGAACGTGGCGCAAAGCGGGGGGCGGCCATATTAAAACCGCTTACGTTGCCAGCACAGGTTTTGCAGCGACCAAGTTGATGCCATATACGGCGGACTGAGCTTTACTTTTTCGTTTTGAAAAGAATATGTATTGTTGAGTTACATAAGTCCTCCTGCATACAGACAACCAAGTTTAATTATATTTGACTTGTTTACTTTGTTTGAAACCCTAAAAACAGGTTTTTAACGACTTATTGCTTCCATCATTTTGGAGTACGCAAGACAGTTATCTCCCTGCTCTGGTTTCGGTACAAAAGCAAGGCAAAACGCTCGTAGTTCCCGCCCTCAGTACACGTTGGACACCGTCCACACCTTGACGCCGGATAACAGGATGAACAAGGATTTACATTTACTTCAAAGGTCGGTCACTTTCGCCGCTTCCTCACCGTTGAGCAGCCGGATCAGCTGGCGGCAAGCCGCGGATGAAAGGCTTGAGCATCAACAGCCTAGAGCAGAGGTCTCAAACATGCGACCCGCGGGCCGCATGTGGCCCGTGATTCACTGGGACGCGGCCCGCAGGTAACTGGCTACGAGTCGCAGTTCCCA
>NW_024609873.1:4361760-4544260 GCF_016920785.2 Ixodes scapularis
CTATCGCATACTCTCAATACGATGTAAGGAAATGTCTGTATATCAAATAGTTTCTTAAGGTGAACATTGTGATATGCTGCTAATGCATACTTTAGCAGTGCTGATATCTGAAAGAATTCTTACTCAAACTAAGATGGACCATCAAAACATCTCTCGGGTAGTTAATTTCTTTAAAAAACCCGATGGAGACAATATTTTGTTTTTATTCTATGCGTCATTACAGGGAAATTTCCCGTTTGGCAATTTTCACAAAACTTTGGCGTCCTCGAAAACCGAACGGTGAGTACTAAACGTGCGAGTTCATCTGTTCTCTGCGATTCAGCAAACTTTTAGTCAAGTCGTCGACCTGCTTCTTCGCTGTGCCTCCAAGCATTAGTTTCTTCATTAGTTTATTCTTATGTCAACTAGTATCAGCGGGCACGTCCAGTACGGCCGTAGATATCCTGAATCTTCCCCCGGGATGGTTTCAGTCGTTCCGCCGCCAAACCTGGCCGAACGAAGAACATGATCAGATGAAGGTATTCGTAAAAAACGTCGAGAATTTAAGCTCGCAACTGCGTCGTAGTTCTCAAATTGACCCGTTACAACTGTATTTTTGGTTCTGTACCACAAGGCATACATTTATACCATAAAAATGAGCGAAAACGACACAACACACCAACACAGCATGCCTGCTGAAACCGAAACCAACCAAATTGAAGCCACCTGATGGCTCCGTGTGTGTCAGCGCCCTCTGTCTACCGGTCGGGTAACTGCTTAGATTAAAAGGTCGATAGCTGCCAACCTGTTCCGAGCTGTGGTGCGTGAATACGCTGGCCCACTGATCTATCTTATACGTTTCTATTTAATAACTACATATAATAAGGTCAGAACTAGATATTTGTAATTACTGTGGAGTAAGGTTGGCACGTGGGCGCGTTGACACAGAAAATTTGTCCATGAGACTCAGAGGTCAGACAGAGCGAGTCATTTTTAAATACAACAGAGTACGTCGTATTGAATAAAACTTTTTTTTCCTTTTTTTTTAAATGAGGAAGATGAAGAAATCGGGGTTAAGACGGCATACCAGTTTGGGAATTTACCGACTGGTCAAATGCATTTTGTACATATGCGATACAGCTTTTATAAAATTCGACTTTGATGGCCGTTGAAGGTCAGCATTTTTGTCGACCACTATTAAAAAGGTAGAACAACGCTAACAAATACGGATGACAAAAGGAACAGAGTACGCACACAAGGGGCTGACTGTCAATTGAATGTTTTATTTCCGAAAAGCGCGTAAAGCGTTCAGTTGAAAGTCAGCGCCTTGTGCCTTGTGTTCTTTATCTATTTTAGCGCTGTGTTACTTTTTTCTAGTTATGTTCAAACTAGTCCACTTAATGCCTTGCTGTTGACCGTTCTCGTTTCCCAATGACAACACTATCCCGATCGCTGCAATTAACCGTACAGGCTTTCGCGCGTCCGAAGGCTGACTACTGAGCTTTATATTTCATTAATATATGTATAAGGTTCGGTCTCTTCCACGCGCCCAAACCTGTAATGACCACTGTTGCGAATAGAGTTCAGGGGAATTCCTAACTACTGGGGAACAACACAAGTCCACAAAATTCCAGCATGCTGTGCGTGTGTTGTGGTCCCATAGCCGCACCAGGAGGCAACACATTTTTATTATTATTATTATTATTAACGAGTGCTTTCGACGCTGCTCCAAACGCTCGAGTAAGTCGGACATTACCGATACTTGTCTTATCAGCCCAGTAAATGGCGGTGTCGTTGGCGTATACGCAAAAAGTTTCACTTCCGCAGAATAGAAGTGATAACCGCCCACTGTGGGGATAGAAAGTACACATAAGCAAGGGAAGGTAGCGAGTAAACAAAAAAAGATATAAAGTGCATGGCGGGTGGCAAAGTTACGGTTTGTAAACAAGGGCTTGCTTTGAAAGTAATGTGCCAGATGTTATTTCTCGGAAACTGCTCATTCAAAATGTATGAAATTCACATGCAGCATCACAGCTCGTTTCTTGTACATATGCTATTGGGTCATAATCTCCCGTCAGTTGTGCGGTTTTTCACCAGAGTGAAACAAGGACATGCATGCCTTCCCTGTACACGTGGTTTCCTGCTTTGACGCCATGCCCTCACTCCATAAATTGCGCTTTGGTCGCAGTGCATTCATGAGTGGTCCAATGTGAAGGATTACCACAGCCCCAAAGCAAGGTTATGAATGGGATGAGGAAGTGGAGTTTAACAAATCTTTACGATTTTTTGGGGCGATTTGAGACTTGTGTGAGCGCATGTGGGCGAAGTCGGGCTGGGACAAGATGTCCCCTTGATACCTAGTGGGCCGCACACACACCAGTAACGTCGGTATTTGGCAAAGCACTAACTTTTCTGACTGAAACCTGTGAGATCAACTGCCGGCTTGTGATGTGTCTATTCGCACCAATAATAACATGGCCGCGCGGCAACACGTCAGCCAGTGGGAGGACGTGACGACCACGGCCGATCATGCAGATCCATTTTCCTACTTTCTGTGGCCTTCGTATACACTAAACCCAGCGTTCGAATCTGCTCCTATCGATTGCATTACTTTTATATTCACAGCACACAAACGGTTGGGAATTTGTTTTCATTGTTTATTTTCCCGGTTCAAAGAATGTTGTTACAGTTCGTTGTTTGTGACCCCTGTCCCACAGTGGCTACGGACTACTACAGCAGCGTCCCCCGTGCGACGACAATGTAATTATACACACGCATAAAGGAAACATAAATGTTTAAATCTTTACAATTCTATGTCACTATCTTTATTTTTGGATGAGAAACAAATTTTGAGGCACTATGTTTCGAGCAACCCTCGTAACTCCTTTCTTTTTGTAGCTTTTTTTTTTCTTTCTTTTTTTTTTCTTTAAACGTATGAGCTTACGTGACAAAAAATGGCGATAAACAAAATACACGTTATCAAAGCCGTCTTCCCCAAGTTAGACTTTAATCATGGTGACTTTAACGGCTTAACGAGTACAGCTCTTAATGACTATACGCGTGGCGTGTAGTTTATCTGAGCACTGCCCTTAAAGGGACACTGACACCCCCCAAAAAATGTTTTTTATTTTTTGCCAGGCGCTTCATTATGGTGTCGGAGGACTACCCAATTAATATTTTGCAACAGAGTAGCGTATTTATTTAATAAAGCCAAAAGACGCAACTGCTCGAAACCGAAACCGAAACCCGACGGAGGTCGGAGAAGTGGAGAGAAGAGAGTGACTGGCGGAAGTCACGTGGCTACACCCGACCGTGCGGTTTTTTTTTTTTTTTTTTTTTCTCCTCTCCGGTAGCAGACGACACGACATGCGGCGTGCGATGCCGCGTGCGGGAACTGCTTGCCGTGCGATTCTTTTGCAGTTATGTTTGTTCCGCTCGTTGTTCTGTACTCCAAGATGAGTTGTTTTGTACATTGAGGAGTTGGAGATGAGTAGTGAGTGCCCGTGGTGAATTTCCATGATCGGCTCCGAAAAGAATAAACCCAAGATGTTGCGTGAAGAGCTGGCTCACATGTCCTGCATCCGAAAAAAAGTGGCATTGTGCGACAGAGTTTCCGAAAGATCAACGGGATCGGGACCAATGGCTGGCTGCAATTCCTGTAGAACATTTACGGGCACCTCGGAAAGCGGACGCTACCTGATTTATATGCTTCTTGCATTTTGTGGAAAGTGATTACATTGAGTTCGCAGGTGTCAAAACGAAAATCCCATACCGTTTAATTCAGCGAAGTATCGTCCACAACATTTGTTTGTTATTTTTTTGTTCGTTTCTTCAGTGATGATTGTAAAAAAAGAAAAAGATATGTAAACATCAAAAAATGATTGAAAAAAAAAAAATTCACGGCGGATCGAACCCGGTCCTACCGCGTGTGGAGCGGATGTCTTTCCTACTGAGCTACTGGGGCATCTCGTTTCTGGTGGATCTCTTTCCTTAGTAATAATTCAGCCGTAAACTGTAAGTTGGAAAGTTTGCTGTCGATTTTTCTCTAACAAAAGCACTCCCGGGTCGAAGTCGGGAAGCACCACGCTTTGGGGACATTCGCACCTAGTAAAGAAATCGTACGCGTGCATATTCAACTCGAAGTAGACACGTTGTGCTTGACGTTTGGGCGAGCGTTGTCTTCAGCCACGAGAAGGGAGCGACGGCTCGGCGACGTCTTCGTGCAAATCGGCTTGGTGGCCGGGCGTGTCGTACGGGATGAATACCAATTCTTTTGATCAGTCCCAAATTTCTCTTTTAACGGTAGACAGAATTCGCCGGTACCGCGAACGATAGTTCTCAAATAGAGGTCCCACGCCCGTCGTCCGCTGCCATCGCCGTCCCCGCCGTCCCCGCGAGTCCCACGATACGCGAAACGACGAACGCACAGAATGCTTCCGGTTGTCTGTGGAACTTTTTTTTTCAATCAACGTATTTACAGCTTTTTAGAAGCCATAAAAAATGGGTTTCATATTTTTTTCTATTTTTAATATTGAGTGTGTGCCTTCAGTGACCCACGACTTTGATTAAATTTGGTGGTCGCATCGATACCTTAGAAAACGGCCCGTGACCGCGAAAAAGAGAGTGAGCGAGACTCGAACCGGCCAGTTCTTGATCGGCGGTTTTCGGGCGGAAAGAAACCGAATTTCGAGCCGCAAATTGTGTTCGGGGTAGTTGAGCTCTCATATGTCACGTACAACTAAAAACCTCGGCGAGCATAAATACCCTGTCAGTGTCCCTTTAATTATTGAAAGTTCAAAGCTCACCAGGTGGCCTTAATTATTTCTCCGCTGAGGCGAGCCAGATATCCTTCGTTGGTACGGCACGTGCACCCCCAGAATTGTTTTCTTTGTTCAATAATTTCTATATATTTTGAAACGACACCAGTAAGAAAAAAACATAAAAAAGCCCTTTTGTCGGAACTTTAGAAAACATACGTGTCATAGTTTACGTCGCAGAGAGTGATAGAGCGATATCTTTCTACGTGCATGAGTTTATCTGCGTGCTTATAGATGTTGGAAGTACCCTAACTCTGCGGCAGCTAACAAACGACGGCGGTGAACCCCCAGCCCCATAAGTCTCCAGAAAAGACCTAGACTAAGAAAAGGCAGAGTAGTTCAAGGGTGTGTCTCGGGTGGGAATTTATCTGGGCCTAATGTTTCAGTTTGGCGGGTCGCTACCACGCACCAAACTTTCTCCTGCTTTATTAACCGGAAAGGTAGTCCGCGTTGTACTTTACTTCTATGGGCAACAAGGAAGGTGTAATCTGTTGCAGGCTAAGAATAGCAGGACAAGCGTCTCCCTCATATCCCTCCACCCCTCCACTTCAGCGGAGCGAACGCTGGAAAGGAGACGAGTGGAAAGTAGGAAACTACCAATCACGGCGAGCAGAAGTTTTGAGGGGCTTGCCCCGCTATTCTACACCAACAACATCCAATGGGGTCTTTGTTATTTTCCTGTTGACCCTTTAAGCTAAGAACTAGAGTCGGAAGACGCTCTTTCGTGCTCTCCAGACCACACAAGAAATTGAAGTGTCCAGACGGAAGAAGCTACAAATTGTCCTCGGTCCTGCTATGCTTCCTGTCGCCTTTAGATCTACTACCGTGAAGACTCAGTGTGAGCTCGGCGGCACGAATGCTCGGGCAGTAGGGCTAACCGCTGGCGCTTGAAGCCGTCGCGGTTGTTCTTTTCCTTGGAGGTGACCCAGCCGATGTCCTTTTAACGCTAGAAGCCTAGTTGAGCAGCTTAGTTCCGGCAACCGCGCTCCTCGGCCTCCCATTGTATCGGCCGGACTGCCGGGCCCGCCCGCGTGCCTCGCGGCCACCGGCATCGCGCGCGGCGGTCCTGTCATTACGGCGCGGGAGCCCGCAGAGAACCCTCCGTGGGCCGGATCGGCGGCCGCGCGCACCAGCGCGATAGGCCACCAAACGTATCGGAGGCGGAGTCTCGCGCTATTTAAGGCCGCGCGCGCGAAGCCCACCTTCCTCGGTGCGCCATGCTCTCCTCGGTGCGGTGTGCGACGGCGCTGGCGGTGCTGGCGGTCGCGTGCTGCTACGCGACGACGTCGTCGACGACCCCAGCCGACGAGGAGTCGTCCCCGAGCGGCGGCAATTGCACGCGGTGCGCGTCCCAGGGCGAATCTCGCTTGGCCCGGCTCCAGGCCATCAAGGCCCAGATCCTGAGCAAGCTGGGCATGCAGCGGGCGCCCAACGTAACGCGGAGCGTCCTGCCGGGCATCCCGCCCCTACATCGGCTCCTGGACCGCTACGACGCCGGCCTGATGCAAGCCGACGCCCCCTTCGTGCCCGGAGAGCAGTACGACGAAGAGGACGACTACCACGTGGCCGCCGAGAAGGTCATCAGCTTCGGCATGCCAGGTCAGCTTTGGTGCCCTCGGCGCCTGGGGGTGGGCCACTGGTGCGAGTCCCCGTGGGGGGCGGCCATCGGCGCTCGGTGGATGGTGGGCCGATGGCTGCTGATGCCCCTCTCGAGTGATGCGATTCCACCGTTGTTTCTCTTTGGTTTTCTTTATTCCTACGGCTGTGAAACATCGAGTGGCCTTCGTGAGATCTCGGAATGCCACAGGTGCTACGCGGAGTTTTTTTTTTCTTCTTTTTTTTTGGTGCTGTGTTGACCGATGGTGGCGATTAGTGTCCCTGGATGTATTAGCCGTGATCGGCATTCCAACTGTGCTGCGACGGATTATGGTGCCTTGCAGAGCTGCCATCAGTAAGTCCCTTCTTGGTGAACGTGGCCAATCGCGCGCGACCCGAGATGCCAGAACAGCGCGTTGAAGCCGATAGCTTAGCGTCGGAAGACACCCATGTCTCCTGGAACCATCCAAATGCCTCTCCGCAATTCGCGTACAGGGAGTGCAGTGGTTTCAGTGAACTCTTAATTTAAAAGAGGGACATGAAAGCTTCGAGAATACTGAACGTGCTTTATGCGCTCAGGAGTGATAAGTCACCATGATTTGCTAAAGTATAACAGACTTCTTGAGTAATCATAGCACTAAACATTGTTATTCGCGCTGTCGTTTTTCGACGCCATAGATATTTATCCCCGGTATGATGTACGCGAGAAATGTGGTGATTACATTCTTTGATACGAGCTCTTAATTGTTTATTGGACTTGGTTTCATAGAATTGCGCTTTGCCAATACTAACGAATTGACTGGCGCTGAATGAGGTCATGGACTCCCATTTCGCTTTCCACGTTTTTTGCCGTTATATTCGCTTATTGCGCTAATGTTTAAACTTAACTCTGAGACGTTGTTGGGACCCCTAAACCTCTTACATCCACTCCTTTGTGGTTACCGAGTTCAGCGCAGTAATGTTTATCTTTATTGCTTTTCAAGCAGCCCCACGCCATAGTTTCAATGATCCTCAATCGGGTGTTGTGCATTTGCCAATTCGTACTTGAAATATCGTTGTTTCCGAGGCTTTCGTCGTTCTTTGGCACACGAACACGCTTGGGTCGACGCAACTTACACGTTGTCTATACTTCTAGAGCTCGACTAGTGGTCGGGAGCAAGAAATACCCTTTTCAGCTTGGGTCTCTTCGCGAAATCGTCGGTCTATAGAGGAACGCGTTATTGTTCCCACATTGACAACTCTAGTGAAACTTCTTTCAACCAACGTTCAAAACATCATAATGAGAACCCCGTTCATATTTCAACAATTTATCGTTATAACTATTAATCGTTCGTAGCACGACGTAATTAGCCTGGAACACAAGAAAAAAAGGACGAACACAATAAGAACAACTAAAAAAAAAGCTAAATTATTTTAAAGCCAAGACGCGTCTTGTGTATTTACTTTCGTTGTGTACTTCTGCTAGGTTGTGGGCAGATTTGAGGATATCTTGGCTTAATAAACCTTTAGCTGTGGTTTGCAGTTTCGTATATTGTGTCCGTCCTTTTCACCGTACTCCAGGGTTACTATGTCAGTCTTAAACCATCTCACCTGCACTCTCGCCTGTCTAAGTTTTATAGCGTCATGCTGCTGCGGCTAGGGGTTGAGAATACCGTAGCTGGCCAAGAAATGCGTGGCTGTACCTTCTTTGACGTCGTGGCTTTTGGTCGCGTGTTGCTGCCACACAACCGTGCCAGTTCGTAAAGAGAAAAGTGGTAACTAGCGATGTTCAGCTGGGTACAAGTAAAACTTTTATTGGTCCCGGAGGTTAAAACATGCGAAAGAAGGTCGTCGAAAAGTTTCTCTGAAGGCGCCAGCGCTCGCGTTTCGCAAGTTCTGCGTAGGGGCATCAAGTGTGTAGGCGCTAAAACTTAAGACTGTTTTTGACTGCGGAGTCTTTGATTTGATTACATTTTTGAGGCGTGGAACGTAGTTTGCAATCCACCTCACCTCACCCTTGAAGGCAGGGTTTGAAAACTCTAACATAGATTTCTGACATGTATTTCTGATACCATCACGATAATTTTCACAAATGTATTTTTCTAACGGCATTTCAGCGGTCATTGCAATGAACACTTGTAATTGTGCTTCCAGATGCCTCTCAGGGTATTTCTGCGCAACCCTAGTTTAGAGTATGCAATCGATATCCTATTGCTGTAAGTTTTATAAAAAACGAACTATCCATCTAGTAAGCATTTTGCGATGAGGTCAGCACAACCACACAAGAACCTAGGCGCTGCAACAAAAAGAATAATAATTAAAATTAAAAAAAATAGTGTTTTGTTATTTTTGTTTTATCAAAAGAGCTCACGAATTGCGTTTTTAATTTTTTTTTCTTTTTCTTATTTTGTGATAGAACCAAGAGCCTCATAGGGTATTTGTTTAAATTGTAATATCCTTCAAGAGTAATTTTACGAATATATCGTACGTTTTAAATATCCTATTTATGAAGTGTGTAAACTAAAGGTATCTTTGTGCTTATTAAAACTCTTCACAGTTTTTTTTTCTTTTTTTGCTGGAGCATTTTTTATCAGATTGGTTTTCATTTGCTATAGGTATAATATACAAATTTGTGGAGTGTTAAAGCGCTTTTGAAGTAATATTCGAATCTAGGTAAAATTAGAAGTAGTTCTCTTGCCGAGCTGTATTTTAGGTTTGAAATTTTTGCCAAACTTCCAGTCACAGAAGCTTCAGCATTTTCGTTTTGATCTTCGAAATTATTTCACTGTTCTTCCACACTGTTCGTCCATACATTGGGCTGTTCCGATTAACAAGACAAAAAGTCGTATATCTACCCAGCTCGTCCAGAAAATGCTGTACATACAGTGGTGTATCTCTATTAACGGGGTTAACGAGGCGCGACTGTGGCAGTCCTGATCATATATCCTGTTCCAAGATTTGCAAAAACAAAGTCGATCATAAAGTGTTTTTTTTTTTATGGCTGATAAATTGTGCAAGTGTTTTTAGTGAACAATAGAAAGTATTTTTATATATAAAAGTCTGGGAACTCTTTTCGAGAAGATAATTTTTTTGTCATAAGTTTCAAGATTTTTTTAACCGGGTTAGCGGCATTAAATTTTCACAATAACTCACCATCGCACAGATAGTGCCATATTGGTAAAGCCATTCACAGAACTTAAAGTTAAGGTGATCTATGAGCCGTACTACTAAATAGAGTGTGTAGGTTTATTACAATAGAGGTAGCTTTCATAGCTCATAATGTTCACGCATTTATTTCGAAGTTTTTAAATGCGATAGCGTTTATGGGGTCACAAAACTGTGACATGATGTGCATCCGTCCATCGCAGCCCGATAGCTAAAGGTAGCGGGAAATGTTTCCCCTAGATCTAGCAGGAAAAGCTGAATTGGTCCAGAAGCGACGCAGTGTCAGATTTTGTGACACTGCGTTATGACGTAACGTCACAGCGCCTTGTGACGCCAAGTGTAACTGTGACAAGTGATATGGTGAACACGAACAATGTAAATATGATTTTACTCAACAGGCATAAAAATAAATAACTAAGCAGGCAAACTACCCCAAACGTTATCTCTTTACATCTCCATGGCCAGCTGCCATAGAGAGTACTTACTGTACAGGTGACATATTAAGTGGAAAATATCACATCCTAGTTTCACCGGTAAAGTGATCTGGTGAAGTTTTACCGTTTGGCGGTGCTCAGTTAATTTATGCTTTCCGAAAGGCCCAGAACTCTTTGTCAGACTGAACAGGTATATTGAGAACGGCTGGATAACAATATAGTCACTCCTATATTTTTTTGCGACCTGGGTTGATGTTGATTGAACTAAAATAATAATTGAACGTATCAGGAGGAGTATCACAAATGTTATTAACAAATTATGATTTTTGTGACTCACGTGACGTATTTTTAACGTATTCTGCATGTTATATTTTATACTACTTTATTGTGCAAATTTACCATTTAAATTCTCGTGTTTTTTTGTTCCTTTTTTTAGTTTCGTCTTTTTTTCAGGCCTCTGATCCGCAATCGCGCATTGTATACCTGCGTCAAAGTGTAGAAAACTGTTGACTTTCTCAACGCGTGTTATATTTGACAATAATAATCTTTTTTCTTTTTTTTTTCTGGTGAATGTTTAGAAAACGGTTGCTACCTGGAGCCTCAAAAATCCTGGTTACAATAATACAATCTTCACCTAGCACAAGCATATTTTACGAAACATCAAGCATGCATTTTATACCTGCATCAAAGTGTCGAAAACTGTTGACTTTCTAAACGCGTACTAAAGTGGACAGCGGTAATTTTAAATGTTTTTGTAGATACAATCCTATAAAACAGTTGTTACCATATGTACCTGGACCCTCGAAAATCCTGCTTCCTAAGATCCGATCGTAACTTAACAAATGCATAGTTGGCGAAACCAGAGTACGCCAACTCCGATAGATAAAGGGCTGTCCAAACAGAACACGACTCCAAAAGTGTGCTAAGGGACGGTCGCCCTCACTTGTTTTCAAAAGAAAACACAGCACACGTATTCATCTCTATGGAGCAATGGAAGTCAGGTATTTCTTCCGAGCGAGCGGCCTTCTTTGTTTCAGCTCTTTTCGTCCTGCACAACTTGGTTATGCTGTTTTCAGTTCAATTTGAGTTGTAAGCGTTATAACTTAACCACGTTAAATTAACCTGAGGGTGGGGTAGAGAAAGAACATGAAAACTTAGAAGGGACAGAAAATAATCAGGACGACGCCTCAAACTCAGCTAACTGGTTTATTTAGTTCACTTTTTTATGTAGTCTCAATCTCAAGGTCATTTCCACCAACGTACTACACCAAAAGGACGAAATCTATACAGTTCAAGCTCAACAGTCTTCACCACACATTGCAAGAACGTTGACAACCTTTACAGGTCGACGCGATAAGGCAACATCCATCCACCTTCAAACTTGAACAAAAGGATATCTTCCTTTCTTATTCTGAGAACAGTTCATTGTTCTGAATCATAACACGCCCTTTCAACATACAAAAAAAATTGGCACGGTAGTTGGGCCAACACACTTAGAAAAACCAAACGAAACAAAACGTTTTACAGTTTGTTGTAAAATCACAAGCATGGTCGCACTTCAAACAACTCAAAACTCGAAATAAAAAAAAAGAAAAGATTAATACAACTTTAGAAAGATTTTTGAATTGCTTCCAAACTGTAGTGAAGCCTGACTTATGCAGTTGCCCAGAGACTTTTAGCCGCAGAGTCTCCCTTACTACTCTCTTTATATCGTCCCTCTCTTTGTGTACTATTTCCGTCTCCGACCAGAGCGCCGTGCAGTTGTTACATTCATAAATATGTTTCGCGATTTCCGAGTTTTGTGCATTGTTCCTTACATTTTTTTTTATGTTCGTTTAATCTATCATTGATGCAGCGTGACGTCTTTCATACATACTCAAATCTACACTCCAATGGTATTTCATACACAACACCAGTCTCGCGACATACCGATTTTTCACGATGAGCCTTTTTGCACTCACTCACACCTGTTTGAAATTGCGTCAATTTACTTAGCCTAAAATCTGAGCTAAAGACCGTGTCTACTCCAAACTGCCTCACACAAGCCTTCAGGTTGTGAGAGATGTCATGAAAATATGGGATTACAGCAAAACGGTTCCTTGATTTCTGTTTCATTTCTCTCCTGCCTTTAATAAACAATTCTAATTGCCGTTTTATAAAACTGTCGTCATATCCTACACTAATCAACCTTTTACTCTGCCTTTCTACCGATTCAGTGATATGATGGAACCATGACCTCTCTAACGCGTTCCTGACCACTGAATTTACAATCCCAGGCTTTACGGTCTTCGAATGACAACCCATTCTTGGCAAAACCGGTTTCGAATTTTCTTTACCATATTCCCGACATAACCCTTCGATTCACGTGAATACGTAAATCTAGAAACTGCAGAACATCATCCTCCGGTTTTTCCACTGTAAACTTAAATTCTGGAGCCGTTGACCTTATCACATCTTCCATAGTTTCTGTTTGGCCTTCCGTAAACGTATATAATAAAGGCCGACGTACAAACTCTGTTTTCTGCAGGGAAGATAATCCTTTTAGCGCTCCCCTCTCCTAAGCGGCAAGGGGGAGCCAGGTTGGGGCAAGGTAAAACGTGGGGAGGATATAGGAAGTGTACGTCGGCCTTTAAGATGTCGTCTACATATCTTCTCACTATATTGCCGTACACGGGGACAACCCATTGTAGATTATCGTGCACTGCACGATCCAAAGAGTTTAAGTAAACTTCTGCTAAAATCGGTGCGACTGATGACCCTATACAAACACCTTCTTTTTGTATATACTTTCTTCCTTCGGTACTCCACTACCGTTGACTTAAGACTCCAAACTGTTAAGAAACTTTCTGCCGATATACCTGAGCTCGACTGGAACTTAACGAGATTCAGCTCCAATGCCTCCCTCACTCTCTGCATTAACCGGGTCTTTTTTAGGGAATAGTATGGGTCCTTAATGTCCATCGATAAGACTGAACAACGCCTCCCATGATGAGTCTCTAAACTGTCAATCAATTCATTTGAATTTCTAAGTGATAATGACGTCTCTAAGCATGCATAACCCAACCCCCGTTGTAGAAAGTTTGATACCACTTTTTGCCATGTCTTACTCTCCGTGGAGTACGGTAGATGCTTAAACGACAGGCTCAGGGAGCACGAGTATTCCCTGGTAGCTACGGTCGACGGCCATCTATCGGTGCACTGCGGGATTTGCAAGTGCGAACCGTACTTCGATGAGACGGTAATCTTAAGGAAAGCACAGAGATAAGGTGACGAGAGAAGTGACAGAGGCCTTCCACATTGTTAACTAGGGAGCGCAATGCGTCAGCAGCCTTCGGTGGCGCTATCGGAAAAAGAAATGCTTTTTTTTAGTGCGAATTGGAAAAGGGGGGGGGGGGGGGGGGGGGACCAGCGATGCGCTGATCGAAGGAGCCATTTGTGACGAGACAATGTGGGTGACGCATGCGTGGTTGAGTGTTCCTTTTATGTTTTCCTTGTTTCCTGTTTCCACTATTAAGCATTTAGTTGCGAGTCAACGCTCGTCCTGTGTCGTTTGTTCCTTCCCTTATTCTTCGTTTTCACGCTGTGTTACACCTTAGACCGTGTTAAGCTTCCACCAACTGTCCCAGCTGTCTACTTTGTTCTTTTCCGGCTCTTTCACCATGTATGGCAACATTTGGCATAATATATGGTTTGCAACTTGCAATATATGTATATGGCTCTGTTGAGATATTAAGATGGCAACACGCGGCCATATAGGACGTGTCTAATGTATATTTATGCATACACCGTATGCATCGTGCAGCACTCGTGCAGCAGGCGCAAGGCCGGCGATGCAAAAACACGAATGATGAGAACATGATCCGTATTTTTTCGCATCGGCCGCCTGCCTGGCGCCTGCTGAACTGTGATAACTAACTTTAGCGCACCCCCGCATTTTTCTCACATGTTTCGAGTATAGTCCAAAACTTGACCGATTTATAGGTTTTCGATGACACACGGCAAGTTTCCAATTCGAACCATAGGCTTAGTCTTACGAATTAAATGTTAATTACCGTAGCGTCCCAAGAGACACCCCACCGCCGATATATAACCTGCCCCTATACTTTTGGCTCGATATTCTGTTCTTTCAAAATCACCGAAAGATAGCCCACCTCTTGTAGCTGCAGGACTTTGGCCCATGGTGACCTCGCCGGAATTGGTGTTGCTCAGCCACAGCGGGAGGTAAGTGAACGTTGCAAACTGGGAACGACAGTTTCCTACGCTTCATTGCCCCTTAATGCGAAAACAAGCTTGGCAGGTCACGGAATATAAAATTAGCATTCTTAAAATTTTGTCTTGGTTCCACATCGAAAATTAGCGCACTCTTCATTTTCACCCAATTTGCTTTCGCTTTTAGTTGGGACATCTCTCGGGCTATTACGGTAGTCATCTTCAGGTGACTATTTTGCTAACTAATTCTTTTGTTTTCAATCCCTGACGTTCAGCGTGGGTCGCGGTTTGTTCCCGAAAAGAGTTTCTTTTTTATCAAGCACCCTAGTTCAAGGGACTCCTCAAAATCTTCGCAGAAGCACCCTGTGCGTACATCTCTAGCCCAGCCATTTATTTTCTCTCTCTCTCTCTCTCCCCCTCTCCTTCGGAATAGACCTTTTTATCTCAGTAGTTACATGACCGGCGGATAGAGGGCGCTGAAGTACTCGCCGCCATAAGGTGGCTTTAACTTGGTATGTTCTGGTTTCGGTGCGCTCGTGGTTGTGTTGTTGTATTATGTAGTTTTGACCTAAATTTGTCTTGCAAATCTGTCCGTTGTGTTCTGGCCGCTATAAGAACTACGAAGTGATTTCGAGCCTAACTTGGGGACGTTTTCACGAACAGCTTCATATCATCATGCTTGGCGTTCGGCCACGTGCAGCGGAAAAACGACTGGACTGGTGCAGGAGGATGAATACCATTGTTTTCAGCCCTACCCGCTGACGATAGTTTTCTTAGAAATGATCCAATAAAAAGACTAATGCATGGATGCATAGTGAAAATGTAAGTAAAAGACCTGAAGAACTCGAAAATTTAGTGCTTACTGTTTCATTTTCGAGGATACCTACTTTTTCTGAACGTTGCCGACTGGAAAACCCTCTGTAAAAACGCATGAAATATTTAAAAGAAAGAGAAGCAATTACATTTCCATTAGTGTTTTTTTATGAAATTAAGGCTTTAAAGATGTTTCGATGTAGGCCGACTAGGGAATGTTTGAAGCTATTGGGGGATTCTGCTAAAGTATTGATTAATAGAATTTCAACAGGTTAACCTTAGGAAGTAAACTATTTGTTAAACGGCCATTTCTTTACAACGTATTTAGGATATGAGGTAATTGACAATCCCATCAAGTGAAGTCTGACATCTGTTCTCCGCAAAAATCTGCTAAATGAAATTCAGTGTTTCAAGAGAAATTGCTAGCCGCTGAAAGTAAATCCGGTATCGACAATGCTGCGCTCCGGCGATTTATATGCACACGGTTTCTTTTCGGAGTCCAGCTCGCTCGCACCTTTGCATTTAATTGCATTTTAATTATAACCTTAAAATGCAAGCTTTTCACCCTTGTTGGTGTTAGACTGGTGGCAGCTGTTAAATCCTGTTTGCTTTACTGACATCTAGCCCCTGGTTGGTTGGTAGAGCGCTCCACTGGAAATGGAGAGGTCCCGGGTTCGATACCCGGACCAGGTGGATTTTAGCTGTGTTTGGAGATTTGTGTCTGTCCTTTCTCCCTCTCGTTCCCCTTTTCCAGTAAATATTTTCGTCGAATATTGAATTCTTCAGGCTCTCACAAGCTGTCTGAGATACAATTTTCCCCCGGGGAGCATTACCATTTGTGTGTAACTTATTTAATTAAACTAGATATTTAAGAAAAATAATTAGATCACTCTATTCGTCGCGTATTAAGATCCTAAATGCAAAATTCTAAATTTACCTTGCGCTTTTTATTGCGAATGTTTGCCCCTATCACTAAGAAAACCTGCGCTGTCATAAGCCTTTCAATGATCGTGCCGTCGGATGTGGAATTTTTTGGGTAGATTTGGAGCGATCCAAACGTGCTCCATGCTCGCCCCTTTATGGTGTAGATGTGAGCGCGCGGTTCGATATCCAGTAAGATGCCAAAAAAGCGTTCTATAACCGCTCAAAATCAACCAAAGAAATTTCCCGTTAGAGTCATCTACGTACTTTGCGTACGCCAGTGCTAAGGCTGATTCATGTGCCTCCTCTAGCCTCCACGTGTCCGCAGCTGATGTAAATAGACAAAACGTGTTATAAAATCAAGTGCAGAAGTTATGCGCCTTATGATGATATGGAATAAGGTAGTAAAGGTAAGTGTCGCGCGGAACTTTGCAGAGCAAGGCATAAAATGTCGATGTAACTTGACGAAAAACACGATTACAACGCATTCGGCAAGGCGCGGAAGGGAGAGAGGAGCGATGAGTTGAATGAAGCCACCTCATGGCGGCCGCGTCACGTGATTCCAAGATGGCACCACCCATGCGACGGAGGGTGAAAATGTCTATACACGGTCACGTTTTCCTTTGCCCAATGAGCGTTTTTTGTGGGCCCTTCGGGCTGCTTGAGCGTGGCCATGCCGCGCCGACGCGACGAAAGGCGCATGCCTTTTGTCGTGGGCATGCCTTTCGTGCGGCAGCACTGCGGTGCTGCTGCACGCGGCAAAGAGCCTACGCGGCTGCTTGTGCAGACATGCCTGCTTTGCAGCTAAGGTCTATCAGTGCTCGCGGCGTTCGGGACGCTTATCGTCTCACACTGCTCGGCCCAGTGAACTCGCGCAAACCTCATCTTGGTTTATCGGATCCGTTATCGTGGGCAGCAACCCCAGTCGGCAGGGTTTCTCCCAGATAGCAGCGCATCCCTTGCAAGCAAAGCGCGTATACTTCAGTGGGCGACTAGCAACAAGGCCACGTTCGCAGGAGCTGCAAGAAGCCACGATGGGTTACGCTCTGGGAAGGGGGCTCTGGTATTTACTATTGGCCTCGAGATCGACGGTGGCGCCACTGTCGCGTTGTCATCATCATCAAAGTGGGGATGGAAGTATGGCAGCCCCATGGGCTCTCCATGTTCGCGCGCGAGACGCATGTAGATTGTTTCGTTTATTTCTCGCATACTATTGGTGGGAAAACAGTTGTAGCGGAAAATGGTGCGGTGCTAGCTGTTCGGTGCTTCAGTGAACATTGAATCGTGTTACTAGCGTAAGGCCTAGATTTAAATAATCGCTTGTGTGGATACGTCGTGTGCTCTAGGCAGACGTTGGGAAGTTTGGATACCCACGACACATGCCTGTTTCCGGGTGAACTGCACTAAATGTGTTCAATACTTGTTTCTTTTAGAAGAAATCTATCGGATCACTAGCTTGGAAATGCAACAAAATGACTAATTCCAATCCCGATACTTACATACTACTGGTACTGTAGGTTGTAGAATCGCAAGTTCTATGTATTTTTCTTCCGCGTAAATTTTAGCTTCCGCAGTAATATAAGTTTTGAGCATCAAGAGAAGTTAGTGTTGTATTGAAAATTGTCATGCTATTGCTAGGTAGTAAGAAGTTCCGTTGCAGTCAATGTATTCTTTTACTGCGAAATGGTGTGGGTAGATTTTTCGGGGACAACAATTCTACTACGTTGCGATGAAAAGGGACTGTCTCTTCTAGTTACGATTCGCAAATTGTCCTTTGGCCGGGAATCTAAGACAGGTGAAACAAAACCTTTTTAATATATATGCCGCGTCTGGAATAAACGAGTTTATTCAGAAACAGAGCAGCGCGCGTGTTATTAGATGCTCTTCTCGGTAGTGTGAGCTCACCCGCTTCAATTTTCTCTGGAAGGGCCGCGTATGTCAAGAGGCTAATATTGTACACTTCTGGCTAAATCCTCTTCTAAGGAAATGTACTTTACCCCGGAACTCCAACAAACGATCCGCACCTCGACAGAAGCAGCATAGACCGCAGCGACACTCTTTTACTGATGACGGTGAGCTACTCACCAGGACTTTCGGATAACCCTCCGCCCTAACCTTAGGCGTATATGAGCTGGGCAATTGATCGATTAAAGGGACCATGAAGTGACCTTTTTACTTTTTCCAGATAACTTTTACATTAATCCGTCAATGTTCACTGAATGCCGAACAGGCATCCGTTTTCGTCTCGGTTTATTAACTTCCACACAAAAAATTATTGAAATATCGACTTTTTCATTCTCTCCAACTGATCGCAAAAGAAGCCGTGACGTAGACCGTTTCCGGAACCGGAAGTTCTCTCGGCAGTAGGAGAATGGGAGTGTTAGCGGCAACGAGTTGGGGTGCGCCGGTAGGTTTTACTGCGCTGATGTCACCGACGTATTTCCTGAATCGGCGCCTCTCATCGCCGCATCGCAGCTGAGCGGAATTCAATGAGATATGTTGCGCTACAGCGACAGCATGGGACTAGTCCCATACGCCGGTATGCCTGTTGGGAAGTGCAGCGAGTCTTCCGGTGAAGACTCCAGAAGTCAACCACCCCGTCATTGTTGGCAGAAGGGCCGGCCCGTGTCAGTCGTTTGCAAAGCGACGTAGATGGCGTTTTTCGCGGCCTCGGAGATGCAGGAGCGAGCCGACGTTAAAAAAGATACGTTTGAACTACGAGTGTCAGCAAGAGCCACGTAAATACCTGCTTACACTCGGAGCGGACGCGCGCGCTTGATGGAAGTCTTGTATTCGCGCTGTTTGTAAGCGCTTCGGGACCGTTCTTTTACGATTGCAACTCGATACTGACGCGACACTCGGCAAAGAAAGGTTGGACCGGGGTTGTACGTATACCTCCCACGAACTGTTATAGCTCGACAGTGACGTGCAGTCTGTCAGAATAAAAATGGCATACCAATAACAAAGTGTACATACCGTGTTACGAAGGTAATCCATACGGCGTTTATTTCAGCTCTATATCACACAAAACAAGAAGATAGAATTGACGAGAGTCCCTTTTCGACGAGTGTTCGTCAACACTGCCTCGGAAAACAAGGGGAAGAGATTGACCTCACCTCTTAATCTAGAATTGAGGTCAGTGATCAAACTATAATACGGGAAGGGTCCACAAGGGTCGCGCGGGCATATTCCACTTAGCACGCCAGCCGATCGTAGGCAGACGGTCTTGCGACGAAGTAACGCAGCGCCGAGTCGGAATGCCTGCTAGGCCTATACGCTTCGTCGGAGTCGGTGGATCCAGCGTTCTTGTTCGTCGTGGTCTGTTTTAAGTACTGTTTTCTTGCTGCTTGAAGTCGGCACGCGCGGGAAGAACACGTAGAAAAATAAACGTTCAGTCAGTCAGAGTTTTGAGAGGAAGGAAAACAAAGAAAATAAATGTTCGTCGGTCGCCATCAATGGTCGCCGTCACCCAAGTAACTGTCGGCCCTGCCCTACTGCGCACGCGCAGTAGTTGCTTCGTTTACCACACGATAGATGGCGCTTGGCTCTCAGCATTATCAAATTTGGCAATTTTCGCCACACATCTCTAATTATGCTACAAAATGTGGATCTGAATATTATTTAACAAAACTTTTAGGAAACATTCGCCGGCTATTTATTGTTTACGGTCGCGGTGCTGGTGAGGTAGGCTCTTACCCAATAGGCGACCTGGATTTGGCTGACGTGCTCCATTTCTGCGGATGCATCGTAGTGAACAGGCGAAGGAAGGAAGGCGCAAAAGAGTCCAGTTTTCTTTTAAAAGTTCTATAGCAAATAATTTTTTTTGGCTCCCTATTTTTGTGTTTTTGTGTTTCTTTTCACACATTTTACGACGTGCGGTGGATGAAACTCGATTTTAAAATCATTTCATGGTCCCTTTAACCTTCAGATTATTCGAGAATTCTTTAATGGTGATAAAATAGTTTAGCCGTTTAATGGGAGTCTCGTACTGGAAAAAGTCAGGACAAAAACAAAAGTAACTTGAAAATGTCTGTTTTAATATTTGTAACATCTTAGTTTACTTGGAACGCAGTCTTCCACGGTAAACCACTTCAGCATGCTTGTTATTATCATCGAGGGTGACTATAGAATTTAAATAAAAGATTCAAACTGACTTCACCTTGAAGAGGCTTCTCGTGTTTGTATTATGTAGGCGTCATAACCTGAAGTTTGAATTGGGACTATAATGCGCCATTTATGATAAAGTAAAAATATTCAGGAAAGTATAGTTTTATCGTCTTTTATGTATTATGACTGTAGAAAAAAAAAAACTAACGGTTTTTTTATTGATTAGTCTATTAAAGGGTGGCGATTAGTCAGGTTATTTTTAATCAACCCCCAGCTCCAATTAGCATTCAATGTGTTATTAAAACTATGGATCGTGCGAGATAACAGATATATGTATGACAAGCGGTTCTACAAATCACAGCAGTGAGATTATGGAATGATCCGAATTAATATATATCGCTTTGCTGAATTTACACGCGTGGGAAACGATACAACACAACCTTTGGTAAGAGGAAGCAACAACAAAAACGACAAGCATTTAATAAGAAATGGTCCAGCTCAGCCGAAAAAAGGCTTGCGTCGTCGAAATCTATGTCTCTGAACGTGCGTGCTGCTTTCGCCTGTTTCCAATTTCGGCCGCAAGGAGGCGACATGGTGGACATGCACACTTTATTAACTAGAACCTTCAAATTCGTTCATGTCAAATTGGTTTCCACAAGATTTCTTGGCTCTGTATGCGCCGTTATTGTTCAACAAGCGTGCTCTCCAAAGATAAGAAAAATTCCAGCGCCTTTTACGCTGTTCCAACGAAAGCTCGGAAGGATTGAAAAGCCTGTCAAACGCTCACTTCGGGGACAAGCCACTTAACTTTTGGTGGCTTCATACCTATTTGCTTAGTGCGTCCTCCAGACCCCTAGTGGAAATCGATGGGATGGGAGTCCAGACTTGTACCGTACGCATTACAAGTAATCAAATTACTTGTAATCGATTGCTTTCTGTAGTAATTTTGTAATCACATTATTACTTTTATTAGACAGTAATCATAAGAGTAATCTGAGTATTTTTTGAAGTAATAACCGTTACAATTTGTCCACGGGACCCCCCCCCCCCCCCCCCCCCCCCGGCACACGCCTTTTTTTTTTTTTTGAAATGACAAAAATAAAATTTGCTTTTTTTTTTTTTTTTTTTTTTTGAACGGAAAAAAGAAAGATTTTTGCGGAGCTGTAGGAAACGAGGTCAGTCTCTTTCTGTGTACAGTTTCTGTAAAATGTCCGTTTTTTTTTTTGTTTTTTTTTTATCTGGGATTGGGAGTGGGAAGCCCCAGGAAAGCCACAGTGCGTGATAAAGGCCATTCAGGGCGAAGTTTGAGGAAGCAGAATGTAGCTTTGTGAGTCCTTCGTTCAAACTAGCCCTCTCACGCACACACACACAGAAATAAAAAAATAAAAAAAATCCTGCTCAGGTTACCTACTCGCACCCCGTAGGAGAACCAGAACTGAAGAATGCCTAAAGCGGATGCAAAATATAACAAAGGCAGTTGAAATATTTCCCCATTTCCCCTACGTGGTCTTTGTGACAAGCAATGTTTCGAGTTGAGAAGTGGTCGCGGCGATCTCTTCCGCTAATAGATACTACACATGATTCGTTTCAAATCCTGGAGCTGCTGCTCTTTTGTATAACATGCGAGGTCATCCACATGTGAATAATAAAATGAGCGACGCAAACTTTGAGCGACAACCCTCGCTCAAGCTTATCAAGATCTAGAACCCCCTCCACTCCACCCCCCCCCCCCCCCCCCCACACACACACACACTGGTGAACGCCACAATCATTAAACGTCTTCAAACAAATTATATGCTTGTGTCCGTATCGTGAAGGTGAAACGACCACGAAGAAGGAGCCAGTTTTTCTTCTTCAATACTTGTGCAAATGTGAAATATAGGTTGGAAGTAGTTCATTGTTATGAGCGCTAAAGATGTGTCTTCACACAATAAAGTAATCGGAAAAGTAACGATTACTTCTTTAAGTAATGTCCAATTACTTTTGCCGTCGAGTAATCAAGTAATCTAACCGAATACTTTTTAGCCAAGAGTAATAGTAATTGTAATCGATTACTTTTTTTTAGTAGCGTGTACAAGACTGGATGGGACACACCACTAAGGACTCGACTAAGTGTGTATAATCTTTTCGGGCGCGGACTACCGACGCGCCAATGGATAACAGTTCATGTAAACTCACAGGCTTTAGAATATTCCTCTTAACAATGAAACTCTATTAGACAGACTTACATTATGCCCCCTTCGTTGATAGCACCAAGGCAGAGACTGCGTGCTTGATTTTCCTGCATCTGGCCCCAGTTTGTCAGTGCGTCGGTTAAAGCATGCAGGGTATTCTTAAATCTCCCCAACTTTTCCAGTTCCCTGGGAGGGTGCGCTTGCAAGGGAAGGGCGTGTTGATTTTCCTGAGTGACTTAATTCCCATACTGCCGGCATGGACTTCGTGGAAATTGTGCTCCGCTTGGACATTTATAAGCACCTCGCAGCTAATTCGCGCATGGCATGACCCCCACCCGGCCCCCCTCTCCCTCCGGCTCCACCCTTCTCTCTATACCCGGCGAGGAGGTATCAAGTGTGTGAACAGAGGTTATAGGCGCCGCTCAGAGAATGCACGTTCGGCCTGATCAGTTGTTCGCTATCGGGGCAATTTCTTCTGATCCCCAACTGTCATTCATACATGTGCGTGTTTAGGCGGGAAGCAGAACGAGTGGGTTGGTCTTCGTGGCATTATTTATTTCGCTTTGGCGGCGTGTGTAATGCAAGAAAGGCCAACGTCCACTGGCAGGAGTTTCGACTGCGACGGGCATTTTGGACGCCTCAAAGGCGTCAAAGGCGTCCTTAACTCAACGTATTGAAAACGCACGCTATAATAAGCATGTGAACACCGGTTCTCCTTTTCGCCTGCCAAGCGCTAAACCGATGCGCGGCTCACGCTTAGCAAGCGTGAATTCTAAAGGCGGAAAATCGTCATGCTTAGAACAGGCGTGTACACAAGTTACTTTGCATAACGCTTGCTAAGCGTGAACATTTCATTGTGTATTGTCGGGTGATTCGACGCCAAAAATCTGTGTGCAGCATTTACTGGGGCCATCTTCTGAAGGTACTGAAGCTTGTTTTTAGTGTTCACAGATTGATCAGTTTTCCCACGTTAGTACGTTTGGATGTCAGAAGGAGTGATTTTCTTGCTCACTCAGTAAAACAATTTACAACCTCGAGGGTTTCTTTATATCAGGGTGGAAAAAATCACGATTAAACATATCAAATAAATCAGATTTTTGAATTATAATAGATTGATTGGATTTAGATAATGGTCAAGATCATATCAGTTCGATTTAACTCCGATTACTTCGATTTAAATCTCTGCAGGTAAAATATTGTAATTCTTTATCGCGCAATGCATTTTTAAACATGACAGATTGATTAATAGATCCGTCCGATCTCTGAAAACACTGCGGAAGAAAGAAGTACTGTGAATTTAAAGCATAATTTAATTATAAACATTTTATTCGTGTAAGCCCCGCCATACTAGAACAAAAATAGCCTGTATTTCTTAGTTATTGAAAAAAAAAACTCGATTTGGTTTTCCTTTTACGTTCTGATTTGCGCACAATAGGGCGTTACGTAACTAGGTAACGATCCGAGGTAGAAGGTGTAAAGAAAACCCGACGTGTCCCGTTTTCTCAGCACAACACTATTTCTTGCCAATGATATAAATCTATTTGACTCGATTATCTTTTGAATTAAATACAAAAGATACACTCATAAAAGTAACAAATGAAATAGGGCCGGTAAATAAAACACGATCAAAGGTCTGTTTGGGTATAGTTGGTTGATAAACATTTTGGGGCAAAAGAACGCAGCGTACAGTGTCGTTTTTACGGCGCTGTCTACTGACCGGCCTTTACTTCGTCCGTGCCTCATTGCGCTGCTTTAGACCGAAAAGGTGAATCAAACATATTTTCGGGTTGTTTCTGCGGAAAGGTACGATTAATGGCATCATAGAAAAATAACTTTGAGCGGGTTGGTAAACACGATTTGAAAAACACGAAAGTATAAAACACGTAGCGAGGAAGATAGAAATAATAAAATGAGGTAAAACGAAATGAATGGAAATTAAATGAGCGAAGATAAAAACGAAGTCAAATACAGAAAGAGATTAAGAATTAAAGAACTGCATACTGTCTGTCTTCTTCCCATCATTTTTATTCATTCGTTTTTCAGATCATCAATTAAGTGTGCCGCGGTTTGATTAATATCCTCATATAAATAATAATTCGAGTCACATTTTCAATATTTTGTTACTATTTTTCACTTTGGTTTAAATCAAATTATTTTTTTTTCTTCGTGGTCAGCACCCTAAAATGAACACATGAAAAAAATACAGTGCTGGCGTTTGGTTCGCACCTATTTTCTTCCGCTAAATAAAAAAAAAGGTGTCGGTGATTGGCTAGCGCCTTTTCTTATAGTTAACACCCTGAAGAAATGAACGGGCGGTATTTTAGACAAACAAATTACACCCCTAAGGGTGTGAATGGACTGGTCCTCTGGCTTGCACCCTACAGGGGCAGTCAGACTGCTTCTCGTGCATCGTACAAAAAGACAGGATGTCCGGCTCACACATGACAGAATTGTCTGCGGACATTCGTCAAGTTTATTCGAAGCATGTTTGCTTCATGTGCATGCGCATGCCTGGAACATGTCTGTCGAGAGTTTCTCGCGGTCCTAAAATGGAGAAACACGCCTCAGAAAGTGTATTTTGTATGGCGTACTAGACATGTTAATGCGGCTTAAGGGTGTTATATGAAAACTCTTAGCATCCTAAGGGTGTTTTATCAGCACCCTTAGGATTCTAATCAACAGCCTACACTTAAAAAAAAACACTGGACTAAAAGCTTTTCGTGATTCTTCTGGTTGTCCATATTTTACACCCTAAAAACGTTAGTTAAAGCACTCCCTAAAATGGATCGTCGTGAAAAAAAAAAAAGCCTATAAGGGGCTTTTTTAAGCTCATTTTCGTTTATGCGAAGAAGTTGTTCATAGCCCTGTCGTTTTTCTAGTGTGCCGGGGGCGATAGTGCTTGAGTCGAAACTGTTATTCACGAGCTGAAAGAGTTTTCGGGGAAGGGGGGGGGGGGGGGGGGGGGGCATCAAAAGCCTTCCATGAACCGATTCTTTTCTTAATTGTAAAAATAGAATGTTTGCGATCTTAGGAGCCTCCTACAAATATATTTTCTACGAGCAACGAGTTTTCAAGCCACGAGCACCACATGCAGTTGTCACACGCAGAAAAGGGTCAATATATAGGGACGCGGTACATTCTGCTCGAGGGAAGAATGGCGGACCGGTGGACTGCACCGGCGCCTTCCACACCGACGCGCAGTTGTGACGTCACTGCAAGAAACATGCACTACGTACAACTTTTTGTGAGAAAAAAAGGAAGAAAATGGTTGAGGGAACGCGCAATTTTCCGGTTGGCAGCACCTCAGCCGTGCTTGCGTGCCTCTCGGCGTCTTCGGAAGACTGCCCGACTCCCCTGCAGACGTGGCCACGCCTTTCGGTCGAGTTCTGGGAGAACCGAAAGCCGTGTATAAGAGAGTTCGGTCAATAGGAGGAGCAAGGGCGTGGCAAAGTCTACGGCAGTCTGCCACCACCGGAGCCGCACCATCCTCCCTTCGCAGTAGATAGACCAGTTGAACTGAAAAGGACAGGTTTTAACCGATGAAGACGAGAGAAAAGGCGTCGACTGTATACACGTAAATCATGGTATTTGTTACGAATCCGCGGCTGGTGCAGTGAGTGGTTTTCCAAAGAGGAGGCGAGTTCGGCGGTGCAGGGATACGTGCTCATTACTTAATTGGCTCTAGGGATGCTTGTGAAATACTCCTGGAATGCTCCTGGAATACTTAAAGAATGCTCCAGGGATGCTCCTGAAATGCTCCTCAAATGTCCCTGCAATCCTCCTGAACTGCTCCTGGATTGCTCCAGGAATGCTCCCGGAAAGGTCCAGAAATGCTCATCGAATGTTCCTGAAATGCTCCTGGATTTCTTCAGGAGTGCTCCAGTAATTCTCCAAGAATGCTCCTTGGGGCTTACACGGGAACATCCCTAGACCTCTTTGACGTGTCGATTGGTACGTGCTCCCTTTAGGGTCCTTCGAGAGTGTTCTTGCGGTATGATGAATAGTGACTTGGATATTCTTTGTTACTGCCACGAATGAACGACACATGCGACCATGAACCCCATACGTACCTATTTGTTGTGTGAAGCACTCCTCAGGCAGCTGCTAATTTGCACCTGCACTAAACGTAGTGGTGGTCCATCGTATAGTTCAAGTTTCACTTTACAAATTCTCAAATGTAATCCATAGGTTATAAATGAGGATACAGGAAAATTTTATATATATATATATATATATATATATATATATATATATATTACACAAACAAAGCTTAACGTACAAGCATTCTTTAGACAAGACGGTCGTGTCAGTAATGCGAACTGGCCCAGCCATGCATCAAACAAAATGATGGGAACTACAAAACATACGAGGGACATTGATTTACAATTTTCTTTCTTTCTTTTTGCTGCAGATACTTCTCACTTGGAGGTCTTTACATACTTCCACCTCAGAGCCGCTTATACTGAGACAGTTTGGCCTTCCTAAGGAAATTTTGACAGCCTGGCATCCACAGCAGCGTGGTCTGACAACCGGGGGCGGACTACTACCGTTACTCATTTCGTAGCTCTGACGCAGAGGACCCCTATGTGATTTCTCAGGAATAAACAAGACAAAGAACGCCATTTTGTGTTATCGCGAAATCCGCTGGTTCTAACGGGCAACAAGCTCCTTGTCCATTGACAAAACACTCTCAGTATAAACGGCTCTGGTCCACCTTCACAGCTTCCCCCTGCAGTCAAATGCCCTTGCACCGCCTGTGTGGCAGCCTCTTCACGGCCTGCTGGAACCACTTTTTGGGGGTGCCTCACTCCCAAAAACTCACGGAAACCTATTCAGTGGCTCTAGTTGTTCCCATCGGTGTAGTTCTCAATTTAGTCAATAGGGGCGCGACGGTTGGATCTCATTCCTAACAATTGCAGACAACTTCCGCTGGCATGCAGTCAAAGCTATTAGTGCACGTGTGCTTGTGAATATTCAGTGGCAATCAAAGCTGTGCACCCACACTCTTCACTTGTCTTGAAATGTCGCAGAAAGTTGTCCGCGAGTATACCAATGGAAAGATAATGAAAACATCCGTGATGACAGAGCCAAAATAAGAAGGCGATCAAGGACTCAGCAATATTCCTCGCATAATGGTATATATGCAGATCGAAACTACAGGGATTAGTAGATGGAAAACCCCCAAGACAGGACAAGCGCAGGATGACAACTGACGTTCAATGATCAAAAAGTAGGAAGAGAGAAAAAAAAACATAAACAAGGAAAGAAAGAAGATCTTGTTCATAATGGCATAAAACAGTGCAAAAGATACAAAAAGGAAGATACAAACCGGACAGGAGAGAGCGCTGACTCGCAACTAAAGCTTTTTATTCAAAGAAAAAGAGAAAGGAAAAAAACACACGTTACTCTACGCAATCGCACGCGCACCTTTCACCCTTGGTAGCTGGCTACGGCACGCGCTGGGCTTTCACCGTCAACTTCAAGAATTCCAGCTCCTTGCCAGGCAACGCCACTGATGCTTCGTTGATGCATTTTTCTCCTCTACTCTGGATGTGAAAGGCCTCCAGCACCTCGCGTGTCACTTTGTCCCTGTGTCGACCCAAGATGGTGGTGGCACTAAAAAATGACTCGCACAGGCACTCCTTGCAGCGAGCCGATAGGTGTCCTCCCGCTGTCGCTCCGAGGAAGTACCTATGCTCACAGAGCCTTTCATTTAGGCAACGTCCCGTTTGTTCCACGTAGGTGCGGCCGCACAGGACTTCTATATACAGTAGTCCCGTGCTTCTTACTACATTAGTTCCTTGCGATTCCCTCCGCCTTCGTATTAACTCTGGGGCAGATCTGGCTCATTTTCTGTGGTGCTGAGAAAACCACTGGGATTCCATATCGGTTTCCAGCATTTTTGTTTTTATTGATTGTGAGAAATCCTGTGTAAGTACGGGATAACTACATGTCGCTTGCGTTCCACATCCCGTTATGTAGACTGGCCACCCTTTATTTTCTTCAGCAGTGTGCTTGCGACATCTGAAAGTAGTGTCGTTGGATAGCCAGCTTTCCTCAGTCTGTCAGTCTGTAGCTTGAAGGTGTCCCCCGGAATGCTGGAGGCATAATTTTTTTAGCGCTGAGCTCAGGCACTATAGAATGATGCCCCTCTTCACGACTTTCGAGTGGGCCAACCTCCAGTCGAGGATGCCGTTCACTCTCAACAAAAGAAGGGTGTAAAATGGTGTACCGTTACACCCTTTTGTCCCATATAATACACCCCAAAATTTCAATTTGACGTACAGCGCCCTACAGTCGAACAGACGGCCCCAAATTTTACGAGGGGCTTGATAACGGTGCGATATAACTTTTTAAATAGCTAAAGTACGTATCAAAGGCCACATAAAGAAAACACCGAGTTTTTACAGTAGAGCCAAGAAAACCCCGATTTTTTTTTTTTTTTTTTTGTGGTCAGTAAAACGTACATTAGCTATTTTAATAAGTTGTGAAACACGGCTATCAAGCCCCTTGTAAAATTTCGGGCCGTCTGTTCGACTGAAGGGCGCTGTACGTCGAATTGAAATTTTGGGGTGTATTATATGGGACAAAGGGTGTAACGATACACCTTTTGACAGCCTTTTTCTTGAGAGTGTTCCTGGATCGTGGACGGAAGGTCCAGCAGACACGTAAGTCTCCTAGGCACAAAGAAAAGCCCAGGTACTGGAGTACCTCTTCTTTTGGGACCTCAAAGCTAAACCTAAGGCATCCCCCACACTTCTCAAATATCGCCACCATTTTGTCGACCAGCGTTTCTAATAATCCAGAAATCTTGAAAAACATCAAAAAGTCGTCTACGTAGCGGATTATCTTGATAACACTCGTGCCGTTTAGCTCTCTTTCAATGGCACAGTCCACTTCACCTAGGTAAATGTCACTTAAGACGGGGGCTACGCATGAGCCGATGCACACACCCGACTTTTCCCGGTAGCACCCTTCCCGCCACCCGACTACCATTGACTGCAGATAGAATAACAACACTTCCAAAAAATTTCCAAGGATACTCCACTTGAACTTCTGAAAGCCAGCTCTCCATTGGCTTCAATGCACCCTTTCACTGCTTCCAGCAGTCTGTCGTCCGGCAAGGAGTAAAAAAGATCTTCCACGTCTATACTGCAAGCGTGCCTCATCTCTGGACCTCCTGCCTTGAAGTACCCTACATGCTCCAAAGATTTGAAAACCTTAAAAGAGTCCTTGATATTCAATGATGACAACTGTTTTTGTAGGTAGGAGCGACAGTGTGAGGACACCTATCGGTTCACTGCAAGGAGTGCCTGTGCGAGCCTATTTTTAGTGCCACCACCATCTTGGGACGACACTGGGACAAAGTGATACGCTAGGTGCTGGAGGACTTCCACATCCAGAGTAGAGGTGAAAATTGTATCAGCGCAGCATCAGTGGCGTTGTCTGGCAAGGAGCTGGAATTCTTGACGTTAACAGGGAGGGTCCAGCGCGTGCCGTAGTCAGCGCGATTGCGATTCCGTGGAGTAACGTGTGTTTTTTTTTATTTTTTTTTTTTCTTTCTCTCTTTTTTTTTTTAGTAAAAAAGCTTTAGTTGCGAGTCAGCGCTCTGTTCTGTCCGGTTTGTCTCTTCCTCTTTGTATCTTTTGAGCTGTTTTATTCCATTGTGTACAACGATTACCAACTAGTCCAGCTATCAACCTCATTAAAGGTCGCGTTCATTTAACGTCAGTAGAGAGAACTAAGAGGAGGGGTGGTGAGATCAGGCGCCGACGCGCGCCACGCATCTCTGAAGCGGCGAGCATGTAAAGGTCCCGGATGTACGCGCGGCGGCGCTGCGGTAGCATGGGCTGTAGGATCCGAGGACTTCCGGCGAGCAGGTTTGACTTGGCTGTCTGACAGCGCGAACTAACTCCCCTTCAGATCTTTCCCCCGTGTTTTCTGTCACTTATGTCGAATGAAGTGAAATGCTGAATCGACAACGACGACGACGACGACAACGCCAGTAGCCGACGTTACCAGTAGCGCAGCAAGTGTAATTCGAGCCGCCCTGGCCACCCGCTTCATCTCGCCCATGCTTTAGTGGTGCCCTCTCGTGCCATCAACACGAAGTGCGGCAGTCGTGAGCTCTCGCTGAGCTCCTTGGCAGATGAGAACGGGGAAAAAGAAATTACGAAGCGAAGATCGCAGCGTAGTACCGCAGTAAATAAAGGCCGGTTCCTCGCGGAACGAATTTCCCCCCTCATACGGTATTATATGTAGGTTCCACCCATATCAGCGAAATTTCATCGAAGCGTACACGATTCAAACGCGCGTCGTTCTTTCTTTCAGCAGCCATATTTTGTAAGAACTACTTCGCGCAGAGGATGAAGAATATGCGCTAAACCTCCTTTTTTCTCCATGTGACAACGAGACCATCTATAGCCCACAAGCCGATCTGAACAATTCTTCGGCGTCGGGTACTCGGTACAGATCCACGCCATGTGAAGCCAGCGCGAGTGAAGCGGCTTTCAGCAGTCGTTGAAAAGGCAGGCAGGCGGGAGGCCGTCGCCAGTCCCCCGCAGCAGCAAGCGCGCGTGCAGCGAAGCACGCCTCTGCGGACCCGGCCGTGTCTATCGGCCGCGCGGAGAACGATCGCTTCCGTGGCGCCGAAGGTATCCGAGAGGCGCCGCTCGTACCGGTTTGCCCGTGCACGACACCGGCAGGACGACGCGACTGCATTATCGCTGGGCCGCATTCTACAGCACCCAAGACTGCGAGCACGTGCCGGGGCGCTCGGCGTGTGCGCGGTCCGGCGAAGCGAGCCCCGGACATTCCCACTTTTGCTCCGCGGGGAGAACTAGGCCACAGCTGGTGGAGCTGCACCGCACCGGCGACGACGAGGGGGAGTCAGCGAGCTGCACTCCCTTCAGCCCTGAGCTGACAGTGCGGTGCAAGTTATACTCGCTCGTCGGACCAGTCATATACGTGGATCTTTCGCCGTCTCATCACGCTCCCGCCCATATATACCCACGCTCAGAGAACGGGGCCAGGGCGATCAAAGGGAGGCGGGCTCATTGGTCTGGCAAACCCCTGGCTGCCACTGCACTGTCAGCTGTACGCAACGTTACTAGAACCCTCAGTTGGGAAACTCGCCGTCGAAATTTGGGCCGCTGGCGTCCACCGAGACCGAGCTAAATACGACAACAGCGCCACTCTTTAGCATTTGTCTGTACTGTGGTCACCTTGAACTTTTACATAGCATACTTTTGCGTAAAAACAAAGGGAAAAACTCTTTTTGTATGAAATTTATTGGAGTTTAGTACAAAAAGATGGGCGCGTAATGTTTTTAAACTCTTTAGTTTGCAGGGTTTTGCGGCACAATTAATATTATTTTTATACAACCATGCCTCACCGGTGCTTTCAGGTAGCGCGTCCCGACCTAGGTGCATTTTCACTTCGGTAGTAACTCGCGGCGCGTACGCTGGGAAGACGGGGGTGGTACCCCTGTAACCTCTTCCGCTGTATCTGTTTCGGCTCCGAAATGGCCAATTAAAGCCAAAATAGAAGTAACGTACTGTTCCTCGAGTGGCCTCTGCGGAAGGAATGGTGGCGTTGTGTTCGTCATTAGCTCGGTGCTCGAGGACAGATCGGGGCCGCTTTTTCAGATAAGTCTCTATGGCAGTTTCCCAACTGAGTGTTTTAGTAACGTTGGCTGCAGGGCTCAGCGGAAGAATACACAGCGATTTGCGCACAGCGTTGGAAACCGATCTCCCAGTGCATTCCGCTCATTCCGACCTTACCGATGGGGGAAAAAGATCTGCCTATCGCGGCTCAGCTGGCTCGAAATAGAGATTCTGGATGTATAGTACCTGCTTTTCTCGAGAGTTCACCGACACTCGCGGTTGTTTAAATTTCGCGAAACACACATCATAATTCAGCTACATTTCTGGAAATTATTTTATCTTGATAGTTCCGCTCAACGCCACACCCTAAGGACCCACAGAGGGCATCGAGGGAGGGGGGGGGGGGGGGGGTCACTACTTGGAGAAGGAAACCCACGAGGGGCTCTTTGCACGATGTATCTCAGCGCGGTTCCTTGGTCCGCTTTGGCTCTACTCGCAAAGGTGGGACTTCAACTGCCGGCTACATTCTGAATGCACCCCGTGAAATCGTTGCCAATTACGCGGTTTGCAGCGTTGTCCAGCGGTGGAAATCGCCGAATTTTTAGCAGTTTTCAAGTCGTATTACCGCTATTTATTGAGGTTTAACATGTAATATACTCAGCTGTTATCATTTGTCACTCGTTCCCTGGAAAGTTATCGTCAAAGGGTGGTTATTTTTGCTTACTCCCTGGCGAGATTGTTTGTCACTGAAGGTTGAACACTCTCCAAACAGAAGACGGCTCCATTCGACTGTTACCGGACAGGGTTTAACGCCCAGTAGGAGCGCATGCAAGTAAAGCTTCCTCGGATATTATCTGCCACTAATCCGCTTTGAATATTTTCCTACGCGGCGCGAAAGCGTCTCTACTAAAAGTCGGGAAGAAGGCGTGTTCTATTTGGAAATCCCTTAACGAGCGCGATGCCGCTGAGGTATTACGGTATCAAACGTTAGAACATGCTATGAACTGATTTGAGCTTGAATGGATATGAATGCGTTTTTCACGTGTACCAGACGAGATGGGCCCACTGAAGTATACACGAGAATCGAGACAAAAAAGGTCGCTACAGAATTCAAAATTTTGTTCTAAATTTCAAGACTGGTTACTAAAAGCTACTTCGAATTAGACGCCTTTACCGAAAAAAAAATATAGCTTTCTACGTGTGAAATTAGCCGCTGATGCTTTGAACTGACGCCGGATGTTGGACAAAATATCGGAACGACAGAGTTTATGTCGACGGATATGTCAACACATATGGCAACATTAAGATTATGCAGTAAATACTATATTATGAAAGGAGTGGCTTCATATCATGAACGAGCTGGCTTGCAAGAGTTTTTTTATAGTGTTTCTAGTGAAATTATAGTAATAAATTATATTAAAATGTCATTCTTGTTGTGCATTGGGAAATTAGCGGATTTTAGCTGTTTTTCGAGATTCGCATTTGGGGTTTATGATTTTTGAGATAGCACCTTTGAGTTGGCGCTACAACTCACCCACAAACTGTTAGCAGGCGACGTTGCTATTGTGAAATACACAAAAATGCATTTCTTTTCGAAGTAAAAATCTTCCGGAAATCAGATGGGAGATTTAAACATCAGTCTAAATTAAACATAGGGAGCCTGAATCTATATTCTGACAAACGTTTAATAAAAATCGTCTGCTTCGGAAATATGTGTGACCGCAACTCTTGTTAGAACTTTGACCGCAACTCTTGGTTCGTGAGCTGTCTGCAGCCGACGATTGTACACAAATCGAATGACGGAATGTATGTAATCTGCAACACAATAAGCTTTTTTTACGATTCGAAGTATTTGAAGAGGATCAAATCTACTTCCGGCTGTTTTCGCGACTGGTATCTAAATTGTGTTTGAAATGAAATACATTTTTATCCGAGTGTTCTGCATTTGTATTTTGATACGTTCCTTGCGAGTATTTTTGCACATCCCCCGCACCCGAGATTGACCGCCTTGACTACAGGCCCTTGCCATTTGATGTCTTTCCTGCCGGAGGAACATGAAGCGATCATCGTGGCATGCATGCGTAGCGCCATCGCATCCTGTTGGTGGTCACTTCCACTTGTTCTTGCCGAGCACACAGCAGCAAGACCAACACAATGGCCTCTGACGTGACGACATTGGAACCCACGTACTGTTGCGCGGTCGATGCCCGCGCGACTGGCAGTGTATCGATGATCTGGAGTACAGTTGGGTAGAAACAGTTCGGCCTTGTGACTCGTATACAGAGCGGTGCCTCGGACATACGTACCAATATGGAGATGGCGATCACGCGATGAAGGTGATCGCTTCATCGGTTCTACAGATAAACTCGTAGCCAGAAGCGGCCTCATGGGTTGGGAGGGGGGCAGCACGTGCGGCGGGCAACGACGCGCGCTTTGGGCGTTTCGTTTCCTCGCTCGGGGCTCGTCGGCGTGGCTCCAGGTTCTCCCCCGAGTCCTCCCTCCCGTCCTCGCGGAATGTGGGGCGCATTGTGTCCTCCGCTTCTGGGGCGCCAGGTGTGGACGCAAGGGAGAGCCTTTTGTGCCGCGGGTGCACCCTGCAACCTGCTCGGCCCCGCTTTGTCGGGGCCCGCTAACCCCACGGCAGGGCCCAGCTGCCGCGCTCAGGCCCCGAGCACCTCCCGGCCCCCCGCCCGGAAGGGCACCTCGGACGCTTTTTCCTCCGGACTCGCAGCCCTTCCACTCGTGGGCGGACGAATGAAATTGGTCCCTGCCACTACACCGGGAGTACACGGAAAATCCGTGCATTTTCAAAGCCGCGCTCACATGCTACCAATGCGTCTTACGAAGGACGGTTTGCGGACACTGTCCGGGTCGTGTTTCTTCCTAGTACGACGGGCCTGTGCATACAAGAGCGCCTGCAGACATGTTGAGGCAAGCATGCTTTGAGTATGCTTCAATCGCGTCGCACTTATGCCACCACGCCGGCAGCGAATGTCCTGCCGTTTGTGTGATATAGGAGAACGTGTGACGGCGACATTAGGGTCTTAGTTCTGGGACAAGCTGTTTTCTTTTACGCTCTCAAATCTTTAACGGTTTTAGTCCTTTACAGATTTGAGCCCCCGACGGACTTAGCTTTGTCGTGTTGGTCCGAGCGGATGACGTCGTAATGGCCGCGCGACTTCAGGGTGCCCCGTGAGATTCATTTGACCGTTGAATTGAGCGGGAAAATCCATGAGGTGATGTGACATGGTCGCGTAGTGGCATGGTTTCACGTGACGTGACGTCATGGTGTTATGTTGACACCACGTCTGCCGCACTCTTTGCTGCTTGATCCGGAAACATTCGTCGGGACTTCGGGGCAAAGCGACCCCCGCGATGATGATACCTCGGCTCGTGCCTTACGGCGTGGCCTCCTGAAAAAATAAACACTTGGGACTCGTATGGAAGACGTCCTCATTTGTTGGTGAACCTAATTTTGGACCCTGACCTCGTGCGTTAGATTTGCGTTGAGATGCTTCTTCTGTTGGTTTACGGTAACTAAGATCAAAAGAAAAGATGCAGGCTTTCTGTTAACGCCCTGTTTAGTTGTTGTTTTGGGGTTTTTTTTAACTTTTTTTCAGCAGTATTATTAGAAAGTGTGCGTATTTTTGTGAACTTTAGGTTGAAAAATGGTAATTGACCTCCTGTAGCCAAAGTCAATAGAAAAGCAGCAGATTGCCTGTTGACTCCATGTCACAATGTTGAGCTCCTCTTATGATTTCATAGGTTATATTACACGTGACAATTAGTAAAATATCTACAAGAATTTTGTGGAGAAGCCACAACATATTCCTTAGGAATCACTTCAGCGAAGGCTCCTTCCCGTTTTTCCAAGAGATACGGGCAATGAACCCCGAGACATTGAACTACATTTGAAATGTTTTCGAAGGAAAGCCTAAGTTTTGAGGCGGTCACGGGTAAAATGACAGCCTCAGAATTGTCGGGTATAACAGGCTGCGGAGGAGGACTGTGGCTCCAGCGTTGTGCGCGCTTCATAGGATGTACATTTGTGCCTCATCTCCTGTATATGTAAAAACTCTATGCGGTGTATGATTGTGTGATGTGTGGAAGGGACAAAACATCCATATGTGTGTGTTTGTGTGCCTGTGTGTGTGCGTGCGTTTGTGTGTGTGGTTTGACGAAATCATGCTGCAGCCTGATATCGAGCAATAATCAGTTTGAAAACTTTTAAACATATTCGGTTAGACGCTGTGGGTGACATAATTGCTTTCTTCTGGTAAGCCGTCGCTTTCCAGGTGAAAAGCAGTAGGTTCTCTTCTAAAAAAGCCTTATAAACTTTTTTTTTTTTCTAATCTCAAAAGCTCTCTAACAATTATCTGTAAACTTTTTTTTTATCTTGAAACCTTCAAACATTCAAGTAGAGATGACAGAAAGTCGCCTCTCTGTTCAATGAGAGGCAAATACTCAGTAGAAAGCGAGGGGCAAAATAAGATCAATATGATTTACATAGCGATTTAAATCGGACCAGTCTTACCCTGATGATTTAAATCAAACTTTGTCCCCCAAGAATAATCGAAAATATATTTTTATTTGCAGTTTGTCTTATGGTGATGCTTTCGACGTGTATTTTAGTGTGCAAACCGGAACATTAATTGAGCTTTATTTTTACCTATTACTAGTCGTCCGTTGGCTATACAATATCCAACTGCATCAAAATCGGAACGCAAAACATAGAAACGAAAACTAGTAATGTGTTATTACAGGTAAGTCAGAACTTGAAAGAAGAAACAAATAACCTTTTAACTACCTTAACACATCAGGCTGTTTTTGTTCTAGTATTGATGGGATTACAGTAACAAGAAGTTGTTAATTGAATTATACTTTACACTTAGTGAAATTATTTCGTCCGCATTGTCATCAGCAATAGGACGAGCTGGACAATTAATTTGCCAAGGTGAAAAATCCATTTATTCGTAAGGTATCACGTAGGCCAAAGCTATATAAAGTATAGAAGCACATAGCAGGCAAGGCACAAGCATACGAGCATAGAAAGATTATACTTAGTCATAATTAATCATGCGTAATCGTAATTGGCGAGATTTACCAAGCGGCGAAGTGAAAATCGAACCCTGGTTCATGCAATCCGCAGCTGACCGTCTTTTCTTCTTTTTTTTTTTCATTAAAGTAAAGCGTGTTCATTTAGAAAATAAAAACCGCCAACTTGGCAGCAGCAGGATGGAGAAAGCATATATGGACAACACTTCATGTCATATCACGGGCATGACGCAGCACGATCTTTTACGAATCATACATGTCTATTTATATATTTGTTTCTTTCCACCATGTACAATTTTAAACAGGATTTCATCGCGGGCTACTGCACAAAGTCGAACATTTCAGTGTGCCCCAGCGAGGTGCTAGTTTAAACAAAGCCGTCCACAAAGAGGTTCCACGCAGGTTTGCCCTTCCCTATTGAAAAATCTAATTTGTATGAAAAATTTCTGTGTCCAATAAACACATGGGTGGTTATCATTTGAGCCCGTTCTCGTTTCGCCCTTCTCACTTGGCCCTTTTGAAAACAACCATTCTCAAAAGGATATTCTCTCTTGGACCTGTCGCATTTGGTCCTTTCCCGTTTCGTCCTCAGCATTTCAACCCTACTCATTTGAGCCCGTTCTCGTTTCGCCCTTCTCATTTGGCCCTTCTCAGAACAGCCCTTCTCAAAAAGATCTTCTCTCTTGGACCTGTCGCATTTGGTCCTTTCCCGTTTCGTCTTTCGCATTCCAACCCTCCTCATTTGGACCCGTTCTCGTTTCGCCCTCCACACCTGGCCCTTTTCAAAACAGCCATTCTCAAAAATATCTCGCTTTGACCCGTCGCACTTGGCTCTTTCCATACCAAGATCGTTTTTAGGGTAATATTAATAAATACATGGATATATTTTGTGCGTGGGTGTGTGCCACGCTAGAGGCATACTCTCTCTGCTAAGGATTTTAGTAGTGCGTCGAGGTCGTCGTGAAAAGCTACTAGCTGACAATATAACAAACCAACTATTTATCGCAGTCAGATCATATTCCCAAATGTCGGGTTGTTTGAGGTCTCTCGACTTGGGACAATGCCACCGCTTCTATAATGCAGTTCTCAAATGGGGGTCTGCGAAGGCATCCTAAGGGTCTGCGAAGCCCAGTCTCATCAGTCAAGCACGGCAATATTAGTTGTCTTTCTTCACGTCATTAAGAAACGTTCCAATTTTCGGGTGAGTACTCTCGTGTGTATGTCCATGACATAAGTCTACTTCACACTAGCAATTAGTTATATTCATTTATTAATTCATTATCATGATAAACTATACCTTTCTATTCCCCTCACCTCGAACGGGGTCCTCCATCATCTCCGCCTTTCTACAAAGGGTTCGCGAAACATCAGTGGTTGAGAACCACTGCTATTATGTATGCTGTTTCTGTTCAAACAAAGTTTTCAAATTAAATGTTCATCGCTTTTTTTTTTCGTTTGCTTAGAGGAAGAGAAGCAGGCGTCATCGTACGATTCTCAGTGCATACCTCTACACATAACATACATCTGATGGTATGTTAGGGGCCCAATCAAGGTAAGGCTCATCAAGAAGCCGCGAAGGCATAATGACGTTACAGGCATGCCGAACTAGTGCCATTCGGTCGTAGTGCGAACGGGCGAACTGAGAATGGGCCAGTTGCGAAAAATACAATTTGGATCTTATGAGAAGGATCAAACAAGGCGGACCAAATGAGAATGGGACGAAATGCGCACGGTCAAAATGCGTATGGGACGTTTTTAAATGACGGGAAAAATGAGAATGAGCCCAGTTGCGAAAAACACGATTCGGATCTTATGAGAAGGTTCAAACGAGGACCAAATGAAAATGGGACGAAATGTGCAAGGTTCAAATGCGAATGGGACGTTTTGAGATACACCCTAAACACATATGAATCATACAAGATACATAAAAACATATAAGAACCATATAAGAAGTATATAAGAACCATATAGGAATATAACAACAGTTAAGAACCTATAAGAAACACTTGAGAAGTTCCTTATGAGTTTCTTATATGGTTATTATATGTTCTTATATGTCTTAAATAGCTATTTTATAGTTCTTATAGGGTCCTTATATATTCTTACTTATCTTGTATCATTCATATGTGTTTATTGGGCACAGGAAATTTCTCATACAAATGGCTTTTTCCCTGGGGTTCTCAGCCGCCAGTATGTGGCCCACCCGAGACTTCCGAATCGCGTGCAGCCCGAGCAGAAAAAGAACTTCGAAAAACATTTCTTTTGTTATCGCCGGCATGGATTCCGAGTAACTTCATGGTATTCCACTCCGGCCGGGTGTCTATGTTGAACGCGTGGCCGAGCTCCGACCAAAATATTTCAGCGTTTGTGCAGTATACATGAACACATGTTGTAAATAATATTTAATAATAATAATATTTATTCCGGCTCAGGACAGCCGCGACGCCGCAGAAAGGCCGATGGCCCATACCGTAGAGGTTTGCGACGCCGCACAATGCAAGGTTGAACAGGCATGAATCTGTACAGATGGCAATGCGTAATGGGGTGAAAATCGGATGAATACAAACAGACGGAAAAGGTCGGAGGGGGAGATAGGGCAGAGGTCTATGGAAACACACTTGAGGCCTGCCGGCAGAGAGCTCTAATGTCCTTGGGGTCATCGGGGGTGTCTCCAGTCAGCTCAAGGGGCAGCGAGCACCAATTCCTGGCTGCGCGCAACAAGTTTCCGGGAAGGGACACAATGCCTAATTCGTGCACCAGGACACAGAGCCCTTTGCTTTCAAGTCATGTCTTAACGGGTAGAGCTTCCATATGAAATTTAACAGAAAAGTCCTTAGTGCTTGTTTGTTCGGGATATTTGCGCAAACGTTTGAATACTGGCGATTCTCATAGGGATCCATGTAGGGTACTACGATACAATGGAGGCGGGATAGCCAAATCAATGGTATCCAGGTAAAGTGTTTTCCTCTTCACCTGCATGAGGTAGTCCCAGGAAAAATGGCTTTGGAAGAAATCGATCGCGTCTTCGATCTTTCTGTAACAGCTTAGCCGGAGCTTTCGGGGAGGCTTCCACCGTACTCACCTGCCAGGCTGCCAGGTAGCACCCGATAAACACTTAAACGACAGTACCATCTCCGGATTCACTTGGCCCCGGAAGAACAAAAACCGTTGAGCTTTCGATTTCAACTTTAAATTAACGAGCCCAGCCCCCTACTCCCCCCCCCCCCCCCCTTTTTTCTCCCTAAAAGATACTCAAAAACAATTTAGTTCTGCACGTACGTTCGAACAATGATTGCCAAATGAACCTGGCACAAAGCCTATAAAATTTGTAAATGTCTAATGGACGAGATGGCACGATTTGTGTGGCGTACCATACGCTCGAAAAAGAAAAAAAAAGTACAAAATTGCGAACAAAACATCTATTGAAAAAAGAGAGGCATCGGCCGTACCAGTGGCGCATTTCTCCCTGTGCACTGTTTAGATGGATTCCGTCCCTGCCCGTACTTATCTGGGCTGTTTCAAGCCCTACCTTGAGGGAATTAGTGGCTAAGCAAAACCAGTTCACGTCCATATAGCACTGAGGTGTTTTCACCCATGGGCCTAGCCAAGACCCAGTTGATTTCGAGGTGTTCATGTTTGCCCCAGATATGCCGCAGAACTTATTTATATGCTTCACAGCGAGCTCCAACTCTGGTTTAAAAGTGCACACAATGGCGACGTAGTCCGCATAAGCAAGTATCTTAGTTGGAAGCTTGCCTACAAATTCGCGCCACGAATATATGTAGCGGCTAAGATTGTTTTACACATGGGCTCTAAGTGTAATGCAAATAACAGCGATGACATAGAGCCAGTCTTGTACACGTTACTAAAAAAAAGTAATCGATTACAATTACTATTACTCTTGGCTAAAAAGTATTCGATTAGATTACTTGATTACTCGACGGCAAAAGTAATTGGACATTACTTAAAGAAGTAATCGTTACTTTTCCGATTACTTTATTGTGTGAAGACACATCTTTAGCGCTCATAACAATGAACTACTTCCAACCTATATTTCACATTTGCACAAGTATTGAAGAAGAAAAACTAACTCCCTCTTCGTGGTCGTTGCACCTTCACAATGCGGACACAAGCATAGAATTCGTTTGTAGACGTTTAATGATTTGGGCGTTCGCCAGTGTGTGTGTGTGTGGGGGGGGGGGGGGGGGGGGGGGAAGCGGAGGGGGCTCCAGATCTTGTTAAGCTTGAGCATGGGTTGTCGCTCAAAGTTTGTGTCGCTCATTTTATTATTCACATGTGGATGAGCTCGCATGTTATACGAAAGAGCAGCAGCTCCAGGATTTGAAACGGATCATGTGTAGTATCCATTAGCGGAAGAGATCGCACCGACCACTTCTCAACTCGAAACATTGCTTGTCACAAAGACCACGTAGGGGAAATAGGGAAATATTTCAACTGCCTTTGTTATATTTTGCATACGCTTTAGGCATTCTTTGGTTCTGGTTTTTCTACGGGCTGCGAGAAGGTACCCTGAGCAGGATTTTTTTTATTTTTTTATTTCTGTGTGTGTGTGCGTTAGGGGGCTAGTTTGAACGAAGGACTCACAAAGCTACATTCTGCTTCCTCAAATTTCGCCCTGAATGGCCTTTGGCACGCACTGGGTCTTCCCTGGGGCTTCCCACTCCCAGTCCCGGCTCGAAAAAACAAAAACAAAAAACAAACGGACATTCCACAGAAACTGTACATAGAAAGAGATTAACCTCGTTTCCTACAGTTCCGCAAAAATCTTTCTTTTTTTCCGTACGAAAAAAAAGAAGCAAATTTTATTTTTGTCATTTCATAAAGAAAAAAGCGTGTGCGGGGGGGGGGGGGGGTCCCGTGGACAAATTGTAACGGTTACAAGTAATTTCATTACTTCAAAAAGTAATCAGATTACTCTTGTGATTACTGCCTAATAAAAGTAATCAACTGATTACAAAATTACTCCAAAAAGTAATCGATTACAAGTAATTTGATTACTTGTAATGCGTACGGTACAAGTCTGCATGGAGCCCCCTTGTCTGACTGATAATTTTACCCAGATAGAGGCAGTCTTGCGCCCGTTAACTATTAATCGAGTGGTGATGTCTTTACAGCATATTTTAATGTAGCTAGTTAGGCGGCAAAGAGTGAAGAGTGAAGAGCGTGAGTCTCCGCTGTCTCACAAATAATTCTCCTTGTGTGCGCTTTCGATGTAATGATCTGCCTTTAAACTCGCGATGCTGGTGGACTCCTACAATAGCAAATAACCCATGACCAAGGTGTTTAGTCAGACATTTTGCAAGAATTTTGTAATCAGTCGTCAGTAAACTGATTGGCCTGAGGTTGTCTGCGTTTGTAACGCTGGAGGCGGCGTATTTGTTTCGGAACAAAGAAGGTCAGTGCTCCACGCATCGATGGAGGAAGGCGCCACGAGGAGGCGAACAGGATCGCAGGCAGCTGAACCGCGTATAACTCAGGGGAGCCTGCAGTAGCAGAGGACAGTCGGAGCCCGCAGCTGGCTCCCGAATGACGAAGCGTTGCTCCACCACGGGATCTCATGACGTTACGGGCCTGAAATAAATTTAAAATTGACTCGATTATTGCGATAAGCCTGGAGAACACTTGAGTGTGTCTTGCCTGCATCGCGTCCGAAACATCCTAAAGCTCCTCAAAATAAAACATAACAAATCATGACGTACGCGTGATGCACACAGGGCATATTCTGCGTTGCCAAAATTTGTCAAAATAATAATTTTTTTTTTTTTACACGATACGGCAATAAAATGTTTAGTGAGGGCTGGAACGACTTGGAAGTTTGTAAGACGCCAGAAGCCTTAAACTCGTCAAACACAAAGTTTGAGCCGAAAGTTCGCGGAGCGCCCTGATTGGACATCGGCGAAAAAAGCGCGAAGTCATCGTCGTGATGGGCCAATCGTTGCGCTCCGTCAACTTCGACCCACGCTTTGTGTTGGACGAGTTTAGGGGCCCAGGAAGGACGTTTCCGCGGTGCGGCTGCTGCGCGTGAACCGAAGGCTCCTTGGCGATCCCGCTGGGCGATAAGAAGGATCGCGCGCCTTTCTGGGTCCCGATATCGCTCGCGCGCTGCGCCGCCGCGCGGACAACGGGAGCCGGTCTATTTGGCAGCCAGCTGAGCACGGAAATAGCCTCCCCGGAGGAGCTGCCCTCTCCCGCTTCAAAGTGCGCCCAAGGTCAGGGTTACCCGAGGAGCCGACCCTGACCTTGGCGTGCACGCGACCTGCTCCCGGCCAATCCCGGAGCCCTCCGTGCTCCGATGGCTCGGCTCCGGCCACTCTCTCCGCGGCCAGGCCGCCTGCCGCAGGGGTGGCGCGCGGTCCTGGGCGCCTCCACCCAACAGCTCCCTGTTTACAAGGCCGTCCAGCTGGACCTGATACGTCACATACCGTAGGCCAGGTTTCGTTACTTAGGGGCTCCTCCGTCTTTCGAACGAGAAACGCGTTTAGACCGGAAGGGCCTCACTGCGTTTCCGCAGCCAACTATCCGAACTTCCCTCGCCGACCCGTGCCGGTAAAAGTGTCATGTCATTTCCTGAGATGCTTGATCTTCGTCGACAAAATGGACGACTTGTTGAGGTAAAAAGAGCGCATCTGGACGAGGCCGAAGAACAAGCACAGACGGGACTCAGCGCTGCTAAAAAGCGAGTGCTCCAGGCCAAAAGCACCTGAATACTAAGAAGGCCTGTTTACTCTCTTCCATGACATCAGGTCAGGGGTCAGATAACGGGCGGTGCGGCTGTTGATTCACTCCCTCTCTATCTCTCTCTCTCTGGCGCACAAACACGCACACTTATTATTGGATGATTCATCTCAAATCGTGCCGGAACAAAAAGGGACCAATTTTTAATTTTGACGAAAAAAAAAACACGTAGAAAATTTTATACCTAAAAAAAGGGTGAAAACCGTGGTTCGGATCATTTTCGTCCTCGAGGTATGTAGCCCAGAAGCGGCCGCAGTGGGAATTAGCGTTTTTCTCGATCGTCACTCTCCTCTTGTGGTTTTTGCCTCTGCGTTATATTGATTCTTGCCGATACCTCTGTGACCACCATTAGGAAGTCTCGATGTAATTAAATATTTTTAGTATTATATATATATATATATATATATATATATATATATATATATATATATATATATATATATATATATATATATATATATATATAAAGAAATCGTCAAACTCACATATAAAGTCGGTTTTTGTAAACTTTGACTACTTAAGTTATATTTATAAGTTATATTTATGACGTGTAAAAATATATCACATTCATTAAGTTGTTCTCAACATCTCCTTCGATAACATCACTTAAAATCGAAAAAATAAAAAAAAAGTTGCAAGTTCTGATTAATTATTTTAAAAACCCCATTTTTAAGTTTGTTTCGCTGTTTGTAGATAGGAATCTTTTTTTACCAAGAACCATAGTTTATAAACGTAAGCTATTTTGTATAGCTTTTTTTTAAGTCCCAATATTGTGACATGGGTGTTCGTGTATATATATAGCAAGAAAAACATGCATCGTTACCTATTTGGCACATCTCTGTGATTTTTTAAATATTGTCGCGAAGTTATGCCTTCGCGGCTTTGTTGTTTTACTCTTACTCTGTTTTAGGGCCCGTGCGCTGATCCGCCAGAGTACACTCTCAAGAAAAAGGGTGTCAAAAGGTGTATTCTTACACCCTTTGTCCCATATAATGCACCCCCAAACTTCAATTCAACATACAGCGCCCTACAGTCGAACAGACAACCTGAAATTTTAGGAGGGGCTTGATAGCCGTGTGGTACAACTTATTAAAATAACTAATGTACATTTTACTGAACACGAGAAAAATAGTCAGGGTTTTCTTGGTCCTACTGTAAAAACTCGGTGTTTTCTCTATGTGGTCTTTGATACGTACTTTAGCTATTTAAAATGTTGTATCACACGGCTATCAGGCCCTTCGTAAAATTTCGGGCCCTCTGTTCGACTGTAGGGCACTGCACGTCGAATTGAAATTCGGGGGTGCATTATATGGGACAAAGGGTGTAAGAATACACCTTTTGACACCCTTTTTTCTTTTGAGTGTAGCCGGCCGCTGGCCGCCGCCGCGTGACGGGTGAAGTCTCTCCCTCGAAGTAATTCACGAAGACCCCCCGCTTTGGGTGTCAAGTGACACGGTCCGTGTCTTTCTTTTTCATGTTTACTGCCCCCTGGTCCACGGACCGTTCTTCTTGAAGCTCTGCTCGTCAGCAGCGGTTAACCGAAAGAAGGGGGGCACTGCCGAGCACAATGAAGTAAAACACGAAATCGCAAATGTATGGTTGTGCTACTCGAAAAAATACGTGGACACGACGTTTCGGGCGGACGCCCTTTTTCAAGAGCGTCCGTCCGAAAGGTCCGTTGTTGGTGGGGATATCATTTTTTTATTATTATTTTTGGTGTCTATGTCTTTTATTGTATTTGTGTTTTTAGAGCGCAGCTCTTAGGCACCCGTTTCCGGCTTCAGCGGCGTCGCCGTCGGCGTCGGCGTCGGCATCGTCGTCGCCGTCGGCGTAACCGCGCGGTGCATTATGGGACGCGTGACCTTACTGATGACGTTATCAGTGACGTCATCGGCATCGTCACTGATGACATCATCGTCATCCCCATCGCCCTCGTAATCGTCCCTGGTGACGTCATCAGTGACGTCACTAATGATGTTATCGGCATCCGCATCGTCATCGTCACTGGTGACGTCATCAGTGACGTCACTGATGACGTCATCGGCATCCGCATCGTCATCGTCATGATGACGTCACTAGTGATGATGACGTCACTGGTGACGTCACTAATGACGTCATAGGCACCCGCATCGTCATGATGACGTCACTAGTGATGATGACGTCACTGGTGACGTCACTGATAACGTCATCGTCACGTGACCTCATAGGGGTCAGGTGACCCCCTTGAGGTCACGTGACCCCGGTGACGTCACGTGACCCCAGTGAGGTCACGTGATCCTCGTGAGGCAACGGCGACGCCGCTCGGAGGGAGGAGTAGCAGACACGATGAGGAGGTGAGGAGAAGGGAGGCAGAATATACCTTCCCCCTTGGTAGCCTTCTCTTCCTCCTCTTCAAGAGCTGCGCTCTAATTCGGCATTACAGGGAGTTGTAAACGGTTTTCATTTTTTCTGCATATTTTACTGGATGATTTAGCCATCTATGTATAACATTCCTAACTCATATGTCAAATTCCTGAACCTTAGCTACTCTATAGAGTAGAATGGTGTATGTTCTAGTGTTTAGTGTAATTGCCGGTTTATTACAAGAAAATTATGTTTGTCAGAAAGTTTTCTTAATTTATTTTCCTATAAAACTTATACTGTGATTTTGACATAAAGTTTTCTTTCCGTCCTCTTGTACTTCTTTGTCTTTGTATTTTACCGACTGCATCCAGAGATGGAGTCCTTCTATCTTGTAACAAGCCAACGCCTTTTGGTTCTGTGGAGAAATTCGTCGACATAAATAAGAACGGCACGCCTCCTTTGTACAGAATAGTTGAAAAATCTCGCTTTTTTCGGCTGGCATAGAGGAACTTGAGTTCCTTGGTGGGAGTACTGTGCAGAATAGTCAGATTCAGCTACGCAAGCTTGCGGCGGTGTTTCTAGTTGCAATGGCGGATCATGCTACGCAACCCCAAAAAGAGGCCGGGAAGGATAATACCCTGCAAATTTAACACCAATGACAGATTTAGGAACTGCTTATGTAGAACGTCCTTGAAGCAGTTTCTTTTATTCGTGGAGGAAAAACCAGCATTTCAATGGCTCCGAATACAAGCTGCAGTTTTAGGACCTCTGACGTTACATTAGTGTGTCTTATATGGTGGTCCGCGAATGCATCGTCTGCAAATCCCTGCCTCATCAGTCAACCCCGGAAACTATAAGTTGTCTTTTTTGTTCCTTAGATTGAGAAGAAACTTTTTAATTTTCGGGCTAGTTTCTTCATGGCATGCCAATGAGTAATGCCTACTTTATGCTAGCCCTTAGTTTTATTTATTTATTAAATCACTATCATAATTAACCCATATGTTTCCTTTCACCTCACCACGGAGGGGATTCTCCATCTTCTTGGCCGATTGACAAGGGGTCCGCGAAACATCAGAGGTTGAGAACCACTGCGTTACATGTTAACGTTGAGGAGGGACGTGAACGGCCTATAACTAACGCCGCTAGATTATTATAACGACTAACCAAACGTTCTATAACGTTTTATTGTAATTATGTACAGTTGCGAATGGTGTAAGCAAAGAAACCTCTGTGTCTGCATTGCGTCAAGGAAACAGCGTGATACATACGGGGCGATGGTGTTCTTTTGCGCGAGGCCCTTCACGAATCCAACCATTGATCGGAACAGAGCGAGTTGGGATGCGCCCTGATGCAACGCAGCACAGGCTGGGGTGAATTCTTCAGCTGCATAGTAGAAAGTTAATTTGGTGGCTACTTTGACTACATCTCTCACCTACCCTCACACGACGTCTCACGGAATATCTGAAAGAGCTAGTCAAGAGCCGACGCAATGGTGAATATATATATATATATATATATATATATGATCTTTTTTTTACTTGTGAAGGTGATTGAATTGAGATGATATGGTGTTTCTTTCTCTCGACATATTATCGCGTTTGCTAGGCAAAGCGCCTCAAAGGTAGGACTTGGTAAATGTGTATTCTGAACTTATCCAAGGGAGATATTGCCTCAAAAAAACTAAATAACATAAATAAAATTCGTTGTACGGTTTAGGCCCATATCACTGCAAAGTGAATTAAGTCACTGTGCCACTCAGACATCTTATCATCAAAAGCATAAAGCACGAGCAAAGTAAAAATAAAAGTTTGTTGGCCTTCTCTCCTATTTCAGCTGTTGACAGCAAAAGGTTGTAGTTGCTATAATTCTTTTCAATGTTCTTCTGTATTTAAAATTGTGGATTGGGGCAGGCCGCTTCCCTCGGATAGCTTCACAAACAAATCAACTAGCCATAAACTGCAGGGCCTTACGAGGTCGAATTTCGTGATCTATTAAAATTGTTTTCTTTAATGTGACATGTGGTTCAACTGAAAAATAAAGTGTCCGGATTTACCAGGAAACTCATTTACCTTTGGGAAAAACACACTGAGAAAACACAGGAAAGTTTCAGTAATATTGTAAAAGTGATTGCTTCTCGCAGGCAAAACTTAGTGATGGTCATTTACCTCCGTTCGGCTCGAATCAAAGTAAATTACTTTTAAAAGTACGCTATACATGTAACGAAAATTGTGGCAATTCAAACGTTTTAAACAAATCGAAACGAATCCGAGTTTGTGGTTAATATAGTTTCCGTAATCGCATCCGAACCATGCATTATGTATATTTGGCTTGATTCTGTGGTAACACGGCACCCTGGAAGTGCTGTTTATTGAAGTATGCCTGATCCAACGAAGATAATATGTTGGCGTAACCTTGGAATATATGCTCCACCGGTATGTCAAATATCCGCTTGAACGCCTGCATGCCAAGTTGTGCTCATTACTGACCCAATAAGGTTTCGCCAGGAAATCTCCTTACACATCCACTGATCATGCCCAACTAAACTTTATCAGTTCTTTTAGTTTGTTTTACTATAGTTATTTTGACGCTCTCCTTTTCCTATTTTTGTCGTTTTCAAGTGTTAAAGTGTATTCAAGCTCTCGTCTACTTCCCTCTTATGTAATCCCCCCCCCCCCCCCCCCCGGGCCCTTAAAGATCAATAAATGGAAGAAAAAAAAAAAACAGGAAAGCAAATCGACAGAAATTTGTAACACTCCGAGAAGAGATCTATTCACAAGGGCGTCAAGGAAAGCCAATACCACACCTTTCAAGTTTATGTTCATTTGTGCCATGTCGCATCCATTATCCTCTATAATTTCATTCAATTCTAGTCAATAATGGTCCCCAATTTCTAGCTGCTTAATCTTCCCGATTACTTCCATGGCCAATAGGTCGAACAACAAATATGCTTGACTAAGGTGGGCGGAAGTTTCGGCACTTCAAAAGTGTCCGCTACCGAATTGAAGGCTCTATATTGTTTAAAAACACTTGCGTCACACATTTTTAAAACGGTGGCCACAACGTGGATTTTATTTGTGTTGTTCACATGTTCTAAAACACACTGCAAATGTAATGACAAAAGAAGCGTTGAAACGGTATACTTTTTATTATTGCTTGCCGGATGGCGTGCTTGGATACATTCTAAATGACGCTGGCAAAGTCGAATAGTAACCTGCCTACTGAGTATACCGATAGAAATCACCAGCATCAACATTTAAGAGAATACCGAAGGGGCCGTTTAAAGAAAACATACGCTGTAAAAGTTGAGTCATTTTGTCTTTGATAAACACAGAGCGTTAGACGTACAAAGTCGCCTCAGCTATTCCACTATTGAGCTTAATGATCCGAACAAAACATTTGAGGTTTTCTCGAGGCACCAAACCCTGGGCGCCCAAGACAGAAGTTCGCCCAAGGCGAGAGCCAAGACGGAAAGAGCGATAAAGAACCTGCCATTTGTCTAGTTTTAGAGTCGTTTAATGTACCGCTCGTCTGAGAAATAAGTAAACCGTGTTTTGCTAGCCGCAAAAATAAACTACCCTTCGCCGAACGCTCGTGTCTCCACCTAATCTAGCGTTCGCGATTGAAACCAGACGCCAAAGTTGTTAGAACTCGCTGTTATCCGAATCGAGGGATGCTCAGTGTTCGGTAATCTTCAGTGAATAAAATAGCGGCCGACGAACACAGCGAATACGTGGCGATAAACGTCGTCTGCTACACGCAAACCCGACTAACGGTCCCTGACAGGATGAGAAACACGGATCGGTCCTTTTTGGATACCAAGCCTCCAGCACGTGTCTTCTGCCTTCCCTCGTACTTTGGCTGATCGCGCACGCTCGAAAATCACGACACGCCGAAGCGTTATCGAAGGTAGGACGCTCGCGCTGGAAGCGGGACGACTGAAGGTCCTTTCTGCCGTTTCAATCTTGTCAATAACTTTAGAGCGCTCTTGCGCGTTCCCTTTGAAAGACGAGGCCTTTCCCCCGCAATTCGTCATTACTAGAGTAAATTCCTCGCAGCGCCGCATAGCTGACGGCAGCATTGCGCGCCCTGCAGCATCTCACAAACAGCATGAGGCTAGCGAGCGGGGACGCCAAGACGTACGCGTCTGTCGCTGTACGGACATTCTCGACGAGCTTCAGCGTGTTTGCCGCTTGGGGCGGGCCGATTGGGAATCAGCCAACGATGACGCCATGTTCAGGTCTTGTCTTTTGGGTGGTCTTGCTCTAGCCCATTCTCAAGCTTTCTTTAGAGTTGCTCCCTTCGACGGCAGCGTCGTTCGCGATTCTACTCGAACGGCACATGTCCTCGGACAGCGCGAGTGTCGCGGAACCCGCGTGAGATCGACCACACGAGGGCTGTGGTGGCCGTCGTAGACCACCCGCGCAACCTCGGCGCATGCATCGCGCAAGAAGTGGCGCCGACCGCGTCTTCCCTGCTCGTCGCGCCGTTCGGTCGAAGCGTCCTCCAAATGGCGCACGTGCACGAACATGACATTGCCCCTGTCACGAGATGCGGGCCTTATCTGGCATTCACGCAGCTGTCGCTTCGGACGCCGACCGAGAAGCCGGATGCCATCTGTCGTGAATGCATCGTGCTCTTTGCGTACACGTTTCACGGCAGCCCTCTTTCATTCATGGCAGCTAGCGCGGCTTTGAAACCTGGTGACCTTCATTGCCGACTGCCGCAAATCCCCTACGACAACGGGTGGTGGAGGAATCAGTGTCTTATACCCAAATCACACGGCAGCGTAAAGGTACCTTTAGCCCAGGTACCTGTCGTAAAGGGAGCTGGAGATCGTGATCACACGGCGCACAAAGGTCCCTTTTGCTAAGGGAGGCCCTGTGTTAAACGGAGCTCACCGAGCTCCCTTCACAGCTACAGGGAGTAGCCTCGGACCCATGAACTCAAAATAATATCACAGATATATAAATATATCTTGTTTAATGCATTATAACAAATTGAATATATATGAGTACCGAATTATAAAATGATTGTGAACACAAATGTGATGGAATAATACAATAATGATGAACGCATACTCTAGCTACAGAAAGCAGCGGCGGCACGTGGAAAACGATGTCTGCTACGAACGCGAACGCGATGGACCACTGGGAGCTCTTTTTCGAGGTTGTGGAGGAGTCGCCAGACCCTCCTGTCCAGGACCCTTTATCTTCATCGTCGTCCATCCCTTTCGATCGCGTGACTGGCGTAACCGTGATAGTCCGTCCTGGTTCGTTTCTGCCGGGCACTATTTAGCTACTTCAGTGAGAACTTTGCAAGAAAATGGAGCTACTAAACATATAAAGGTCGCCCACCTCGCAATGCAAACCCGTAAACGCAGATGATTTAGGGCCAGTGTGGCCAGACGGGTCGGTCGTTTTAAAGCAAGACTAGTTTAGGTGCGCCCTCAGACTTCCCTCACGCGGAGGATCAAATCAGGATATCGGATCAAATTATCGGAGCACACAGACTTCCCTTCGCTTTGTCAGCCAGGCGACACGGGATATCTGGCTAGACCGGCGGTCACGGCTAAGGAATGCTCGGAATAAGACTCATATCTTGGAAAACTTAACGCAGCAAGATAAGGCACTACTGGGGGAAGCGAAAGAATGGGCAAAAACAGGTTCCAGTAAGCTTGGCATAAAAACGGTAAGATTCTTGTCAGGGAGAAGGACGGAACTCAAGCACATCTAATAAAGACTAAGGATGACTTGCGAAGATTGGAGTAGTTTTGCTTTGTGTATTGCATTTTGTTAACTTCGCTCGCAATGACAGACTTATCTTAGTTATTGCCAAATGAGGTTGTTAAACTTTTGAAAGACCAACCAAATGTGCCTTTCTCGTTATTTCACTTAAATGTTCAATCAGTACGAAATAAGTTTGATGAACTTAGCATCTTTCTGGACAGTTTTACATTTTCTTTTGATATAATAATGCTAACTGAAACATGGTAGAGCCAGAGTGATGAAGTGGACCAACTAGAGAAGTATGCAGTATCCAGTTTAAATCGTAGCAACAAAGTAGGAGGAGGAGTAGGTATGTACGGTTAAAAAAGACCTTGAATATAATGTTGTTAGTGATCTCAGAGTGGACAGCAAATGACTATGAGATTTTATCTTTACAACATGCTAAATTTGTATTTTTTTGTCGTCCATCGACCGCCATCTGGAAATGTTGCGACCTTTCTTGAAATTCTTGAAGATTTTTTAAAGGTTGCTGGTGAAAATAAGTCGTGTCTTTATCTTGGAGGTGATTTTAATATAGACATGCTTACCTCCTCTAAACATCAGCTTGATTTACTGTCACTGTATCATGCATATGGATTGTCTAATGTTATTTCACTGCCTACTCGTATAGCGCCACTGCATGACACGTGGCTTGATTTATTTTTAACGAACGTTCCCACACAGAGATACCTGCTGGCGTGATCGGGGTAACGATTAGCGATCACCTGCCGATCTTTACGTTTAGTAATGTAAATTTCAACAGCAAAAAAAAAAAAAAAAGAAACTAGTATTCTCAATATTTTTTAGAAACATCAGCACGAAAAGCTTGCAACATTTTGAACAACATATATTTTCTGCGAACTGGAGTGCGGTATTGTCTAGCGTATCAGCTGACGAAGCATTTGATTACTTTCTCGATAAGTTTATTATGCGATACGACCGTTGGTTCCCCTACCAACAGCGAAATATTTTCCGCAAGTCGCGTAAACTATGGGTTACGTCACAAATAAGAAAAATACTCTTTACCATCAATTCGTACGTAGCAGAGTCGTTAGCGTGTTGGCTAAATTTAAGGAACAAAGAATTCAATGTACAAGGGCCTTAACGCAGTCAAAACGTTATTTTAACAATTTATTTCAAGGTGTAAACGGATTCGATGTTATATGGAAAAAATTGAACGGCATCATTAAGACTGGGCCGCACAAGGAGATAATTACAAAAATCACAATTGAAGGCACCGATATCGATAAGGAAGCTTTAGCTGAGAAATTTAATGAACATTTTGTTATGCCCGCTCAAAGTGTGTGTTTTATGAGTGCCTCCAGATACATGCTTAGTGTTTCTGACAGCATATTTTTTACCCCAACCGACGAAGAGGAAGTATTCTTAGCGTTTCAAAACTTAATAAAAACAACAGAGAAAGCTTCGATATATACGACCTTCAAACAAAACCAATTAAACATGTATTGAGGGCTATTTTGCCCTGTTTAACGCACATATTCAATTTAGCACTTAAGTATGGTACCTTTCCAAAAAAATGCAGATAGCAAAGGGGACTGTAATATAGAAAACCGGTGATAAGAATGACTTAGGAAATTATCGACCTATTTCGGTTTTACTCATATTTTCCAAGGGATTAGAGAAGTCATACATCAAGGGCTTAATAATTTTTGTGAGAAATTTTCAATTATTACGCCCTGTCAATATGGATTTATGTAAGGTCACTCGACTGAGATTGCACTTTTAAAACAAAAAGAACTACTTTTAGGCAACATCGAATAGAAACTGGTAACACTCGGCATATTCATTTATTTCACAAAAGCCTTCGACCGCATAAATCATAAAACGTTACTTACGAAACTGTACCTTTATGGTGTTCGTAGGGTCTCTTTACAAATGATTAGAAGTTACCTTCAAAACCGCCATCAGTGTGCTGAAATAAATAAAAAAACGATCAAGTTTCAGAGCACCAACCGGCGGTGTACCACAGGGCAGAATTTGGGGCCACTCCTCTTCAAGTTGTATATTAATGACCCAGTGAATATTGATGGTAATGTGAACTCCATTATTTATGCGGTCGATACGAGTATATCTTTTTCAGGTGTTAGCATAGATAAAATTATAAGCAATGCAAACCTTTATCTTTATCAATTAAATGATTGGGCATCATCAAATTCCCTGCAAATAAACGTATGTAAAACAAAAGTCGTGGTATTTAGATCTCGAAATACAAATTGTAGTCCTAGATCTGTACTTTTGCTTGGTACAGGCACTATTGATACAGTTGAGAGCGTGAAACTCCTGGGGGTAATCTTTAATCAGTACATGACTGTGAACGATATGGTGCAATACACATGTAAAGAGCTATCGAAGGCTGTGCGTATAATATACAGATATCGCCACATGATTCCTAGTTCGGCCATGATACTCGTTTAAAACTCTATTTTTTACACTCAATATAACCAATGCGTTTTGGTATGGGAAAATACGACCTTAACTAATACCAATCAAATGCATATTCTTCAGAAGAGATTGATTCGTATGATATGTCCCACTAGCTATGACAGTCATACGAAACCATTGTTTAACAAATTTTATATTGCGCAAATTACCAGCCACTCTAGTTACAAATTAGCCCTCGCGCATAAAAGTCGTTTTGTACCAACAGTTTACTCCTATCGATCTTAAATGTTCCCCAGTTCAAGGAAACGCTTTACAACACTCGTTCTGAAGACGCGTGGACAGTACCCCACTGCAGGACCAATTACGGCGATCAGATGCTGAGATATACACTACTGCGCCTTTTAAATTGTTGCATTGAATTGAATATAAATATTTTGAGTGGAACTCGGAAGGATGTACTTTCTGTTTTTGTTAATGATTTTCTTAAATACGTTCTTGAATGGCTAAAGCACGAATCGATTGTGCGATTTAGCTCACTTATTTTCTTTTTATTTGTGTAGAGATTGTGAATTTGTATGAATGTGTGTACGTGCGTATATGTTTTTCCCTGCTGCTGTAGGGGGGGGGGGGGGGGGGGGGGGAGGGGTACAGAGGCTCGTCAAGGATCACTGTTTTTTTTTTCCTCTGCCTCCCCTCTCCAAACGGAGAGAAAGAGAGAAATGAAGACTTTTGACTTGACTTAGAGAAAAAAGTAAAGAGCCGGAAAACCAGACAGAAATATTATTTCGGTTTCAAATGTGATATTTCACATCCAATAATAATTTTAAAAAATTGCGCGTCAAACCGATTTCGAGGAATAATTATTTATCACGTGCTCCTCTCGCGGTTAACCTGGAATGCAATCTACATCAACCTAAAGTGCTCCGTTTATTTATCGAGTGATCAAGAACGCCGTTTACTACAGGTGCTTTCAGCTAAGGGACCTAAGCTGAAGGTACCTTTACGCTGCCGTGTGAATTGGGTATAAGTGTATTAACCCACCGCAGCTCGGAGCACGTGGAGCGAAAGCTCGTGGTGCCGAACCCAAGTATCCTGGGATCAATCGCAAACCCCTGCCCGCTCGGATAGGAATGAGCATCGTACAGGCGTGCGGTTATTTATCTCTACCGCGTGATGCACATCAAAGACTACCAGGCTGGCAGTGTATACAGCACTGACTGAATTGCCTATCTACACGCTGCAGACAGCTGTTGAGGCTGACTTCCCGCAGTCAAAACAAACGCATAAAAAATCACGTTTTCAGACAGCGTCCGAGATATGCGCTAACCCCACGTGGCAATATCTCTATTCGCCATCTCCGTTGCTTTGTGAACCAGCATAAATCAATGATTTACGAAGTGCTTCCTCTGCTTGGGGGGCACGTGCGAGCAAACTTTCCAACCAAGGGTTGCCTTCAGAGATACGCCAAATATTTGGTAAGATTTCATATATCGGACATTTATGTACGCGTCTTGTGTAGGGTAACGACGTATCTATAATACGTTTCATGCTTAGTGCGAAACACTGTTAAAGTTGCTGGCGCGAGCGCGTAAAATTCACCCAGATTTTCCCTAGCGCTAGAGCATACGTGAAAACAAAACCCACGATCAAGCCACATGCTTGCGCCAGCAGCTTTGACAGCTTTTTACTCTAAATAATAAAATCAGTATGACCTGTCGTCAACTGCTTTGTCACGTTCTATATATTACTCCAGTAAATCCGGTTTACAATAACAAGCAATATAGCGTGAGGGTACTGATGATGTAACGCATTGGGAATGTAAGCTCAGAGCACTAAATGTGTAAATCATCGTCAAACATTAGATTTTTGCATCTGCTACTCTGCGTGCATCTGTCCGTATCTTGCGTGTTTTCTTTTTTTATTTGTGTGTGTGTGTGCTTACACCTAACATCCTTTAAGCGATTGTGCTTACACCTAACATCCTGTAAGCGAATGTTAGGAGAGGTCAGTTCTTATGGCAGTCTTATGATGACTTCCCGTGGCAGTCTCCACTTAGGAGACGGACATAGGAACCTGCTTTAGGGAACTGGTTCCCACCCTTACTTCAGCACCGAGCGGGATGAAAATGCAGCGTCACCGTTTCTGCCGTGAAAGTGACTCCTTGAACTAGACATTCCGTAACGTAGAGGATGGTACAGTCGCGCCATGCTGCCGCTTCCTCGCAAACTGCCCCATTCAAAAAAACTCACCAAAGTAAATAAAAAAGTTGCTATTTTTTTGCGTTTTTGTGACAAACCCAGTGGTAACAGATAACGCTTTGAGTGTTACTTCGCGGCGATGTTACCCGAAGGAACATAGCGTTCCATAATATTGCGTAAGATGCCCCACCCCTGAAAGACAGCCCACCCCTATTTTCGGCATGATTTTTTTTTTTTTTCAGAAACACCGAAAGATAGCTTTGGTCAATGGTGATCTGGTCAAAAACGGTGTTAAATCACCATGGCGGGAGATAAGCCAACATTGCCGACTGGAAAGAACAGTCGTCTTTGGTCCATCGCCCTTTCCTGCGATGACAGTTTCGAGAGTCACAAAAGTTAAAAATAACATCTTTCAACTTTTTTTTTTTTTTTTGATGGCACGCCGGAAGTTAGTTGACCCCCCATTTTTATTCGATTTGCTATCGATTTGAGGTGAGCTATATTTTGGGATATTACGGTACGCGTTTCATGCGTTGGCGACGCGAACATCGCTTCGCTTCGCCTAGCATCTACATAGCAACAGTGCATGGAATCTGTGTTACCAGGCTTTCCCAAGATAGCGTGTGAAAGAGGCACATTTTTTTCCTTTGGCCCCAGTCATATCCTTCGGGCTCTCGCTGCCATCATCGCCCGATCTCCCTCACGCACACACGAATGAACAGCGAGAGAGAAAAAGAAACCGACATTGGCTTTCACACTCAGTCCTTGAGGTCAGTTCCCAGGCAGGCGGCGACTCGAAGAAGGGGTCACACAATGATCCCCCGGGGTCAGTACCCTCGCCGGGGGGACCTCCTCTCTCGCTGCCCGCCCCGCACCTGACCTTTGGGCCCAGCTGATCGCCGCTCCATTTCTTCCGGCCAACACCGCACTGCCACATCCCGGCCTTTGAAAAGGAACAACTGGCACCGACTTCTATGGCTCATGGTCGATAGGCCCAGCTGGACGTTTTATGTTACCTCGGGCGATTCCAAGAAAACATTTTATCTATTTGGTCTTTTTTCTCTCTTTACGCGCCGCATGTTGCTCGTTTTATAGTTGGCGGTATGGTTGCTTTACAGAGAAGTCTACCACTCGACGATAAAAGCTCATTTCAATCTCTAATGAGCAGACTAATACCTTTGTCAGACGGGCACCTAAAAGGACCTTTACGCCAAAGGCCTTTAGGATTTACAAATGACCTTTACGTTTTGCCATGCCATACAGCGCAAGTGAATGCCATTTAGACGATGTTTACAGCAATTGAAGTCTTGTAGCTCAGTTAAAACGCATAAATTACGTTAACGCCAGAAAAAATACTATTTTGGCGATATAAATAATTTTTCAAGTTTTTGTTAAGCAAAAAATATATTAAAGAAGACAAAATGACAAGTTCAGTCGAGTGATTACAACAAGCTACATTTCAAGCCAAAATAAAGTTTTTTTTTTTTTTTTTTTTGGCAATTAGCGGCAACCTTGAGCGTCCCCGCTCACTCAGTTGTAGTCCTAACGTTGCTCGGAGCTCCCGTTCCCTTCCGTGCTCCTGCTACGATTTTGCCCTGCCCTGTTCGGTTGGGCGTCATGCTCGCGCTTGAGTTTCATCGCAAGCGTCCGAGGTCCTCCCGCCGATTCTCCCAAAGTCGTATCGGCGCCCAGGCCGCCTCAACGTTCCAGTGGAAGCGCGGCGACCCCTTCCTGATCGTGGACGCTCCTCCGTCGTTCGACGTATCGCACCACGCGAGATTGAGATACAGAAACATATATGTACAAAAAATATTAAATATACAGAGTACAGGAAACAATACACTATTAAAGGATGATAAACTATGAAGTAGAGAAATAAAAGCTAGATAGCTATGGTTGTAAGGAAAATTGAGGGGAGGAAAACCGAAGTGCCGAAGCGGACGACGCGAGCAGGCGACGACGAGGCCTGCTAGATAGCTGGGGCCGTGAGTACAGAAAACTAGTAGCAGAGCGACGTCTGCACAGAATATACGTGAAACAGGCTCTTTTTCGGTAATAGAAATGTAAAAGCATTGATTTTAGATATTGGTACGATCTTTTATTTCAATTCGCTTCTCTGGTGTAGACCGCTGTTGACGAGAGTAGGTACGCGAGCTGTTCTGTAGAGGCGGGGAGAGCACACAAGAACGGAGCCTGGCAACACTTCCTCGATAAGCAAACCTAAGTGCTTTCCCGCGTCACTAAAGAAGGCCACCGTAGGCCAGGGATTGGACACGAGTGCTGCGTCAGCGTTTGGCTAGAACTCGTGTACAATCGGTGATTGGGCACGACTCCTAGCCGTACGCTGACGCCGTATAGTCGTGTCTAATTTGTAGCCAAAGGTGTTCTTCTTTAGCGACGCAGAAAAATCCGGCACTTAGACTTTCTTATCTTGGAGGTGCTGAACGTGGGAGGCGACAGTGGGGAGGCCAGGGAGCGTGTCCGCACAGTGCGATCACGTGGGTATTCCGCAACGGCAGCTGCCGAAAAGGGGAGGGAGAGCCTTCTACCCGCGATCGCATAGGTTTCTCGGAACAGCGGCGGCCTACAGGCGGGAAGGCCGGGGCGAGAGCTAGCTTAGCCGTGTGTGAGGAACGGCTGGGAGAGGGAGAGTAGTGCCTCTGCTGTAAATTGGTTTCTGCGTTCGTATACATGAGCCTTTTTTTTTTTTTGCCCGAAAGGGACATTAACAGCTATTGCTGTAACATGACGAACACCATGACGGTGCGCTTTTGACGTTGTCCGATTGGTCCCACACCTGTGCCCATCTCAAATACTCTACTTAAGATACTGTACTTCAAATAATTCTTGAAGTATCTAGGTATCTCGCAAATACTTTGATCGAGAGTATTTGATACTGCATTTTAATTACAATTCTGAGAATCTTGTACTAATTATCTCATATACATTTTTGACATTTCGCCCATTTTCCTAGTTTCAATCGGAATGAAATGGCGTTGCCGCGAAGCGCGCAAACGTGAACATAACTTCCCGCCTCGTGTCGGCGTCAAGTTTGAGGGTTGGGAAAGTGATTCAGTTTGGATCTGAGGTGGCTTATTGATCTTGTTTACGAACTGCGGAAAGAGTTGTGGAAAGGGTGGAGTGAGAGAGTGTTTGACAGTGTTACGCCATGCGCCGGGGGATGGAGGTTTGTTGTCCTTATGAGAGAGGCTGAGGGAATAAATGTTCAGCTGAATTTGAGACCTGTGTCTGTGTTGTCCTCTTTTTTCTTCATTTTTGTCCTACGTCTCGAAATTTACAATGTTGAAAGTTCACCAGCTCGCTTGCATCTTCTCGGTAATTTCTAACAAACTCCAGTTGCTAGCTTTGATAAGCTACGGTGACTTAGATTGAGCTCGTGAAAAGATCGCTTTTGTACCGATTGGGACTCATATTTTACCTCAAAGTTCGTACAATGAAGGTTTCCCCTCGACTTTCCAAGGGCCTTTTTTTTATAGTCTCTCCCAAGAAATCTGCAAACAAAAGGGCTGGTTTTACGGAAGTAAAGATTGCCACACTGAGGCCCAACGCAGGACGGGAAACGAACCACGACAACATTGCAGACTTTGGAAAGTGAGTAATGGACACAAAAGGAAGACACTTTTTTGCTTGTATATTTAACCCCCTACGGCAAAACGTCGAGATTTTTTTTTTGTCGTCAGTTCGGCATTTATTACTCACACGAACACTGTCCGTAAGCGAACATTGATAAGCAGAGAACAGTACAGGAAACGAACTACGAAGCAGGATGACCTTTCAAAATGCCAGCAAAGTGTCCCCAAACTTGACTGCCTCTCTGAACGCAACTTACTTGAAGAAGGTGCGACCAGTGTCTTGGCTATTATGTGGGCTCTCTTATTCATTCACTCATTTCCGTATCCCAAGTTCGTTTATAGTGAACTCCCCTAATAGGGAATATGAAGTTAACGATGCATCTAAAGTCCGCCGTAGGACGTGATATTGTCACGGGTGGTGACCAGAATAACAATAAATAAACAGGAAGAACTAAACGTTTAATGTGGCGAACTTGTGCCAAAACAAAAAGAGAATAGAAAATAATAACAAAGCGTCGCGAGCGTCGAGGTCGGCGAGACAGCAGAGTCGAGCGCTGGGGCGAAACTGACTCGACAAGGTCGCGGGCGGCCTCTTATCTAGAGTGAGTCACTATCTCGAAGATTCGGCGGAGAAGGTTCGAGCGTAGCGCGCTCGGGGCGAGAATGAACAAGCACTTTCTAGAACAACAAAAACAAGGATGAACGATAGTTATGTCCGCAGCAAGAATGAACGAGAACTTTCTACAAGTCCGTGACCCTACGCGCGGCATTAAAAGTGCATCGTCCCGATGCAGCACAAAACGAAGAACAAACAAAAACAAATCCAAAACAAAAAGGCGGCAGAATCGCGAGTCGCAGTTCACAGTTCACAGTTCACAGTTCACCCGTCGACGAGAGTGAAAAGTTCTATCGTTCGTAATACGGCTTCAGCCGGACGACGTGCACCACCTCGGGTCGCGGCTGACGTCTTGCAGATGGGCGCGTTCCGTCGGGTAGAACTTCGTAGTTCAGATCGCCGAGGCGTCGGATGATCTTGTAGGGTCCGAAATAGCGTTTCAGGAGTTTTTCGCTGAGACCGCGACGACGTATTGGTGTCCAAACCCATACCCGGTCTCCGGGTTGAAAGTGGACGTCCCGGCGACGAAGGTTATACCGGCGTGCGTCGACTCGCTGTTGGTCTTGAATCTTGACTCTTGCCAGTTGACGAGCTTCCTCCGCGCGCTGGGAGATGAGTTGAGCGTCGTCGTTGACATCACCGGTTGGCACGTGAGGCAGCATGGCGTCGAGCGTCGTGGTAACCGTCCGGCCGTGTACCAGTTGGAACGGTGTCATTCCCGTGGTTTCTTGAACTGCTGTGTTGTACGCAAACGTGACGTACGGCAGCACCTCGTCCCATGTCTTGTGCTCTACGTCGACGTACATGGAAATCATGTCGGCGATGGTTTTGTTGAGTCTCTCCGTCAGCCCGTTGGTCTGCGGGTGGTACGCCGTGGTGCGACGATGGCTGGTGTGGCTGAGACGAAGGACTTCTTGCGTCAGCTGGGCCATGAAGGATGACCCGCGATCTGTAATCAGTACTTCAGGTGCGCCGTGTCGAAGGAGAATGGACGCGACGAAAAATTTGGCGACTTCCACGGCTGTTCCCGATGGTAGGGCTTTCGTCTCGGCGTATCGTGTAAGATAATCGGTCGCGACGATAATCCACCGATTTCCTTGCGTCGATGTTGGGAACGGCCCAAGCAAATCCATTCCGACTTGCTGGAAAGACCTAGTCGGGGCAGGTATCGGCTGCAGGAGTCCTGCTGGCTTCGTCGGAGGCCTCTTACGTCGTTGGCACTCATGGCACGACCTTGTGTACAGATGGACTGTTTTCGGGAGTCTCGGCCAGTAGTACTTGTCACGAATGCGGGCGAGCGTCCGGCTGTAGCCAAGGTGTCCAGCCGTCGGGTCGTCGTGGCATGCTTGAAAGATTTCTTCTCGCAGGCTGGCCGGAACAACCAGCAGCCAAGCAGGGTTGCTCGTTCCGAAGTTCTTCTTGAAGAGCACACCTCGCCGCAGAACGAAGCTTGACAAGTCTCGGGCCAAGACTCGCGGAACTGAACTTCCTTGGCCTTCGAGGTGTTCGATCACGGCGCGAAGTTTCGGGTCGTCTCGTTGAAGTGCTTCCATGTCGGCATCTGTCACTGCACCGAGAAAACGGGCGTCGTCGTCGTCGTCCGTGCTTTCGGGAGGAGATTCGACTGGGGCCCTAGACAAACAGTCGGCGTCGTTATGCTTGCGGCCAGACTTATGCACAATGGCCACGTCGAATTCTTGCAGTCGCAGACTCCAGCGAGCGAGGCGTCCTGACGGGTCCTTGAGGTTGGCGAGCCAACAGAGAGCGTGGTGGTCCGTGACAACGCGAAACGGGATCCCGTACAGGTACGGGCGGAACTTGGTTAACGCCCAGATGACAGCGAGACATTCCTTGTCGGTCGTCGAGTAATTTTTCTCTGCCTTGGACAGTGCCCGGCTTGCGTAAGCGATCACCCTCTCTGCTCCGTCTTGTCTTTGGACGAGTACCGCGCCGAGTCCGGCGTTGCTGGCGTCCGTGTGAACTTCCGTTTCCGCTGATGGATCGAAGTGTCCGAGGATAGGGGGCGACTGGAGTCTTTCCCTCAGTTCGTTGAACGCTTGTTCTTGCTCCTCCCCCCACTGGAAGTTCACGTCGTCCTTGGTCAGATGCGTGAGCGGTGCAGAAATCTTGGCAAAATCGCGAACAAAACGCCTGTAGTAAGCGCACAGTCCAAGAAATCTTCTCACGGCTTTCTTGTCTGATGGCTTGGGAAATTCTGCAACAGCAGATGTCTTGGAAGGATCAGGGCTTACACCCTGAGCACTCACGACATGGCCCAGGAATTTGAGTTCGCCGTAAGCGAACCGACATTTTGACGGCTTTAGTGTCAGTCCAGCATTCTGGATAGCCTGTAGCACGGCTCGCAAACGTCTCAGGTGCTCGTCGAAGTCGCTTGCAAATACCACGACGTCGTCGAGATACACGAGGCAGCTTTGCCATTTCAAGCCGAAAAGCACGGTGTCCATTACGCGCTGGAACGTCGCCGGTGCTGTGCACAGTCCAAACGGCATCACTTTAAATTCGTACAGTCCGTCCGGCGTGACGAAGGCAGTCTTCTCACGATCCCGTTCGTCGACCTCGATCTGCCAGTACCCACTCTTCAGGTCCATCGACGAAAAGTATCGGGCATGGCGCAGCCGGTCCAGAGTGTCGTCGATGCGTGGCAGCGGGTAGACGTCCTTTTTCGTTACGGCGTTTAGTCGACGATAGTCCACGCAGAACCGAAGAGTCCCGTCTTTCTTTTTCACCAGGACTACCGGTGAAGCCCACGGGCTGCTTGAGGGCTGGACAATGTCGTCATCGAGCATTTCTTGGACCTGCTTCTGGATGACTTCTCTTTCTTTCACGGAAACACGGTACGGCGACCGATGCACAGGAAGCGCGTTGTCTTCAGTGACAATTCGATGTTTCGCAACGGTCGTTTGGCGCACCTTTGACGACGTGGAGAAGCACTCATTAAACTCGGCGAGAAGGTCACTGAGTTGTCGTCGTTGTGGGGTAGGCAGGGTTGGGTCGATGTCAAACTGCGAAGGCGGCGTTGTCTTAGGTGGCCACGAAGAGAGGTCTTCTGATATTCCGGCGATTGCGGCTGCGTCCGGGAGTTCCTCGGCGTGGCCCACCGCGGTGCCTCTCGTAAGGTGCTGGGCCTCCTGTCGGAAGTTCGTTATGAGTGCGACAGCAGTGCGTCCGTCTTGGAGCTCCGTGACGCCTCTTGCGATGCCGATCCCTCTTCCTAGAAGCAACTGGAGGCTTCCTTCGAGCAAAACGTCGCCACAGAAAGTCTCATCGACCCCGACGGGTACGAAAACACTTGACTGCGGCGGTAGGTTCACGTGGTTTGCGAGAACTCGTACCGCGGATGACGTCACTTTGGGGTCTTCCTGTGGTGGAGCAGGTTTTCGAAGCGTCAGCCGGTTTGCTCCGAGGTCGATGACGGCGCCATACTCGCAGAGGAAATCCATTCCGAGGATAACGTCCCTCGAACAGTCTTGCAGAACGACGAACTTGACAGGGCACGTCTCACCGTGGATCTCGACGCGAGCAGTGCATCTCCCGACCGGTGTGATGAGGTGCCCTCCGGCGGTTCGTATCTGAGGTCCATCCCACGGCGTCGTGACTTTCCGAAGGCGGCGGGAGAGCCTCCCACTCAAGACTGAGTAGTCTGCTCCAGTGTCCACGAGCGCTGATGCGTCGTGGCCGTCGATGACGACGTTTAGATTATTGGACACCGTTGCAGGGGCGTGGTTTCGATCTCTGGTAGCGTTCGAGTGGGGGCCCTCCGACGTTCGTGGAGGATCTTGGCGTCGGTCGTCTTCGGCAACTCCACCTCCAGGGGTTGCCGCGCCTAGTTTCCCCGGCGAGGAGCGAGGGGCGACAGGCTTTCACGTCGGGGTCGGTGCATCGGCGAAGCTGGACGTCGTGGCGACGGCGACCGGAACTCTCGGCGGGACGTAGGTTCGGGGGACTGAGGTCGTCGCAGGTACCCGTCGATCTCCCGAGGGCGTTCACCATAACGGGGTCGCGGGTCGTTCGGGTGGAACCCGCGAAGCCCGAGTCGTCGGTATGGGCATCGGCGGTAGGTGTGGTCCGCTTCCCCGCAATGGAAGCACAGAGGGCGTCGGTCGGGCGTTCGCCACACGTCGGTCTTGCGGGGTGCGCGAGGCTCCGGGCAGGCGTACTGGACCTGGTCGTCGTGGTGTCGGTCGTGCTGCGGCGCCGGAGACTGACGTCGGGGCGGCGCGACATAGGTGCGACGAGGAGGAGGCGGTGGCCGTCGAGCCACTGCGGCGTAAGTCAACGTGGGCTCCTCGGGGGCTGCCACGACGACGGGAGCCTCTTTCTGGAAGGTTCTCTGGACTTCTTCCCGCACAACCTCGGCGATGGAGAGTGAGGCCGGGCGTACTGCAGCGGGCAGGAGCTTCTTGAGTTCCTCCTGGACGACTTCACGGATAATTTCACGGATGCCGGGGAGGGTGGTGCCAAGGTCGGATCCGGATGTCGCCAGAGTGGTTACGCCGGGGTGTCGCTGGTAGTGTCTGGCGCGAGCTTGTAGGGCACGTTCCATATTCGTCGCCTCCGTGACGAACCCGTCGACGGTTGTCGGGGGATTGCGAATGAGGCCGCCAAATATCTCACTTTTCACACCCCTCATCAAGTGGTGCAGCTTCTTCTCCTCGGTAGCCTGAGGATCGGCGCGGGCGCTCAGGCGGAGAACATCCTCAACGAAGCTGGTGACGCTCTCATGTAGGTCTTGGGTCCTTGTACGCAGGAGATCTTCGGCCCTCTCACGTCGGTGTTGGCAGGCAAACGTCTTCTTCAATTCTTGCTTGCACACCTCCCACGACGTCAAAGAAGCCTCGTGGTTTTCCAACCAGTGCCTCGCAGTTCCTTCCATCGAAAAGTAAAGGTTCTGCAAGCAGTGCTCGGCTGACCACCCGTTATGGCGGGCCACCCGTTCATAGTGTTGCAGCCAGTCCTCGATGTCCTCGTGTGCGTCTCCGTGGAACGGCGTCGGAGTTTTGGGTGCGACGGGCAGGTATACGACGGCAGGAGCAGCCGGGGCCTGCGCCTGGTCGGCCATCGTCGTCTTCTTCGGCTTGGGCTTGTCCAGTAGCAAACCGTATTCAGGATCCTCTCCCTTGATGCGCCGGCTGGTCCGAGTTTCGGGTTCCGCGGGGAGTGGTCTTCTCACCGGGCTTGGTACCGGACTTGCACTGCGGGATCTTGGAGGGGAACGCTGTACAGGCATGCGGTACCCAGCACCTCCACCAAAATGTCACGGGTGGTGACCAGAATAACAATAAATAAACAGGAAGAACTAAACGTTTAATGTGGCGAACTTGTGCCAAAACAAAAAGAGAATAGAAAATAATAACAAAGCGTCGCGAGCGTCGAGGTCGGCGAGACAGCAGAGTCGAGCGCTGGGGCGAAACTGACTCGACAAGGTCGCGGGCGGCCTCTTATCTAGAGTGAGTCACTATCTCGAAGATTCGGCGGAGAAGGTTCGAGCGTAGCGCGCTCGGGGCGAGAATGAACAAGCACTTTCTAGAACAACAAAAACAAGGATGAACGATAGTTATGTCCGCAGCAAGAATGAACGAGAACTTTCTACAAGTCCGTGACCCTACGCGCGGCAATATTCAGCGATGTCACTATATCTGAAGCGACCTCATTTTTTTGTCCAAAAAATATGTTGTAACACGTATCAGTGATATCCTGCTCCGAATAGTTGGTGCACATCGAATAACCGCACGACGTTATTTTTGTTTTCCTGCCGTTTTGTGTTGTTGCGTGCTAATAATTCTGGTAAATTAGATTTGCGCAACTGTATAATGGACCTTTTCCAAATACCGACGGCACCAGGCGGTGGCTGCACGAACTAAAAATCGAGGAAGTGACCTACCTGCGCTACCGATCGATATCGGGAGCTACGCAACCAGTTTCTTCGCTCTCTGAGCAGCGTCGCGTGCCCAACGCGACTTTAAAGAGGGAAATCCGTAGCGTCCACCCAAAAGTCGTGTTTTTATTTCCGTCCACTTTCTTTTTTTGTGTAACACAATTATATATATGCTGCAATTACGTGTTCTAATCGTCGATCTACAGCCTCATTCCGAATTTCCTCGATTTTTCGTGCTGACTTCCACCGCTTGGCATCGGGCGCTCGCGCGTGGGCAGAACGCTTCTCGGAGAAGGTCCATTGTGTTTGTTCCTGACGTCAATACAAATTACGCAATGCGGAAGTATCTTCAAAAGTGATTGAATTACATTTCTAAGTATTTGTACTGTACTCAAGATACTTTACAGTGAAAGTAACTTGAGCAGTATTTTAAATACTTTATGAAGCAGGTATTTATTAACTTTGCTTAAATACTTTTATCGAGTCTTATGAGCAACACTGATTGGTTCCATCAGCTCGTAGCGTTGGCTGCGTCTAGACGTGAGGAGAAACGAAGTTTGGTTGCTCCGTGAGAGCAATGGATGGAGGAGTCGCAGTCACGTGTGTTACGCGATCTTTCTGGTGAAAGTCGCACCAACTCGCCAATGCGTGTTGGCATTTTGGTCCGGGCGAAGCGGAGGGCGCAAAAGAGTAAGCGGAGATACGAGCCTCCTTATCTCCCGGGACGCGGTGGCACGCGAGACGTCGTCGTCGTCTGCGCGGACTAGAGAGCCTAGTTTCGAAGAGAGGGAGCAACTCAAACCACGACGCGAGCGTTTGAGATCTAATAACGGACGCCTCCCGAACAGACTGGTCGCAAACGCTCGTGCGTCGTTTGCCACGTTTGCTGACGATAAACGCTTTTGACGCCTCCTTGCACGCGGCCCGTAAGCCACCTGACCACGATCGAGCCGTTCGAGACACTCTCAAATCTGGGCACACAAGTGCGGATAGGCGCGCAGAAGCCGCCGGATCTATTTCGGGAAAAGGGCAACTGCGTTGTGGGCGCTCGCTCGACGCGCCGCTACATGGGCTCAGGTGGGCTTCCTGTTGGGCGGTCAGCTGGTCCGATTCGCCGTCTCAACGGAGGTACTCCGACGATTTTTAGAGCTACCCCAACTAACTGTATTGTCGGAATCGCCGGCCTTTACTTTTCCCGGCAAGCTATTTCGTATCGCGAAATTCAGAATAGTTATCGTGAAATCGGCAAGCGAAGAGGACGCCAAAACCAAGATTCAAATATACCCGCGCTTTTCAATATCCGTGACGTCAGGGGAACAGACGCTTGGTGATCGAGCGTGCAGTCTATATATGGACTATGCCGAGCATTTGTTTCGTGCCGCTGCGCGGGAGCTGGAGCAAACATCCAAAGCATTCATTTGACACCGTGAAGCTGTCTGTAATCAGTTGGGAACGAAATCTGCAGGCCAAGGGGCGAACCCCTGCCTTCCCCTGGCGTCACTTATTCATTGTTGCCAGTTGAGCCATTCATTTTGGAAAACACGGTGAGGACTAAAATCGTAAATTCAATAACTTCGCGAAACAAATTTATTTTGCCCCAATATCAGGGTTACCATTTGAGCGATGTTTGTTGGTTTGTTTAACAAATTTTCAGGCAAATCGAGGACTACGAAGAAAACACCGCAGGTCAGTTCACACACTCGCGTTTGCTCGCGATCGACTTCTTGCGATCACTCATGACGAGAAAACACATCTGTCGTCATGTATGAGAACTGACCTTGCAACTGCATTTCACTATAGTGAATGTTCTTACGAGATCAAATGTATACCTTCATCTATGAGAGGTGGTCGTTTTTAGCATGGTCAAAAGTTGTTTTCAAGCCAAGTAAGAAAGAACTGTCGCGCGTTAAAAATAGAAAATATAAAGAAATGCCAAGTGTTCCAAAGATACCCGACAGACGGCCCCGGTGTCTTATCTCGTCTAGTGTCACTGGATAACTTTTGAGAGTACCGCATTCCTTTTCCCTTCGCCGCTCGTCTACGCATTCGCCAATTCTGGTCCCGTGGACGGAAATGCAGCCATGGAGCGTCCGGTATACACCAGCGCCACTTACTTCCGTGTTTTCCGGCATTTCCAGTTCCGGTAAATTCGAACTTGGGAGCGGTTTCTTTTTCATGAGGATCAACGTGATCGAGCGAGAAGGGGATAATGCCTGGTGCTGCGCGAAGGGCTACAGCAATAGGGCAGAGCACTGTTCAGCATGCCTCAACAGAATGCAGACCGAGAACGGTACAAGAAGTGGTTACATGGCATCAATCTTCCGAACTTCAAACCCACAAGGTCGCATTTCTGAAAACATAAATATTTTTATTTCATGTAAACATGTTTAGACGACAAGCTGTAGCGCTACACTCTGTTGGGGTTAATGTGAAACATCGATTAGTACTTATCGCAGGAAATTAAGGTTGTAATCACGGTAGTTGTGCCCGACAGTCTTCGGGTCGTTGAACGCAAACCACAAGTTTCCCATAACAACACAAGCTCACCGAACCGTTGGCGCTTCCCGAAGCGGCACCAACACAGGTCCTCGTACGGGCGGTTTAGAGCGACGATCAAGCCCTTCGGTGCAACACGTAAGGAAGCAATTTTCTTTGTGACGCGAAGTATCACTAGAGTTTTGATAGCGTCGTTGCACTTTTGGTCAGCCGTAACGTCGAACACATCCCGCGAACAAGCACGCTTCCTGGCGTCCGTGTTGCCGCCAAAAAGCAATAACAGCACGAAACTGCGTTCGCACTCTGTTCTTCGTGCTTCTCGGTAACAATTCTTTTCTTTTTCTTGAACACATTTAGCAAATATACGGAACACAGGAACCTGTAAACACAAACCGCACACTTCACAGAGCAGCACGGCTGGTCGTCCCGAGCACTGGACGAAACAAGGAGGATTTTGCGCAGCGTTGCCAGTCTCTTATGTTGGGATTCCGGTAGTCTAAAAACCTTTCCAGTCACACTAATCTCGTCCAGATACGCGTTTAAAGAGTGTCCGATCAATAGGAGGAGCCGGCTGGATAGCCGGGGTGGAGCAGCGAAAGCGTTGGCACCGCCAGCGCCTCATACTCCGCCCGTGATGAAGTTGCCAAGGAAGAATGTGCTGGGATTACCTTGAAAAATTCGCGTAACGCGGCGTAGGAATTTTTTTTTTTTTGAAGATGCTGATAGTACATGCATTTATAATTGTAAGAGATTGGTGGAAAAGGGGAATTTTAAGGTGCTGAGTGCGTCTACTGAGCCAAGAAACGAGACATTGACGAGAAAATGTCTCTGAAACATAAGGCGCAACTGCGAATGTGGGCTGCGTGTTCGGGGTTTGTGTCAAAACTCCCACGGAGCCGAATCTTCTTTATATTTCTTTTTGTCGTCCACTTAGTCGTGGCCGCGGCAGTGGTCGGCGCCAAAGAGTGAGTGCGTTCTGAATGTCGCCGTGCCGACAACGTTACGTGCGCTACCCTTTCAGTTACGAATAGTTTCGAATTTCAACTCGAGCGTGCTGATATTGCATCCTTGAAGAGATCCTTACCTAGAAATTGTGATTGGAGGGCATTTGTTAAACTCAGTGCTACCGCTAGGTCAATATTTGTGGCTATAGTAAGTTACAGCTCAAGAAGGTAGGGCGAAAGAAAGGCAGGTTGGAGAGGGGGAAGCAGACGGAACGCTGGAGAGGAGAGGGGGAAACCTCCTCTTTCCAGCGTTCCGTCTGCTTCCTCCTTTTTGGCTTTCCTTTCCCTCCCCCTACCTCCTTGAGTTGCAACGGACTATAGCGGATGGTCACAAGAGCTGTCAATCGTCGCGCCCAAGATCATTGAAACAATTTTAGCCAATGAGGTGCCCTTATTTGCATCCTAATCCTGCCAATTAATGACCAAACTCTCTATAAAAACAGCTCTGATCTCGCCGTAAGAAATATTAATAACGAGTTCTACAGGTCGTTTTGGAGTGCGCCGGGATCAGTAAACCAGATCCGAGATGGAAAACACAATCCGAGCGGAATCGCTCCGCATCCGGATCCCCACCACTCAGGGATCGGCGGATGCCTTCCCGTCATTCACCTTCCAGGGAATTCCCTTCCCGCGGTCCCGGATCTCGAATCACATGCTTTCGCAATCGCGAAGCTAACAACACGTGTTCAACGCACGAGCGAAGTTAATCGTGATGTAAAAGATGCGTGTCAATAAGCCATCTGCGTCAGCGTAGCCCACTTGCCTCTTCATCGAAATACGATCGTGAACGGTGTCCAAGTACGTCTCGATTTTCGGCCTTTCCTGCGGAGTTCCAAAATGGCAGTCGAATTCATGCGGGACATGCAAGCAATCGTCGTCGTCGCTGCTGTTCGGGTGGAGCCGCTGCTGCTGGAGGAGCTGCTCGAGCAAACGACGGACTGTCATCAAGCAGCAGCAGCAGGAAAGCGGGCGGCACTTCACGAGCGGCCATTACGAATTCTTCCGAGGCGAGAAGCCAGGCAAGAAAGGAAGTCACGTGTGCGCACCGAGGGCTGGCCCCTCTGGCTTCCGGTCGAATCCATGGGCAGAGCGACTTTTTTCGGATCCGGATCGAGATCTGGAGTGGGAGCTGATCCGAAAGGACCAGTGGAACTCCACTGGTCCTTTCGGATCGGGTCTAGATTCTGATCGCCCAGTGAAATAGGCGCGCTCCAGAAAGGTCGATCCCGGCGCGCTCCTAAACTACCTGTGGAATTCGCCATAAGAATTTGCAAGGCACACGGTGGTCAGCGGTCGTCAGTGTGTGAACCAGGCTTTCGACACACTTTACAGACGTCCCTAAGAAATGGTTCGGGAATCAACGCGTGACCACAGCGATTGACCCTAAGCCAGAACTTCGACCTCGTCCAGTTTAATGAAGGATAAAAGAACTCCAAACTTTCTTGTCACCCCCAGTGTTGGTCATCTTTGAAAGCAGGAGGCACCCTTACCCCCTACAGTTTACTGCCCATATGTTCCGTACGCCGAATGCGGTAGCGATATATACGCCAATCTGGGCCACGTGATCACGTGACGTCACGCTGTCCGTGACGTCACGATGTCATGTCGCGGTGCCACGTGCCTGGACGTCATGTGGCGCAATATCAAGTACCGGACGTCACGCTACGTGGTCACGCGATATCATAACGTCATGTGACCTGGCGTCACCTGACGCATATCGCATGGTCACTGTGACCACATGACCTGTAGGGGCACAAACTACGTGATTACCTTGTCCATCATACCCTCCCGATAAATTTAGCAGGTCGTCAGCTTCGCCAAATATAGCTGAAGACGACACGGTGCCACAGCGTCCGGCGACGCGGCACAAACTTCAGCTTATACGGTGAGAAAGTGAGAGAGAGGAGTATACCAGAGCGCGCGGGGACGTCAGAAGGCCGACCTCTAATTAGAATGATTCACGGGCGGCAGCAGCAGCTATCTGCCTTTTCCTCTACTCGCTGTTCGAACGCTCTTGAACAGTGAGTAGATACATAGCCTTCTCCATACTCACAAACACTGGCAGTTCGACGACGGAGCCATACAGTGCCCGCGCAGACTTGGAGCGCGAGGATCTGGTAGCACAGAGCATCAAAGAACCATTTCTCCGAGAACCTGGACGTCAGCTCGCACCTTTTGCAGCGGCCAGGGCCCGAAACACACTTGTTCGCAAGGGAGAAGTGTGCTTCGGCGTCTCGCCGCAGCGGGGTGCCAGTCACGCGGCTCTCCTCTCATCCGCTGTCTGCCGCTCCACCTATTTCATTTTAGCGGCCGCTTCTCGTGGCGACCTGCAAGGTTTTGTCAGAATACAGGAGGCTATGGTAGGAACAAAGGCAGATAGCCTCTCCGTCTACCCTCAAATCATTACAATCAAAGCTCCCTCGTTTTTTTATCGTATAGCTTCCCTCAAAATGCGCTCTGTAATAAAAGCACGATTTCGTCGATCACGGTGGCTTGCTAAGTCCAGATACTGGTATTTATTGTTTTGTAAGCTGCAATCTCTTGGTCTGGAATAACTAAAGGGAAAAAGAAAAGAAAAACAACATTGGAAGCAATAAAACTTTGGTTGGGGCTAGTTGGCTCATATCGATTAAAAGGTTAAAAGGCGCGAACAAACAGGACGAAAAAAGAGACACGTACGACACGGACAGGCGCCAACTTCCAACTGATTTATTAAAACACGAATCATCGTCAAACTCGATTCCAATCGCCTAAACACATGCAACTGATAAAAATTCCTATCTCTCATTACACACATCCTTTAAGAAACTCAATTTTTTTGGTTAACAGATAAAGAGATGGCATGCTTCCGCATCTGTCAGCCGCTTTGTGTATACAGAAAGCCTCGATTAGTTCTCTTTCCATTTTTTCATCCCCTTTCTTGATAAACCTTGTGCGCTCAAACAAAGGTTCGCACCCACATCGTTTGCGGTGCTCCGCAAGATGCCCACCCGAATTATTGCGTACGGCAAGCTTATGTTCGCGCGCTCTTTCATTAAAACATCAACCGGCCTGACCGATGTAAACTTGGCCGCAACTGAAAGGAATTTCATACACCACCTTAGTCACGCATTCGGTGTATCTTGTTACATGTTTCTTTGAGCACACTACAGACTTTCGTTTAGTCATCGCGGGGCATATCTTTGAAAGTTTGCACGGGACTGAGAAGACGACGTTAACCCTGTGTCTAACAGCCATCTTTTTTAAATTGTGGGACACTTTGGTTCAAATATGGTATCACCTGCACTGGCATCTTGTCTGTCTTTTCACGACTTTTGACAACACCCTCTCGTTTAATTTTCTGTAAGAGCCTTTCACACACACTTGTCACTAAGCTCTTCGGGTAACCGGCCCTCGTCAAGCGTGCAACCTGCTGATCAAAGCTGACCGGCAGTCTATGCTGGCAGCTTTTTGTAATGGCTGCGTGAAGGCAGGAGGATGCAATCCCCCGTTTTACGAGCTATGAGTGGGCACTGCTAAAAGAAAGGAGACCTTTCTTACTTCGTGGATTATAACTCCAGCACAAATGATCCTTAGTAAAAAAGAGCTGTAAATCTAGAAACTGAATACTGCCTTCATTAGACATTTCCCAAGTGAAGTTCAGTCCTCCGGACAGTGACTTAAACAGCTTAACAATTTCTGCCACGTCATTATCCATACAATTCTCTGTACATTCCCCCAAAATAACCAAAAAATCATCCACGTAGCGGAAGATCTTGACCACGTTCATCCCGTCAAGATTCCTCGTTGTGTGAATAACTGCATTCAGGTTTTAGACATTTTGATCCTTTCTTTCTGAAGACATGCCTGTTGGCACTATATTGTCCGCGCACTAAGAAAAGCCTGGTTTTGTTTGAAAGTGCTCACTCTAAACTGGTAAAGAAGGGTATAGCCTTGACATGTCTAAGTGCGGCTCTGGAAAAAAGTTGTAATCATCAGATGAAAATCAGTTTTGAACGGCAATCCAAAAGGTTAAGAGACGCGGGGTACCCTCTTAATCTAATCTCTAGTTGTTGTGAGCGCCTTCTTCGAAAGCTAAAAAGAAGTGAAAAAGGCAGCGAGGCCAGTAAAAAAAAAAAGGAAACGAGTGCAAAGTCATTCCGTACATCTATACCGTGTCTCATAATCTAAAAAAGGAAGCTGGTAGATAAGACATTAACGTGTGTTTTTTTTTGTTTTTTTGGGGGGGGGCACAGTGTAAATTTGATAGGATATGTCCGATGATGACAAGGCAGAAAAAAGCACCATGCTCCAGGAAACACGCGGTGCAATATACTGCGTGCGTCACCAATGTGGTGTAGAAGATTCCGTTTAGTTGTGGCAGAGTCTACATTGGGCAGACTGGGCGCTGCTTCAATGATAGAGCACGAGACCATAATATGTGTGCAAGCAACGACGCGGGGGGCCATCTCGCTGACCATTCGAGGTTATGTGGGTGTAAATCTGACCTGACTGGCACAAAGTTTTTTTTAAGAAAGTCAGAAGAAAAAATGGAAAGAGAGATTATAGTGGCATTCTGCATAAAAAAGAAAGAAAACAATTGCGTCAGCGCTCCGTCTTTGTATTTGCTTCAGAGTGAGATGATGTTCTTGGAAGGTTGGCTCTCATGGGGGTTATTGAATCCGATGTGGTTTTGGCAATGTGTCAATACATATATGTGACAAAGGTGTTAATAAAAAACCTGTTGAGAGTGAAGCGCCTGTCCTATCGTCCGGGTTTCGTTATTGTCCCCGTTTGTTCGCGCTTTTTAACCTTTTATACAATTCGTGCTCTCCTGGTTATGCCAGCATCTACTTTTTATCGCTTTTCTGCACATATACAAAACACTTCTTCAGTATGAGCTGGTCCATGGGAGAAAGAAACCAAGCCTTGGGTATCACACAGCTGTTTCGCATGATAAGTAGAAAAATAAGCGATACCGTAAAATGTAATTTGCAACGTAGTTTTATTGCTTTTTGAGTACCAAGTCACTGAAAATTACTCGTTGCATTAGGGCCATCCTGACCAGGGGAGAGATAGAGTCTCCTACCCACGGTGTGAAACAAAAAGCGAGTCTGCCAACGACGTGCATGCTTGCGAGTGAAAGGAAAGTAATTTAAAGAAAACAAAACAGCACGAAGTGAAATTTCCGGGATCACTTTTAAACTCAACCAGGCCGGTAGGATTCGATTTTTCACCTGGGTGCAACAGGCCTCAAGTTGCATTCGGAAATCACAAGGCCCGCTGCAAGCGCCGAGGCTCAAAATAGCAGACAAAAGAAAGATCACTAAAACTGTCGCGCAGGGTTGGTGAAAGGCCGTGCTGCATAATTCTGCTACCCCCCCCCCCCCCCGCCTCCCTCTTTTTAACTTTTTTTAAAAACGAAATCCTCCTTGTTGTTGTTTTCTGTTGCACAAAACCCATCGGAAAAGCCAGCTGACTGTTGACGCCCCGCAAACTCACGAAGGCGCCGCGGGATCTTTCTCTTCTCCACGCGTCACAGTACACTGTACAAGTTAAATACTACTGGGTATATTCAGCTATGCTTCTTGCACCACGTGACCACACATTTGCGAATACGTGTAGGAGGAAACATCGATGCGATGCCGGCAGTTCACCGGAGGAGCGAGAATTTAAAATCGACCCAGCTAACCCTATAAACGGAGTTCGGCGACGAAGCCTACCATCAGTTTCGGCAGCAGGCGTCGAGATGGAAGGGAAGCGCTGACAAAATGACTTCAGATTTTGACACGAATCTTCACCGGTCGTACCCCAAGTGGAGCTTGGAAGACCGCAATTGAACTGGATGAATCGGAATTCAAACTGTCTAAACTGGTAAACGTGGAAAAAAAGCTGAACAAACTGAGAAATGAACTGGCCAAACGAGCGGCTTGGTTGGAAAGATTTGAAACCTGCAATTTCTGTGCCTGCTTTTCTTTCGTTTTTTATGGTCGTTTCGCGGTTTGGGGGGCGGGGGGGGGGGGGGGGGGGGGGGAGGGGAGGGACGCGGAGTGGTTGTGAATGTTTGTTCGCCTCTCCGAAGAAAAGGTGGGTGGGCATGGCCAAGCCAACAGGTGTTGGCTTTTCCCTTGCAACGCCCCCGCCTCCTGTCAACACCACCTAAAACAACCGAAGCCTGTGGCCAATCTCTTCTTCTTTCACAAAACGTAACCAAATTCGAGTGGCGCTAACTCAATCATGGCGCACACGGCCCGATTATGAACACCTTTCGACGCGCTTACTGGACGGAATTGCCAGCCGAATGCTGTCTCAGCGCTTGTGTCCAATCTGCGTCAATCTCACTCCGATGACGTCGAAATGCTAAAAATTTAACCTAAATTCGAAGAGCGCGTTTTGGCTTAGCTCCAACACCTTTTAACCTATGAATTTCCTCACGTGAGTCTGGTGCCCTCCCACTTCAAACAGATCCCGTTTTGTAATACACTCGTGTGTCACCTGGAAATTGGCGCACATTTCCCCAGCTTTTTTTCTTCCCCACTACAGATGTTGATGTTCACACGCACTAAATACTTTTTGCAGAACAATTCTGAAATACGTGTTTCGCTCAGGTAGACGCATTTTTGCTTAATTTTGGGGTGCAAACTATATTTCTTGGGAAAAAAAAAAGGGGGGGGGGGGGGGACAATATAACTTGTACGAGTGGTATGGTACTCTGCCATCAACTATGTACCGTATTTTCCGGGCTATAGTCCGCGGATTATACATGTTTAAAAGTTGAAGTTTCTGGCTGTGCGGACTATCTACGCGTGCGGACTATACAGGAATTATGTTTTTCAATATCGTTGATTATGTAGAGACGGGACGGATTTTGTGAATAAAAGAGTATGTTATTGATAATTTATTTATATTATAGGCTTTTTTTGTGAGCTAAGAAAACATACATATGTCAAGGCATATGTATGTTTAGATAGTCCGCACCCGCTGCATAGTCCGCACATAGTGCATAGTCCGCACCTGGTGCGGACTATGCACTGGGTGCGGACTATGCAGCGGATGCGGACTATCTAAGCAAAACCTTTCATTTTTGACCACAAATTTGCCTCTGCGGACTATACACCAGGTGCGGACTATCGTCCGGAAAATACGGTAAATTAGGCGTGATACGCATGCATTTTTACGTTCGCTTGGGTTCCTCCATAGAGTAAGATGGGGCAAAATGAAACAAACATTTTTATTTGGATGGTAATTTTTCTTTAATTTTTGCTCTCATATTAAAAACAAAACACAGCATGCAGATATTCTTATATGCCTTCATTTATGCTCAGTAAATATTACTTAACTGGAGCCAGCGAAACATTAAACAAAGCTGCAATATGTGAAAGTCCCACAATGTCTCATTTTGCCCTGCCCTGTGGGGCAAAATGAGACAGCATGGGGAGATGGGAGGGGGATACAATAAGACATTCTTAAAAAATCTGATATGCCTTCACTTTTCGGAATTAAAACGCTTGAAACACACTGTGTGAGCTCCAACGCACTCTCCATGAGCCCACTCCTTGCATTTCATGCACTGGACTCATACTGAATGCGGGGCTGCTTGGCTCCAAAGTTGATTGCAAGCAAGGCACTGTCAGTCTCTTGGGGTGTACATCGCATGGTCTGCAGAACGCTCGAACACTATCTTCCTCCCCGGTTTCACTTTTTTTATTTTTTTGAGGGGGGGGAGGGGGGGGGGGGGGGAGCGGGTGGGGGGGAGCGGTAAAACGCCAGATCTTGGTTGCTTTTGCTAACATCAGCTTTGTCTTGCTTTCTATCCTACGTCAGGTACAGAAGAAATGCTCTTGAAACCTGAAACGTCGGCAAAACGCGCCTTCTGTAGCGCAACCGTGTTTTTTTTTTTTCTATTTTTTTATTTTTTTGTAAAGCCGTTGCTTTTTTATCCTCCCCGAGTCGTTCGGCTCGTCTTTGAAGCGCATCCTGTGGTACGCCAATAAATGTGGCAGCAGTGAAAAGGGAGTGACGCTGCTGCTTGACACTTTCAAGACCTTTGTTCATGTCACGTTCGCGCTATGAAGACCTTGTAAATATATCAGTTTGAACTTTAGAAATAACTAGAACACAAAGAAAGAAAGGACAGGATATGACACACAGCTGACTACCACCGATGCTTTAGGGTAAACTTCTTTCTTGCGCTTTTGCTCCTTCCTTTTGAGTCCCAAGTGGAGCACGATGAACCTATTATATAAATTACCCTGTTCCACTAATAAAGATCACTCCCGATGTTTACACTTATTCAAAAATATACAAAGCATTTGTACAGAATTCCTAGCAAATTATTGTTTTTGAACTAACCCGCCACAAGCTCGTTCTGTTGTTGTTTGGGGCGTGACGCCTAAAACAACAACAGCACGAGCTCGTGGCTCGTGCTGTTGTTTAAATAAATTCCAGATGGTGTGGTTTACAAGGTTTATTTAGTAATATTTAGTTCCACAAACTATTCATATCAAATTAATTTTACAAAGTTTGGGATTACGGCACCACAGACATGCAATGAACCGCTCAAGTTCATACAAAAATGGCACTTTATGGCGCGCTTGCGACATATGTAGGGCTCGGTCCACCTTCTTTTTCGCCGGCCGAAACAGTCCAATCAGCTTGAACATGGCGGCGCCACTTGGCGGTTGGCCAGGTTCCACGTGGTCGAACAGAACGGCAAGCCGGCAATATACAGAAATATATCTTGAATCCTCTTCGAGCACTACGGAATTACGGTAGTAGAATCGGTGTCTGCATTATTCGCCACCACTACGGCCCTAAGCAGTGATTTCACACGGATTAAATGACTCGAGCCTCCAGCATCCAAAACGACGGCGCCGCGAACAACAACAACAACAAAAGGTCGACTGGGGCAGAAGGAACACGTGCGCCCGATGTACGTGGCCCTACAAGAGGTTTTTTAATGCTGTTTATTAGCCTTTTTTAATAAACATAACCAAATTATTGTCACATCTTCCGAGCAAGGTTTGACAAATTCTGGTCACCGAAAGCCACCTTTTTAGCTTATTTCCGCGTGCTAGACCGAGAAGGAACGCGTCTCTAGAAGCTTCGTGTTTGTTCCCACCTAGTCATTCTCGCCCTAGTTTTCTCCTGAACATTCTAGGCCGAATCCTCGAGAAGCCGAGTCTAGTAGATACGGAGACAAGCGCGGTAATGCCAATTCCCCAGAAGTGTCCACGCTTGTAGTCCATTGCCAATTTATTCACTCAGATTCTCCCGTCTCTCGCTGCTGCTTTCTCGACGTTTGTTCTTCTTTTGCTTCTGGCAAAAGCTCGCCGATTCAACCTTTATTTCAGTTCATTATTCATCGTCTTGTCGTTTTCATCCGTGACATTTCTGGTGGAGGTGCGGAGTACCTCATTCCAAGCCCAAAATGAACAAGGCGATGATGCCGCTGGCATCGACCGCCCCCTCCGTCGTCGTTATGCCCGTCGCACCCCGGACGCCTCTTCCTTCCATGGCAACGTCTACCAAGACATCGAGGGCTGGATCAACCAGTACGAGCGAGTGCCCGGCACAGGGTGTGGACGCCTGACCAGAGCCTTCAGAGCGTCTGCTTTGCCATCGAGAGTGTGGTAACTCGGACAAAGAGGCAGAAGACGAGATCTCGCGAAAAGACCGCGAGGGAGCTCGAAACAGAACACTGAGCGCGATTGACTGGACTGAGCGGACATGAAGCAAGCCCTAGGTTAGCCAGCGACATACATTTGATTTATCATGTAAATAAACCCCCAGTTACTACAATTGGCGACGAGGGTGTTCCAGCCATCATCCGTGTGCATCAACGGCATAGGTAAAGCCCCTTCAACCCGAACGTCCACTGCTCTAGCACCCTGGCGGAAGCTACGACTGCTAGGACTTCAGGAATGGACCCCGCCGACGCTGACACAAACCGGGTGAGGATGACCTACATCGGTAACGTTCCTGATTTCAACAAGTCAGAGCGATTCGATCTTTACATTGAGAGATTCGAACGCTGGCTCGCGGCTAATGAGGTTCCGGAAGGCAAGAAGGTAAACATTTTGCTTGCAACACTTCCTGCATTGACTTATGAGCTGCTTCGAGACCTCGTATCTCCAAGAACAACAACTGAATGTTCTTACGAGGACCTCAAACAAGTACTCATTCAACATTTTATGCCCAACCCCATCACGATTGCAGAACAATTTCGCTTCTACCGACGCAGTCAAGAGAAGGGCGAAACTCTCGCTGAGTTCATAGCCGCGCTAAAGAAGCTTGCACATACTTGTGACCTCAAAGACTTCCTGAATGATGCCTTGAGAGACCGGTTCGTGTGTGGGCTGAGAGACGAGTATTACATCAACCGCCTGCTCATCGAGAGGACGCTGACTTTCAAGTCAGCATGCGATATCGCCTTAGGGTTAGAGCTCGCCAGAAGAGACGCTCGTCAGCTCACCCAGACGGCAGTTCCTCAAATTCAAAAAGTTCAAGTTCAGACGCGTTCAACAAAAAAAACCTGGCGGCGCCAGGAGCGTCGAGTGCCTCTACGTCTAGCACCTGCTACCGTTGTGGCTACCATCACCTTCATCAGGACTGTCCTTTTAAGAAGAAAGTGTGCCATAACTGCGGGAAGAAGGGACACATTGCGCGAGTTTGCAAAAGCAAGACACGTGCGCAACACCAGATATCCAGCCAAGAAAGTCCCCAAGACGACTACGTCACACTGTATCCAGTTGATGGAGACACCAACAGTGTCGGTGACGGCATCGAAGTCCTGCTGCAAATAGCAGGAAATGCTGTAAAAATGCTGCTTGACACTGGGGCGGCTCTAACCATCATCTCCGAGAGGCAATACAACGAGTCGCTGCGCGGTTTGCCGCTAGAACCCTCGACTCTTCGCCTCCGCTCGTACACCGGTGACGCCATTCCTGTCCTTGGAGAGGCACAAGTTCCGGTAACCTACGAAGATCAGACATTGACGCTTCCATTGGTGGTCGTCCACGGAGATCGACCAGCTTTGCTGGGAAGAAACTGGCTGCGGCACATCCGCATCAACTGGTCCAACATCTTCTCACTGACAGAGTCTGCTGCTCGGAACGGACTAGACAGTCTGCTAGCCAAGCACAAGATGCTTTTCAGCGACCAACTGGGAACGGTGAAAGGAATCAAAGTAGCGATTCACGTCAAGCCCGAATCTGCCCCGATTTTCTTCAAACCTCGCCCCCTCCCATACGCCCTGCGTGAGGTGGTGGAGAAAGAGTTGGAGGCCCTTGAAAAACGCGGCACAATCACCAAAGTTGATAGAAGCAGCTGGGCGGCACCGATCGTGGTGGTCCCAAAAAAGGACAAGCCCGTTCGACTTTGTGGAGATTACAAGGTCACCGTGAACCGTTGCATTCAGTCGGAGACCTATCCACTACCAAGTGCGGAAGACTTGTTCGCGACGCTTGCTGGTGGCAAGTACTTCAGCAAGATAGACTTGACCAGTGCCTACCAACAGTTGGAACTAGAACCCAACTCGAAGGTTTACACTACCATCACCACACACAAGGGTCTTTACCGGTACAATCGCCTACCTTTCGGAATATCCACAGCGCCGTCGATTTTCCAACGGTCCATGGATCAGATCCTGCAAGGACTGGAGCACGTAGTTTGCTATCTTGACGACATCTTGGTCACGTCAAGTACTCTGGAGGATCATCTTCAATTGTTGGACCGAGTTCTGGCTCGACTGACAGCAAACGGAATTCGGGCCAATCTTCGAAAATGCGAGTTCCTCAAGAGCAGCGTGGAATATCTCGACTACAGAATCGACGCCCGAGGATTGCACTCAGCCGAAAGTAAGGTGCAAGCCATCCAGAACGCGCCGTCGCCTTCCGACGTGATGGAACTGCGTTCATTTTTAGGCCTGTTAAACTATTACGGACGATTTTTGACGGGCCTTTCCACGATTTTAAAACCACTACACCAACTTCTAGAGAAGGACAGCCGCTGGAAGTGGACGTCAGAATGTGAAAAAGCCTTCAAAGAGGCAAAAGAGAGCTTGCTGCGAAGCAAGTGGCTCACACATTACGACCCTAGCAAGCCGCTTTGCCTCGCCTGCGATGCATCTCCAAGCGGAGTGGGAGCAGTCATATCTCACATCATGCCAAACGGTCACGAAGTGCCAATTGCTTGCGCCTCTAGGACGCTCTCACCGGGTGAGCGCAACTACGCACAGATTGAACGAGAAGCACTTGGTATTGTGTTCGGTGTGAAGAAGTTCCACAAGTACCTATACGGTCGGAAATACACCCTTATTACAGATCATAAGCCTTTGACTTTACAGATCATAAGCCTTTGACTGCGATCTTCAACACCCAAACAGCGATTCCAAGCTTAGCCGCTCTACGAATGCAACGTTGGGCACTTACTCTCCTATCATACAACTATGACATCGTGTACCGGAAGTCCAAAGAACACGGCAATGCAGATGCACTGTCACGTTTGCCTTTAGACCTTGCTTCCAGTGCCCGGCACAGGGTGTGGACGCCTGACCAGAGCCTTCAGAGCGTCTGCTTTGCCATCGAGGGCACGTCACGACACTGGTTCGGGAATCATAAAACCTTGCTTACGTCATGGGACCAGCTGAAAGAACAACTTCGACATACGTTCGCCAGAGCCTAGGTCCTTCTTTTAACGAGGACGCAAGGCCGCAACGAAGCATCACCAGCTACGTTGAAGACGTTCCACGCCTGAGTGCACGCGCCGACTTTAAGGCGACGGAAGTAAAGAAACCGAAGGTTCTCGTGCGCGGTGTAAAGGAGAGCATCTTTGGAAACCTTGTACGCAAACCACCTGCGACCGTCGAGGCTTTCGTGACGGAGGCGTCGAATATGATACGAGCACTGTTTGCGAGAGCCAGTCACCATCAGCGTGCTCCCGGCGTCGCTGGCCCCACACCGTCAATTTACGACATCGGCGCCAGTATCTCGGGCATCCGAGAAATTATCCGCGAAATCGTCCTAGAGGAGCTCCGAAAGCTGCTCCGCATTGTATAGCGCCGGGCCTCGCTTTCAGTCGCCGAAATCGTACGCGACGAGGTGGACCTTGCAGCAGGAAGCACTCGTCAACCTATCCGCCCCGGAGGAACCAACGTTGACCTACGCTTCCATGACCGGACGCCCGCCACCAGTTGCCCGCCAGTACCCTGCGCTTTCTTGACGCGGAAAGCCTGCACCCCGGTACGCTCGACACCAGGAGGAACGACCCCTGTACGTCCGCCAAAAAACAGTCGGCGCGAAGGAAGACTGACGTAGGGAGAACGGCTCACCGACGTCCGATATGCTATCACTGTGGGGAAACGGACCACATTACTAACCTAGTACGGTGAGCGCGCCCGAGAAATCGACGAGTATCTCCGCCGTCCACCGTCTCCTGCGCATGTTTCGCTCCGAGGAGCTCGCTCGCCTTCACAACGACCCCCTGCATCGCCTCTTCATAGGCCCCTCTGAGAAAGCAGGTCTCCCCCGCCTCGCCGAGAAAACTGAGTGTGGCAGTACCAGGAAGTGGTATTGCCAAGAACGATCGACGAAAATATCCTCCACAATCGTCGGAGGGTTTCCACACTAGCGACGAGGCGCATTGGAACGGCGCTTTAGTGACGATGACGAATAACCTCTACATTACCAGGGACGGCCACGACACGACGGCACTCATCGACTCCGGAGCAGACTATTCCGTTTTGAGTGGGAAGCTCTCTAGCCGCCTTGGAAAGGTGATGACGCCATGGAATGGCACTGCAAGGTTATTCGCCGCCTTGCGGGCCTTGAACTACGAGGTGCTCTCCAACGGAACCGGACCGTCAGGACGCCACCAGCCACGACCCGAAGTAGTGCACGTCGTTTGTCTCAAACCGTACTATGCTCGATAGGACTGACGAATGTTTATGGTTCAGACGACCGAACAGTTTGCTCTTTGCTGGTTGTTCGTTTAACGTTGTGTTAATTTATGTAAGGTTGCATTGTTACGATGCCCTTTCACAGGTGGAGTAATGCCGCGTGCATGACCGAGAAGGAACGCTTCTCTAGAAGCTTCGTGTTTATTCCTGATCCGAGTGTAAAAGATAATGATGTCATAATGACCTTGCCTAGTCACTCCCGCCCTAGTTCGCTCCCGACCATTCTAGGCCGAATTTTCGGGAAGCCGAGTTTAGTATAGATAAAAAGTCGGGTGCGGTCCGCCGATTCACTCAGATTCTCTCGACGACGAGGCACATTCTCTCTTTGGCTAGCCAGCTGTCACGCCGACGCACCGACGCTCGCTGCTGCCGCCGTCGACGACCGCTGCTGCTTTCTCGAGGTTCGTTCTTCCTTTTGTTTCTTTCACAGGTTCGACTATTAAATCGTTATCTTCAGTTCATTATTCATCGTCTGGTCGTCTTCGTCTCTGACAATATTGAGGAAGCTGCGTCGGAATATCCCGTTTCATTTTAAATTCGACCCAAGCAGCCTCTAAAGGATCCAAAGAAAACAATCAAGCTGAGCCCAATGTTCATCCTCATGGTGTTCGTTGTCTGTACGCGTTTGCTACTACTATGAACGGCTAAATCAATCACGCACAGGACAAAAAGAAAGGAAGCGCAGAATCGCGGTTTCTTTACTTTGCTTGATTGGTTTTGAGTTTCTGTCAGTGACGGCCGATGAGCGTAATAACAATGCACTTAGCGTTGCTTGACTGGCTTTGTCCTTTCGTCGGGTGCGGACAGAGTACAGCGGAATTCTCGTGCCTCGGTATTTCGGTCTATAGCTGATAAAACGCCACATCGAGCTACTTTATAGACTTTGTCCCGAGGTCGCTTTCATTCCTGCCCTTCTGAACATCTGGAGACAACCAGGGTCTCTAAACTCGTCAAACAGAAAGTTGGAGCCGAAAGTTCGCGAAGTGCATCAGCGAAAAAGGCGCGAAGTCATCGTCGTGATAGGCCAATCGGTTCGCTCCGTCAACTTTGACCCCAACTTAGTGTTTTACGAGTTTAGAGGCCCAGACACTCACTAAGAGACTTATTAGCGAACAGAAATAAATTACGTCCCTGCACCGTGAACTTTCACGGGAGATTGGTTTAAAAATCCGCCTGGTCCGGGTTTCAAACCCGGGACCTCTAACATTTCCAGTGGAGCGCTCACCAACCGAACTAACCAGCGGCTAGACGTCGTCAGTAGAGCTAACAGGTTTTATCAGCTGCCACCAGTCAAACACCAACAAGGGTGAAAAACTTGCATTTTAAGGTTATAATTATAATACAATTAAATGCAAACGTGCAAGCGAGCTGGAGAAGAATGGCGAAAATAATCCCAGGAGAAGGGGAACAAGAGGGACAAAGGACAAGCACAAATCTCCAAATGCAGATAGGTGACTGGTGCGCGACTGAAAAAATGCGCCTGGTCCGGGTATCGAACCCGGAACCTCTCCGTTTCCAGTGGAGCGCTCCGCCAACTGAGCTAACCAGGAGTTAGGCGTCAGTCAGAGGTCCCGGGTTCGATACTTTTTCGGTCGCGCAACAGTCACCTATCTGTGTTTGGAGATTTGTGTTTGTCCTTTGTCCCTCTTGTTACCCTTCTCCAGGGATTATTTTCGTGATAACCTTTGGTAGGCGAGAAATACGAGACTGGAACGCGGCCTTTTCAAAACATGAGGCTATTGACACGGGGATTTTGCAACAGGGATTCTGCACGCGGGGCAAACGTGCTACACCCGTTTTAATTGTTTTCTTATTATTAAATAGGGTTCCCGTGTCTTTCGGGGTTTATTTTGCTTAGAATTAGGGGGTGTTTCTTTCGAGGTTTATTCTTTCCCCAATTCGGCACCTTTCTGTGCCTATATATATATATATATATATTTTTTTTTTTTTTTTTGGAGGGGGGGGGGGGGGGGGCACACAGACAAGGATAATGCATTTTATCTTGGCTTATGCTGGTAATTTTCTAACCTCCGGGTAATTTAGGTGATTTTCTAACCTCCAGCGAACATGTACTCGTGACCCGAAAACTTAAAAGACGTCCCGGTACCGGTAAGAGATGGAAACGAGATAAGGGTTCAGGTTTCGAAGAAAGCCGCAGCTTCGCGGATAGTTCAGTGGGCGCTCTCTACTGGGTTAACGTAAAATAAAACTGTAGGTAAATGTTTCCTCCTCACTCGACTGAGATGCTCTTATTTAAAGGGGTGGGGCAACGACATTCAGGTGCAATGCTCTTTCTCTTTATGGTGCGTTTACACTGGCGGATTCGCTGGCGAATCCGCTCCGGCGGAAAGCGGACTTTGGAGCCACGACGTTAGAGCGCGGGACTCGAGAACGTGGCGACATTAGGGAGTTTTAGTAGACCGTGTTTCCCGCTCCGCTAGCCCTCCGCTACGAAGAAACCGCCACTGCGCCTGCGCGCCGATGGCCTTGGCTGTAGAGTTCCGGGTAGCGGAGGGGCTCAGCGGAGCGGGAAACACGGTCTACTAAAACTCGCTATTAGCTCGCGTGTCATTAAAGCGACCGTCACGAAAGTGCACATCCAGTGTAGGGCGAGTGGCCCGACCGGAGTGACTATTGTTCGGGCATCGCGTGTTCTATGGAAAGTGGGCAGGGATTTATGTCGCGGAATTCAGCAATAACATTGCGAAATCAGTCGACAAAATTTTTGCGTCTGACAAACCAAGAAGTGTTACAAAAAGCTGACAGCAAGAAAAAATAAAAATAAAAAATAAAAAAAATAATATTTGTAGCGTGCAATTACGCAGAAAAAAAAAACATTGCAGCTGACCTAGTTTCATTAGTTCTTTGATTCTGCATATCACAGATTTGCAGGGGAGGTTTTTCTGTATCCGTCAAAAGAGTGGAAAGATCTGCATCCGATAAAATTGCGCTGAGCTTTCTTTTGATGAGTTTTTTACTGATAATTTTTTAGCGGTGAGCTTTCTTCATTGCGGACATGGACGTCAGAATACCATTCAAACTTATGTGAGGGACGTCTAAATAGCCACCAAATAGATCGGAGCCCAAATGCCTGTCAAGAATAGACCAAACATAGCAAAAAGTTAACTATTGATAGTATATCCGAGAGGCGCACCGCAGCACTGCGAAGAAATCTTAGACTCGCTGCCCTACCCAACTGCAGGCATTTCCGGGGCCTATATGTCCCACTCGCCTGCCCCCTTTTCTCTCCGATGTCAGTAAACGATTGATTAGAGAGAGTCGTGCCCGTTTTATTGTTATTTGTTTATTAAAGGCATATTCAATCACTCAATAATCGCCAATGCTTCAATGCGGTGAGTCGCACAATTTTTGTTCTGTCTGTGGAGCCGCGGGTACATCACACATTTTGCGGTGTTGGCTCAACTGGGGTGCGCTCTTGTGTCGCGCGCTACACTGTTCATGCGCTCTCGTGACGTGCGCTCTAGTGTCAGGCGCGCTAGTGTCACAGCGCCCTCATGTCGCGCGCTCTAACGTCGGCGTCTAGTGTCGCGCGCTCTAAAGGCGCTCTCCCGTCGGGGCTAGGCCCGTTCGCCATGTGCGAATTCGTCGTAGGCCAACTGGTATTAGGCCCGTTTGTCACAGTGGAACATCCGTCATAGGGTTATTCGTTACTAGAGGAATTCGTCACTGAACGAACTGGATACTGGGATTGACGTAGCAAGGACACTCATATTCCCTTGGTATTGCGCGGTTAAAGGCGGTTGTAGCGCGGTTGTAGCAGGATTCCCCCGGTGGCAGTTCCCCCGTCCCAAATGCCCCGTGCCATTTCCCCCGAGTGTCAAAATCCCCGTCTTGCCTCCCCCGAGCGCCAGCACCCCCTTATCTAATTCCCTTATTTTGTAACTTTTGTGTGCCTCTCTATCCAGTGGCAATCAGTTGATGGAACGACGTTTCATCGACATATCGTTTCATCAAAAGTTTGTTACACCGACAGCTCGGATTAGCTTCCTTTTGTAATAAGTCGCCTGTGTCTGTCGCCGCGAGGCGGCGTGGACGGGTGGTCTGCCTGGATTAACATGGGTCCCTGTGATGCATGTGCGACAAAGCTAGTTTTTTCACGAAACATGGTGTCGATGAAACGAGTGTCGACGAAACGATACGGACGCCCGTTGATCACATCCGATGTTCTTTGAAACAAACGCACACTGTTATTCCGTGATCCTGTGTCAGTTCAGTGCTTGACAATATTGCAAATTATGGGAGATTTATTAACATGTTAATATATACAGTTTTGTTGAAGCGATGTCCACTACTTAGATACCGCAATATCGCTGCACCAGCCTCAGGAACTCTTGAATGTTGAGCTCTCCAGTGGACAGACGCTGCTCGAGCTTCCTGATGGCTTCGTCCTTCATCTCCCACTTCTTTTGTCGCTTTCGGGCTTGGCCGCCGTTGGATACCTGGAGGAGGGTGACTCTGCTAGTGGCCTCGTCCCGCTTGATGTGCTCCACGAAAATGTAGACATTGGGGTGCGCTTTCCCGGTGGCGTTGTTAATTTTTCTGTAAATAAAAAGCACAAGGATTACAACTCCTAGTAAATAAGCATTCTGATTTTTTTATAGCAAATTTATACCATACTGAAAAATGAACTGACCGGTGCCAGACCTCCTTTAGGTTGTTTGTCCGGGCTCCGCTGTTTTGGTGGTGGTTCCACTGCTGGGTGTCGTAGTTTCCTAAGAGCCAAGTATCCTCGAAGTACAGGATAAGTTGTGGGACTCCAAGGGCTGGTGGTGCAGTTGCCTTCTAACCCCGCCAAGCAATACGTACGAACGCTGGCGGGACAAAGGCCAAACTGGTTGTCTGGTGTACAAACATCGTTACCGAAGAATCTTCCTGGTAAGCCTTGGCAAGTCCGAGTTCTTAAACCTTCCTCCAGTTTGCTTGAGCGAAATGAAAATGGCAACCCTGGTGCCGGATTCCAGGAAAAACGAAAAGAAAAGCCTGGATAAGGGCCAGTTCAAAGTTCGTACGGACAACGTTGAGTCACAGAGGTGCACGAAGAGCGTCCAACGCCGTCTTGAAGTTCGTGAAGGCCGACACATATACTTCTCGAGACTTCCCAGGTAGAAGAAAGTAGGCGATGTTGAAGCTCAAACCCTCTTTGACGGCGCTTATTGTGACCAGTTGATAAAACAATGACGGGCAGGAGAAAAACGTGCCATCGATGAACACTTCAACCATTTCCGAAAAATGAAAAAGCAGCTCCTGCGTGCAAAAGCAAAGAACACGGCCTGCACTTAGGCTGACGTCGAACAGCAGGAAGTCTCGCTTGTCGAGTGTCTCCGTATGTAGTCTTCCAAGGTTAATCTCGGCCATGTCCCTTGGTAGGCTCGGTTGCTGCTTTCTCTTCTCCCTGTACATGGTGCTCCTCACGCTCTCAAAAGTCTTCAGCTCAGCCATCACCGTTTCGTCAACCTAGAACAAATTGGTCCCGTCACAAACAAGGTTCAATCGCGGACACCATGAGCACGTATACGCGTGTAATAAAACATAGTATGTAAAGACGAGACAATGTTTTTGCTTACTCGACCCACAAGGCTCAAGATCTCTCTGCTGTACACTTGCGGTGCTGGCAAATGCGGCTCCGACCTAACCCTTTGCTTCAATGCATTCTTCAGTCGCGCTTCCCGAAGTTGGCTGCTATAAGGTGGATGGTTGTGCTCTGAAACACATTGACGTGATGATAATGGAGCGCCGCAGCAGATTTTAGCCTCATTCATTCAGTGCCCTTCAAGCTGAACAGCAATCCGAGAGTTTGCGAAAGTAAAAAAAAGAAAGTCATTAGCTCACCTTGTGTTGTCTTGACGACTTTTCCGTGCTTCGTGAGAACTGCTGTTTTGCAGTTATTTGTCCAGTATTTAGCACATCTCCAGGCAGTTTTCTCATCTTGGTTCTTCCGCTGAAAGCAATACTTAAATCCGTCTAGTAGTAAGCTCCTTCCCTTTTTCCGTTTTTAAAAATTCGACCTCCATCTCCTGCATCTCAACCTCGTCTGGGAAGCATCCAATCAGTGTTGCCATCTTTTTTTTGCGCGCGCCGCTAAATTGAGACCAGGAAGTCACTAAACAGTCGCTAGATTCGCCGGGAAGTCGCTAAAATTTTCGCTGAATTCCAAAAGCTTATTAAACCCTTTTAAAGTAAGTGAACCTGACATAATCTTATCTCAGGTATTTTGAGAGGTTAAATTTACACTGAAAAACAACTAGGACGTTTTTTATTTGTAATGTTTTTTTGGGGGGGAAACAACTAGGCGCTAAGTACGAAAGTACGAATAAGAAACGGGTACTTGGTAATTTTAACACGGAAATAATGCCTGTTTTGTCTTCAAGAACAGTTCAACGGAACAGTCTAGAAGAAGAGTTCTTCCTCGATGGTGACTGCGCTCAAGTCACCTAAATCTGCCGATGTCGACCGTTCATTGCCAGCTTTGTAGGCTTCAGCTGTGCCAGTTTGCCGAAAAACTACTTCTGGAAATCCTTAGTCGAAACACGTCTTTGCGTGCCTTTTGAGGCCACGTTTGGCGGAGAGCACGTGGGTACGTGGGCGCGGGAGAGATGGTCTGCAGTGTTGATAGTGTTGACATTTTTTTAAAGTGCGCCGCTAAATTGAGCATATACCCAAAGCAAACTCGGCTAGAGAAGCAAAAAGGTTTAGCCCACGAGCATCTCTAAAATTGTTCAAAATAACAAGATTACGGTTGAACACCAAAGTCACTAAAAAAGTCGCTAGCCGCTAAATTAAAAAAATCACTCGCTAAATGTATAGAAAATCGCTAAATCTAGCGACAAAATCGCTAAAATGGCAACACTGCATCCAATGTTGAAAGTTCCTTAAATAGAACTCACCTGGTCGCGTTCGAGGTTTCTTTGTTCTTGTTTACCCTCGGTATGCACTTTTTCTTTCGTCCCGTAACGAGAATTGGGGGCAGAGGACGGGGGGACTGATAAGGGCATGGGGGCACCGGGTTTTTGGAACCCGGGAGAAATGAGGTCGGAGGAGATAACGCGGGGAATTTGCTGCGGGGATACGGACACGGGGGAATCGGGATTGGGTTATTTCGTGCACCACCCTTAAAGGCATGTGTGATTGAAGAAAAAATAATTGATTTACTAATTCCGGTTGTAGTTGGTTGCAATAAAAATCCGTACGTTATAAACATTAGGCTTTACTTCTACTCTTTGTACTGAAAAGATCGAATCCCGGAGAAAAGCTCACCGGAGAAAAGCTCACCGGAGAAAAGCTCACCGGAGATAAGCTCACCGGAGAAAAGCTCACCGCAAAACCGGCGGGTGCGGAGAAAAGCTCACCGATTTTTTTTTCTTTTTTATGGAGGCTGTTGGATCATGCGTAACATATATCAATTTATTATCATTAAAGTTCGTCAGCTTTGTCAAAAAGAAAAGGTCCTTTTTTGTATTATTTGTCAAGCTTATTAAGTATATTGCTCCCAAATTAAAAATGGCGGGCCAGTGTTTTCTGCGGCTTACTCTCTAGGCAACTAAAACCTAACTGAAAATTTTATGAACTTGAATAACATGAAAGAGTTCGAAAACTTATGTCTCCCCAAAACCTAAAAATCAAAACTGTAAACACCGAAAATCCGAAAGCGCGTGTGCAACAACGCGGTGCCTGAAATTCTTTTTGAAGCGTTTATTAACCTTTGAAAACAGGATAAAACAGTCAGTAGGATATCGAGGCTGCTTTCTTCCACGAACATGCACGTTTTCTAGCTGTTCGTGCTGGTGTTTCCGCACGTTGCCTTTGTATGATAGTGCCCTTCTATGGTGAGCCACTCATGACTTTCAGAGCTGCACACTGGCACCGTTGTTACTCGTGACCTATATAAGAAATAGTCTTCTGTAAGGTAGTGAATAGAGCGAGTTGGTAAACGTTATACATGATGAAAACCGCTCAAACGACGACGACAAAATGAAGACAAGAAACACGACAGGACGAAGCTGTTCTCGCAACTAAAGTTTTCTTAGTGAAATTAACAGAGAGAAAACAGCGTAGCCGACACTAACTGCATCAACAAATACCTACTTAACTATTAGGTACTACAGAATATTTGGAGCTGAAACGGTTCACACACCGCTATTCATATTAGCTGACAAAGAACTAACCTCTTTATTTGACAGAGCTATACCGGTGGCGCACCCTCAGTTGTCAATAAATTGTTGTCTTTTTTACCGGTGTACGATGTTCTGATATCATTTTTGCGGCTTCATTAATATACCGAATGTGTGATTACTAATTTCTGAGGAATTAGTAAATATGCCCAATGACCATCAAGAATATTACAAGATAGAGGATATATATATATATATATTTTTTAATGAAGTGGCGAATGAGAATTGTGTTAAATTGCCACGTTTAACGCAGAATCCGCAAAGTTAAAAAAAAAAATCGGTGAACTTTTCTCCGCATTTGCCGGTTTTGCGGTGAGCTTTTCTCCGGTGAGCTTATCTCCGGTGAGCTTTTCTCCGGTGAGCTTTTCTCCGCCGCCCGAAAAGATCAGACACCTAAATAATTGGTGGTCATACTTAAGACCAAAACAAAAATTAATGAAGCGCAGTGGCAACATGCTAAAAAGCAATGTTTCAAGCTGCAGTCATCGAAGTTTTCAGATGATTCCGACTACTACCACTTGTTGGGAGTATACGAACAAAACAAATTTATGCCTTTAGCTTTTTCTTCATCTGATGACGAACCCTCAGTGCGTTTATAGCGGTGGGGTTGGCGGCATGTTTGTGCTCGCTCGCTGGAATAAGACATTACTCGAGTCTTGGCGTGATCGGTAACCTTTTTTTTGTTGTTTTACGGGTTTCTCTTGCCTGGTAGGCCCAATACAACGAGGTGTACATATATATATATATATATATATAGGTGAAGTAAGGTAAATATAAAAACAATAGACCGGGAAAAGTTAATAAGTCAAAGATGCGTACTGTCGGAGTTACCAATTAGTAAGTCCGACAGTACGCACCTTTGACAATATATATATATATATATATATATATATATATATATATATATATATATATATATATATAAATAAAAGCATAGCGCCACCTTTTTCGGTAGTGGTTATCTTTTTATAAATCGAAAGTCAGAACGGAAGCCAAAAGAAACTACATTTTATACTGGAACACCCATCTAGAAAATAAAATAAAAAGTTACCAGGACACTTGACAAATTTGTTGACCCGGATCTGACGTCATAGAGGAAACAAGCCTTCTTGGGGATGCACCCACGGCCTTCAAAGCGTTTATAAGTACACTGAATCGGTGTTTGGTTCTGAATGCTTTTCTTCCTTATCACCCGGATCTTTAGAAAGTTTCTTTCATTTGACCTTGGATTTGTTTCCCGTTCGGAACTTCAAAAAAATTAAATTGACACAGATGCACCGCCCGTGATCAACCTCAGTGATCTTCTACGAATTCGTTGAGGTTCACCCTTGCTCCAAACTTTTCAGGAAAACCAGATAGAAAAAACAAAGTGACAACCTTGGGGTCATTATGTGACAAATTGCCAGCGTAACCAATTATCCCATGACGAATGTTCCGCTGGGACGAACGGGCCTGTTACCGCTTGCAGTGTACTCGCACGCAACGCCACTGACCAAGAAGCTTTCTTGTCGCGATGTAATTTCAAGGGTGAAAGCGAGCGTTTTCTTCCAATCTCTCTTTTGCAAAACTTGGTGTAGTTCTGATGTCGCAGTGTTGGCATAGTCCCCCGAATACTTGGAAAACGTCCCGGTACGGATAAGACATGGAAACGAGATAAGGGGTCTGATTCTGAAGAGCAGTGGCTTCGGGGCCAGTTCAGTGGGCGCTATCTTCCGGTTAACATGATATTAAAACGAGATCCATTGGTGGATTCTTACGAAATGCGTTAGCATGGTTATTGTGGAAACGCCATACGCGTTCCCCTTTGGGAGACGCTAACGCTCAGCCCCCTCAATTTCTTTTCTTGGCTTTTTCTTTTGCTTCCTCTATTTTTCGCTCCCCCTTTTTGGCTTCGATACGGGGTCAGTGTTATCGTTTCCCAAAGGGGTCAGTGTTATCGTTTCCCAAGGGTCATGCTGAAGCATTTCTTAAGGATCCACCAATGTATACCTTCCTTTAATATTTTGCCGCCTACTTGGACCAGCGCTAGTAGTTGGTTCACACCAGGGTTGGGCAGTATCGCGATACAAATGTATCGCGATAGTATTTCAGAAATACATTTCGTATCTGTATTGCTGTATCGCGATACGTTTTTTTCACCAGTATCTGTATTCCTGTATCGAAATACATTTAGAATGTTTCTTTGTATCGCGATACAATCCGAATGAAATGTATTTCGTTACATTTCTTGAGAAATACTCCCCCCCCCCCCCCCGCCCGCCCCCCGAAAAAAAAAGAAAAAAGTCGGATTGCATTTTTTTTTTTTTTACTTCTGAAGGCACCAGGGTCAATGAGATGCTGGGGCATTGTTACTATGCTAACCAAGGTTCCTTTGGATTCTGCAAATTATTTTTCCATGCGTCCTCTCTTCCTCTCTTTTGAGAAGTGTTGCGTAATCGGGGACTCTAACCAGGGGGCGTGCCAGGAGTGGAGTCAGAGCATCTTCTGCCGCAGGTCCTTAGGTAGAGATTTCTTGAGTCATTGTTTGCTGGCATCCAATGCCCACTGCTAACCGTCTCTCTCGCCTTAGCGTACAGAATACACCCAGCCGCAAAGCTGAATCACATTCCGTTGCAGCACGAGCCTGGCGGTGGTTGACTTGAAATAGTAGGAAGACTCACGCTGTGAAGTTCAACACATATTCGAATGCATCTGCGGCTGCGCCCGTAACATTGCACGGCTCAAGGCCGACGTGAACGTGACCCGCTGCTCTGGTGATCTGAAACCCAGAAGGAGGCCAGAAGTGGCCTCGCTGTGCCATCCCAGACTACGTACTCCCGCGACTCGTCTCGAGACCGCTGTTTCTCGGACAGCTCGCACCTGTGCCGGCAATATCAGCTCGCAATCCACGAGGTGTCTGTTTGGATAATGCTAGGCAAAACTTGAGGACTGTAATCTGTGCGTCGGTGGCGGACGGTCGGTAGTAAGGACTTTCAGAACAAAGATGCTACCGTATCGTTTTTTCAACCGTAACAGAAGATAAGGAATGTATTCCAAAATTCTTCAGGTGGTCCACTATTCTCAAAAATTCCAAATGACATTGCATGCACGATCTTCAACTAGTTAACCTACAACGAAAGTATGTATTGTCCTTTCATACAGCAGCGTGGTAAAGTTTCATGTTAGGGCCACACCTACAGATAAAGAATACTAGTTCATTCCACCGCGACATCATGTGATCAATGTTGAAAGAATTCCCTCGTCAGACAGACAGGATGTCATGGAAGGGATCGCGGTCAATACTTGATGAAACTTTTTTTTTTTTTGCTTTTTTTGGTTCAATGAAGACTCATTGTTGTCCGAAACCACTACCTTCAAGGCAAAGTGCCAATCCTGCAGGAAAGTAAGTTTGGGATCGAAAACATCCACTTCAAACTTCAAGCTTCTTCTCAGTTGGCGTCTCAAAAAAATTTGGAAAATGTATTTCAGTATCAGTATTTCTGTATTTGTATTTCTGGCCTCCCTAAAATGTATTCCTGTATTTGTATTTCCAAATACTTTTTACCTATATTTAAAATGTATTTCCGATACGTATCGCGATACATTTTTACAGATGTATTGCAGTATCAGTATTTTAGCTACTATTTTAATGTATCCCAGTATTTGTATTTCCAAATACATTTTTGAGTATTTCTGCCCAACCCTGGAACTTCACACCCGATTTTGCAGCACAGACCAAGGCATACGAGCTCCGCACACCTGTGAGTTCAGACTCACCCCAGCATCCGCGCGCGCATTGGCTTCCACCCCGTGACATCGCCTCCCCCTCACCTTTGTCCTTCACCACTCTCCTCCTCTCTACGCGGAACGCTTCCCTTTCCACTGTTTTGTCCACAGACAGTCGCCGCCAGGTTTTCCCTTAGGCTCGTTGACCAATCACTTGAATGACGACAGTCGCCGATCCTTAACAATGTCTGGAACTAATCCCGTGTCCTGTGTTTTGCCAACCCCTGCGCGTAGCTATGATGAGCATTGGCTGCAATAATCAGCTGCAGATCACGTAGCCGCTTGATCTAACTGCTTCTTAAAAAGAAAAATCTGTGTTGTGGGAACCATTGGGTTCCCTCTATCCCTATCCAGGCCTAGCTTCAAGCAGGCCGTGGGAGTCGTCGTCACCAATGGCGTCGGCCTCCCGGATACAAGGAACCACGAGGCCGAATTCCCCGAAGGGGCCGGCTCTCCCTTGCCCATTTGGGTGAACGCGCCTTCGGCACACCCTTGAGAGTTACAATGGACGCGACTGCTAGTGGCCTCCCCGGGCGCGTCCATTCTCCGACGCTACATAAGCTGGCCCCGAAGGTGGGCCAGGGGCTCTCGTCGGCGGAGGCCCTGGCTCTACGGAGCTCGGTTTTTCTTTGGGGGCCTCCGACTTCCCGTGAATCTGTCTAAAACGATCAGCGCGGTACATGCTGAAAACTCTAGCCCGCTGCTTGCTAGTGAAGCCCGGGTGCCGTCGAACTCTTCAGCCCACGCTTCGTGGCAGGCTTACCGGAGCAGCGTTGAAGGGTCCAAGTAGGGGCCTGGCCGGGGGCAGAAAGGAACAGCCCGGTCACTCCCCGATGAAATGTTCGCGGAACCGCGGAAAGTACGGCGGCTGGGCGTCTCTCCTTGGGGACGCACCATGTGGCACGGGCACTGTCACCGGGTCCGTGACGGGATGCGAGCTGCTTGCTGTCGGCACGGGGCCACAGCTTGGGTCATGGTTCCACACCGAAGCGGCATTGACGCCAGGGAGCGTCATCGTCGCCGTCGCCGGCCTGCCTGTCCAGATCCGGCTCCTCGGCTGCTGGCCAAGATGGCGGCAGCCACCCTCCCCCCGCCTGGACTCGTCTCCAGGCCAGCAACACGTGGCATCTCGTCGCAGACCCAAGCTGTGGCCCCGTGCCGACAGCAAGCAGCTCGCATCCCGTCACGGACCCGGTGACAGTGCCCGTGCCACATGGTGCGTCCCCAAGGAGAGACGCCCAGCCGCCGTACTTTCCGCGGTTCCGCGAACATTTCATCGGGGAGTGACCGGGCTGTTCCTTTCTGCCCCCGGCCAGGCCCCTACTTGGACCCTTCAACGCTGCTCCGGTAAGCCTGCCACGAAGCGTGGGCTGAAGAGTTCGACGGCACCCGGGCTTCACTAGCAAGCAGCGGGCTAGAGTTTTCAGCATGTACCGCGCTGATCGTTTTTTTTATTTCTTTGTTTTTCTTCGCGGCATGCTCCTTCGCTCTAGCGTTTCGTTTTTTTATTTTGTTTTTGAGAGCCGGTAGGCCATTTTATTTTTAGGCCTACCTTAGCCTTGAGAAGGGGGGAATGTGGGAACCATTGGGTTCCCTCTATCCCTATCCAGGCCTAGCTTCAAGCAGGCCGTGGGAGTCGTCGTCACCAATGGCGTCGGCCTCCCGGATACAAGGAACCACGAGGCCGAATTCCCCGAAGGGGCCGGCTCTCCCTTGCCCATTTGGGTGAACGCGCCTTCGGCACACCCTTGAGAGTTACAATGGACGCGACTGCTAGTGGCCTCCCCGGGCGCGTCCATTCTCCGACGCTACATAAGCTGGCCCCGAAGGTGGGCCAGGGGCTCTCGTCGGCGGAGGCCCTGGCTCTACGGAGCTCGGTTTTTCTTTGGGGGCCTCCGACTTCCCGTGAATCTGTCTAATGCGGCAGCGCGGGAAACCGACCGGGTGATACTGGCAATTGAGCCAGCGCCCAGACTTTTCATTGTCTAAGAGCGAAGCGTGCTGACATTGCAGTCAATAAACACGTCGTTATACGGACCCATGGAACCTTTGTGTTGCTAAGTGGTAACCCTCCCAAAAAGGGCGAATCCCACAGTGTGAACATTGTTTTGTGGAGAGAAAATCTAATGCTTGTTTCATAGGTTAGAAACGTCAGATTCTGAGGCGTAGCTGCGCGAAGTACTAAAGTCATTGCCCCCTGACCGTGTCGACTCGCCCAGTAGGGGTGGCCAACATTTCTCTCGGCGGTCCCCCATTTTTTCTGGATCTCAAAATTAAGCAGAAAACAGGACAGCTCCAATTCGTTTTTTTTTTTCTTTCAGTTGTTTGCGATTTTTATTAGTTTTCGGGGTTTATCGGTACTTACCGAAAATACGGATCCAGAAGTGCTATTCGCATCTAGGTTTTAGTATATTTCAACTTTTTGTCATCGCCGTCCTTGGGAATGAGTAGAGTATGAGTGTTTAAGAATGGGGGTAGTAACTACAATTCGCCTCGTTCTGCAAAATTTTTTAGCAATGACGAGCTCATTTTTCTAATGAAAGGTCGCAGTAAGTCAGTTCGTCAAGTCCCGAAGATCTTTATACAGCGGCAGTTGTTACGGGCCCGTCCTCCAGGTTTCGAGACGGCGTGAGCCTAACCGAATTAAGTTTTCCCCGCTAAATTTAGCGCAAAAACTGACGTTAAATAGCCTACTCACCAATTCAGTTTCCCCGCTAATTTTGACGGGAAACGTCATGTCGGCTTTTTTGCATTGTCGTTTTTCTACTGAAACAATACCTAGCTTCACAGAAACAGTTGAAATCCCATAAAGTTGCAATTTTATTTTGATTTTTAAAAGGGTGCGCCGTCGTCAATTTGAACGTTTTCAAATAAACATTTTTTTTAACACAAAAAAGCTGAGCCTATAGAAGAGCGAAAAAAATTCGCGAGAAAATATTTAAATAACGTTTAATCTTAGAAATACGATATAACCAAAACCGAAACTAACCTGCAACTTTAGTGGTCCGCCATCTTGTTGTGACGTCAGATTTTCTACGGAAATCAGTTCATGGGCCAGCATGAGCCTGCTACCTCCTGCGTCAGAAAAGAACCGGTCAGAAGACTGTTGCGATAGTCCGTAGAAAATACCGGACTGCGATTTATCAAGCGTGTGCTTGTCAAGAATGCCAGCAAATGTTTTAAGATTTTCAGCACGACATTTTAGAAGACTTTCAGTCAAGTTGGTTTCCAGTGTCTACACCCCACATCTTGGGTTTTGCTATGAGAACAATTGCGCTTTGAGGAATACGAAGCTAGTGACAACGGCTGGTGTAGAACAGGGGTGGCCAGGCAGACGTATACACAGAGCCATCAAATGTACGTAGACAACTACGCTAAAAATAAAAAAAAATTCATCCGTTAGTATCATTCCGTAAGTGCGCATTTATTATATCATACTCAACGTAAGTAATACAACAGCGACAAATAAAAAATGCATAATTGCCAAAACTAAAGATGTGGGGATTGCGTTTAACGATATGTATTAATTAAAAAAATATTAATATACTTCCCATATTTTACTCGCGCGAAACACGCGAACTGTCAAAGCATAGAAGACGCCAGGAGACGTGCGGTCTGTTCATCGATTTAAACCTTCGATCCCTGAGTCGCGAGAACGTCGTGGTCGTTGTCGATTAGAAGCCTCTTGACCTGGTACTGTTTACGACGCGAAACAAACCCGCGGACGTACAGCGTCGCTACCTTCAGCTTATCGATACCGATATGCGTCATGGCGTGTCATTGACTCATGTACACTAGACCAGGGCCAGGCTCCGGGTGGAAGGGGAAGGGGGGGGGGGGGGGGGGGGGGGGGCAACGCCTCGTAGACAAGTCCGTGGTTTGCACAAGTTGAGAGTCAGACAAAAGTACAGCCAACGCGAAGTTCAAACCGAACACGAGTGCTCCGTCAGCACACGGCTGAGGCTCGTGTTTAATCGGCGAGAAAACGAGTCTAGGCCGAAAGTGTGCCCAGCTTTGGCCTTCATTAGGTGACGTCGACACTTGGGCCCTCCTTATCTATACTCAGTTTCACTTTCAAGTTTACCGCAGCCGTCGCTATACGTTCCGACGCAGGCAATCAAGCAGCACCAAAAGTAGACCTTGAGGTGAAACGGTGTATACACCAATGACTCGTCACGCCACTGACGGGGAATGGCGCTGCTGTCGGCACTGCGCTTGTGCAGATGCGTCATCTCGCGCGAATCTGGTTTCTGTGCGGGCGTAGTGCGGCAAAGCGATGCTGGTTTGTAAACAGTGTGTTGGTCTGTACGGAGCTCAAGTACGTGTGCTTCCTTTGCAGTGGTTCTGATGACGTCAGAACGCCTAGGTCCGATTGGCTCTGATTGAGGGGCAGTGGGTAGACCTCAAGGCGGCTTGCTTTGAGGTCAGACCATTGTCCTTCAACCAGGACCAAACAGAGTTCGGCGTTCTGACGTCACAACAACCCCTGCACACACACAAAAAAAAAAAAAAAAAGCAGACGCGACGGCCTGTAACGGTTATTCTTCGACCTTTTATTTATTATCCCCGCATCAAAATTTGTCCGGCTTCTGCGAGCCTCTGGGTTCCGGAGCAGTGCTCGGTTGTGATCGTCTAAAGCGATATCTTTATTTGAGATTCCTGCACGGACCTTGCTTGTTTGCTCGTGTTGGTGTTTGATCGCACCGTTAAGCAACTTCCGTGGCAGAAAGTGCCAGTGTCAGAGCGCTATTGTTTTGGGAGGGGGAGGATCGCAAGCGGTGTCCTAACCCCAACGCTAACCCTCCCTTCTTTCCCCTCCGCTGCGTAGGAACGAGGGCTCGTAGTGTATATGTAGTGTAGTAAGTGAAAACCTAAACACCAAAAATCTGTCGAATAACGCAAAAAGTCGAAACATAAAAAAAAAATTAAAATTTCACAGAATTTAAAACGCACGCACGCACGCACGCACGACCGTGAATATTTGCGGTGTAGAACTTAAAAGTATAGACCTTTTCTGCAAGTGCGCCGCCATCTTGAATTGACGTCACTTCCAGTACGGGCGAAAAGATTGTTTTGCCTTTGCCACGCCAAGAGAAAGCATTTAGGATATAAGCGTAAACGTCACACATTATCGTTTTGCTTCCCCCTTATTTTTTTACTAGTTCCAGGTTGAAACGTTTTAGTATTTTTTCGTCGCCCATACCGGATACGCCTATTAGGTGGCTGGGGACGAGAGTACACAGAAAAGGTCTATACATTTAGCAAAGCCCTGTTTTAGGTTCCGTACAAAAAAAAACACGAAAAAACGCGTTCGTGTTTCGAAAATAGCGTGAAACAATTTTCGCGTGTTTCGATTTTCGTCAGATTTTCGGATGGATTCTCGCATATGTGCTTCAGCCTTGATTGTTCTCGACCCTTGGTAGCATTCGACTGAACGCCCGAAATAGGCAATGCTTCTGGAACCGCTTCATAGCCGGCACCGATAGGTTCCGATCGCTGCCGACCATCGGCAAATCTTTGTCGTGCTCACGTTGTCGTTCCATGGCAGAGGAGATTCATGTACAGGCGTCAATTACGCGGATCTCCCCGATCTGCGGCACTTCGCTGGGCTTCGTCGACCTCTCCTCGCCCTCGCTCCTGCTCACCTCATGGACGCTCTAAGAAATTAAGTGGGCCTACTTTCCCACAAAGCCCTTAGAAGAGGCGACCGAGCTCCAGCCTACTGATAGGCGAAGGACGAAGCTGAAATAATCTTTGAGACTAAACCAACTTTGTCCGCGATGTGGCATGACGGTCACCATGGTCAGAGCCACAGAGCAGTCTGTTTTTGTAGGTCTAGGCACATTTTCAGTCTCGTAATCCGCCCAGCTCCCTCCGCAGAACCCAGCGACTGACATTTCCATACGCTTTGCGGGAAAGTGGATTCTTCAGATTTCCCAGAGTGAAATTCCGTTGTTGGCATGCTTTAGCTTCGTTCGACTTACCTGAACCTCCTGCACCGGTGCAAAAAAGTGTAGGAGGGTGTACTTCCGGTATGCGTATCTCCATGCACATACCGGAAGTACGCTGCCCTATACTTTTCTGCACCGGTGCAGGAGTTTCAGGTAAGTCGAGCGAAGCTTTTGTTTCAAGTTCGGACACTGTCAAAGCCAAGACGCGCAGCGGATATGATAATCGTAAAGCGAGGCTCACTCTCTGCGCTTGACTGGACGAGCCGGAAGATAATCTCGCACGGAAGGACGGCGAACGGCGTGACGTTGCGTTTTAGGCGTGGCTTCATTGACCCCTCGTCTCGTAACATCGGCTGCGTTTGTTACCATGGTTACGGTGATGAAAGCAGACGGCCTTTATGCTGCAGGTGAACACAGCACGCAGCGATACGAGGTGCGTGCTGAGGCCCTTCCCGCATGTTTTTCAATGGGCGGAACGCTAACAAATAGAGTTCGAAATAAGAACTTGACGCAGGAGGCTGGTTTTCTCCAGCGCCTTATAATTTGACAAGCCTTAAACGAAAAGCATGTTTTTAAACCGAAATTTAAAGATCGTGCTCTTTTTTTTTTTTTTTTTTACAAAACCGGGGGTTAAAGCTTGATAGAGCCAAACCAAGTACCTTTCCAGCGCTTATCACCCAGGCGAAAAATGCCAAGCCACTAGGCTGGGGACGCATACGCAGCGGCTCAACTTTTGCAGAAGAGGATTAGGTCATTCTCCCAAAAATTAAGCATTTAGGTTCACGAAAAGTTAATTTGGCGGCATTGACTTTAGTTTACTATTTTATTTATTTATTTACTCTCAAGGGCGAAGCATTACAGAGAGGGTAGGTAAAAAAGTAAAACAACACAAGCAAAGAACAAATAGGCAGGGTTACAGTGTACGATTGTAAAATGGCAGATTTGAAGAGGTTGGTTGGCGTTTGTGATGAAGACGGGGAGGTGGTTCCAGTCGCTGTATACGGCGGGAATGAAGAAACAAAAATGCAAATTGCTTCGACTGTTGGGCACGCCAAGCTTGAAATGATGATCGTTGCGGGAAGAGATGTACGGAAGAGGCTGGAAAATTCACTGAGAAACCGGTTAAAATGGTTGATTTTGTGAAAAGTCGGAAGATTTTACAGCGGAAAGCGAGATCCGGCAAGTTTAAATTCGATTTCATTACTGTGACGCTAGCAGTGCGGAAGTAGTTATAAAAACGAAACGCAGAGATCGATGTCGGATGGCTTCTATGTTACGAATGAGCGAGTTTAAATGAGAGTCCCAAATTGATGGCGCGTGTTTCACTGTTGGCCTTACCAAACTTTTATAAAGCCGAAGTTTCAAACTAGAGGAAGCTGTAGAAAAGTTTCGCCGTCAGCACCGGAGAGTACGATTTGCGTTACTTGTTATGTAGTCAACGTAAGTTTGCCAAGAAATGTTATCAGTTATCTGAACGCCGAGATAATTGTATGAACTAACTTGGGTTAAGGGCGCGTTGTTAAGTGAGTCAACGGTTGGCTTAGCGTCGGAGACATGACGTTAAATTTTCATAAATTTGCATTTAGTAGTGTTAAGGTTCATGAGCCAAGTATCACACCACGAAGAAATGCTATCTAAGTCAGAATTGAAGATTAAAGATTAAAACAGCGCAAGGAAACGGCCAAGAACAAGAAGGTAGACAAACAAGGCGCTGACTTACAACTGAAGTTTATTCGTTCTAACAGCGAGTATAAATACTGTATTGTCACAACAAACAAACATGAATAAAAAGCTTGACCTGGATGCCACGTGCTCACTAGTCATCGCTATGCACTGTCACTGTTTGTCTAAATAGGAACGTTCCTTATCTGATAAAGATAGTGACGGAATGCTGACACAGTTTTGCCCCAATCTTCCAATTTCCCGCGCCTCAACGGGGCGATGCCTCAATGATCGGCTGCGGGAGCACAAGTATAACGTGTTTATAGAGTTGTGTCAGGTCACCTTGGCCTGCACTGCCGAGACTGTTGCTGCGCTCCCGTCTTTGACAAATGTGAAGTGATTAGGAAAAATAAAGACAAACTCACTCGGGAAATCATTGAGGCGCGGGAAATTGGAAGATTGGGGCAAAACTGTGTCAGCATTCCGTCACTATCTTTATCAGATAAGGAACGTTCCTATTTAGACAAACAGTGACAGTGCATAGCGATGACTAGTGAGCACGTGGCATCCAGGTCAAGCTTTTTATTCATGTTTGTTTGTTGTGACAATACAGTATTTATACTCGCTGTTAGAACGAATAAACTTCAGTTGTAAGTCAGCGCCTTGTTTGTCTACCTTCTTGTTCTTGGCCGTGTCCTTGCGCTGTTTTAATCTTTAATCATGAAATACCAACTAGCCCAAACTTCTACTTTAATCAGAATTGAAGGATGACATTATCAGAAGCTCTCTTAATGTTTCGTTAAATGACACAATCATCTGTAAACAATTTTATTGATGAGGAAATGCGAATTGGTAAGTCGTTAATGTAGATGAGAAACAATAGGGTACCTAGCACTGATCCCTGTGGGACCAACCATTACGGGGCACGGAGAGGAATTAAATTCATTAGCAGTAAAAAATTGCGTGCAGTTAGGTAGGAAGGATAGGGTCCATATTAAGTCAACTTAGTTTTTTACAAGAGCAATTTATGGCAGACAGTATCAAAAGCTCTGGAGAAGTTAATGGAAATGCAGTTAACAGTTGATGAACTATCTATAGCAGAGAATAAGTCATAAGCTGAGTCTTAAATGAGTACTTTTTTTCTGAAGCCGTGTTGATTAACAGAAAAAAAGAATTGATTCGAGATTCGGTACGATATGGCTGCATATTCCATGTTCCAGGAATTTGCACTATATACTGATTACACAAAGGGAACGATAATTATTGGGTCAATGCGTAGTACCAGACTCGAGGCTCCAACACATACTTCCATTGAGCAACTGTTAAAGTGTGTGTTGAAAGAAAGTATATTTAGCGAGATATAACGCACGTGCGTACATCTTCGGCGCGATGATGGGCAGCCCATCTTTCCGGAATCATGGACATTTTGGATTTCCTAAACAGACGCTTCTTTTTACTCAACAACCTCATTAACGATGCCGTAACCGAAGGTGATTGCGTGTTTTTAATCTCCTGAAGAGGTATGCATCAATTAGTTAGCTGATTTACTTTGTATGTGAACCGAATTGAGTTTTTCTTCTGTAGTTTTCTGGGAAATCCTAAAAAAAAACTCGTGCAAAACGGTTTTGAGTTTTGAGTTTTGCATTGATTGAGGTGCAACCTGCTCTGCTATACTACCTTGCTAACTTTATGGTCTTAGACCTCCTAGGCATAGTATTGGGTACGCAAAAGTGAATAACAGAATGGTCACTTAGGTCCGGTAAGGGGGAAAGGGATTGAACAAGATCCGTGTGTGTGGTTAGTACGTACTAGGTCAAGTACAGTTGTTGTGGACTGCGTGGTGCGGGTCAACATTTTAAACAGCTGACTTAGGTTGAAATCAGAGCATGTATTAAGAAAGGCAATAGATTCTGAAGAACCACCTCCCCTTATAGCAACAAGTGTATTTCAATATATGCTTGGGAGATTAAAATCACCGAGAACAAAGATTTTTTCACGCATTTTATTCCAAACGTCAAATAAATCCGAGTAGAAACCACCAGCAGATGATTTAGGCGGCCAATAACAATTACAGAGAATTACATCCTTGCGATTGATACGGGCGCGCACGTATACCAATTTAAGAGGAGAGGCAAGGGAAAAATTGAAAGAAATCAGCTCGTCAGAAACCGTAATCAAAACACCACCACCGGATCTATAGTACAACGATTACATCTATGGAATATAAACTTTTTTTTTTCGCGGACAGCCACGTTTTGGTTAAAGCCACAACGTCAGCAAGGCATGTGTCAACGAGCGATGATAACGCTTCGCATTTATTGATGGCGCTCCGAATGTTACAGTGTAAGAAGGAAAGATACCATCTGGATGGGGTAGTTCGTGCAGTCGGTTGCGATGGTGGTTGACAGGCTCGTGCGCCAGAAGAAGCATTGGAATTATTTGAAGGCATCGCTGTAGGTTTCATTCTCGCGCACATTCTTAGTGGTAGGGCAGTGCGTATAAGTTTATTTTTGTTGTTGATTACTATACTTTTTTGTACTCCAAGGAGAAAGTTTGCCCGCTGGCTTTAGCGAAGTCCAGAAGCTTTTTCCGAATTGCGCGTGTTGCTTGACCTAACTTTTTGATAAATAGGTAATTTATTTGTTTCCTAGAAAACACAGTCGAGCTCCAAGATGTTTTTATAATATATTTAACAACAAATATCGTAGAATGTACTGAAGAAAGAATGAGCGATAGCTATTTTACGGCTTTTGTTGTATGTGTGCTGAGGAGAATGCATTTTGTTTTCATTTTACAATATGAATGATTAAAATAACACGCATAAAACGTATAGACTCATATTTCGTGTCTAGATTAGAAAATATTCTTACGAGGGCTGCGTTACTCCGCAAATTTTGTCCACTTCGAAACTAAGCTGATTGTTTTCGTTCGCATGCACCATTTTTGATAATCTTCAAACGTGCACGAAAACAAACAAAAAAAACGTAGCGTCACTCACCTGACAACGTTGGGGTCAACGACGAGTGACACGACCGATCAACCCGTGATTATAGTGACCCGTGAAAGGACTTCCCGCGAAACGTTTGCTCGTGACACGGATGACTCGTGACACGACTGACTCATGGTACGACTGCCCCCTTATACGACTTACAATTCACTCACATTCAAAACTTACGAGATGTACGCACCTATTTCTATTCGTTTATAAGCTAATAACATTTTAAGTTTTGGCTCAGGGCGAATGGCTCTTGTTGTAAGACTTTCCCGAAAACGTATTAAACAATCTGCATACTTACAAATTAAATATAGCTGGCAGAAACATTCAAAACTTACGAGAACATTCGCGCGTTCTCAATCAAGGTATTGCATGTCTTTGTTGACGGCTCTTGTTTCTATTTGAGATATTTAAAAACATAAGACACGAGGTATTGGTTGTACCACTGAAGCGTCGGCAGTACACATACTTTTTTTTATTAAGGCAAAAGTCTCCTATGTCTCAACTTTTAGTAGACCTTCAAAGTCCTTGAGCGAAAACACGTGGGCGACACGAAAGGTACCAAAACGTTTACGTGACCACTCGGGCGAATTAGAGGCAATTAAATTAAGAAGGATGCCAAAGCGAATTTAGAGGAATCAAAGTGAATTAAGAGGAATTAAAGAGGATTAAGAGTAATCAAAGAGTAGTAAGAGTAACTAAAGGGAATTAAGAAGGACTATAAAGCGACTAACGTTAAAAAGAGAAAATGTGAAAAAAAGAAAACGTGAAACAAAGTAGATCATGTGTCTGTCTTCAATGCATCGGCGCTTGGGCTTTCGCCTTCAAGTCGCCTTAGGGAAAACATAAGAGACCTTGTGAATTTTTTTAGAATTAAGCTTATGAGCTTCTAAGCTTTCACCCTGAGTGAACATTGCAACGAAGAAAGGCTGATAAGTCGGCATGATTATATAATAAACACCAACGGGGGATTTAATTTTTTTTTTTTTTATATTGATGCGACTGACCCGTGCTGCAATTTACTCGCGACACAACTGATCGCTACCCCAAGGGCCGTTATACGAATGACCGTTACACGACTGAGAACTTTGGCGAATTTATTTTTTCAATAAAAAAAAACTTACAGTTAGAACTTAATTGTTTTCACACAACATGAATGTATGTCTATTTTGTCACGGCTAGTCATTTCTCATCGAAATATTCTTAAAATAGCACATAAAAGATGTGTTACACCACTGACACATCAGAAAGGTACGCACCTATTTCTATTCGTTCATAAGCTAATAACATTTTAAGTTTTAGCTCAGGGTGAGTGGCTCTTGTTGTAAGACTTTCCCGAAAACGTATTAAACAATCTGCATACTTACAAATTAAATATAGCTGGCAGAAAGTTTTAAATAGATTTGCATAACTTTCGTTATACCAACGACATTCAGGTCGGACACACTTGTTTCTTTTTCTTTTTTAATTCGTAAAACTATAAATACTGTAGCAACACTCGACGCTAAAATCATATTGTAAATTGGAGCTGACTTAGGTGTACGATTTGTTTTTTAAATCAAACTTATAAAAGTTTATTTCGCTAAACAAAAGTTCACGCCTTTGAAACTTATGTGGTAGTTAGCAGATACAAAACAAACACAGAAATTACACATAGGACGTGATCTAAACTCTTTTTTTTTTTCTAAATTAGTCTTAATTCTGAGAACTTACAAATATTTGTTTTACGACACCCTGATGCTATGGTACACAAACTATAATTAATGAATGATGGGAGGAAGGAATCGGAAAGTTACTTCACCGTCACATTAATGTTTAATTCTAGGGCAATGACCCAGCTACCGCGCACACTCACAACGCCTTCCAGAGCCGAGTAGGCAAAGATGGCAGCCCCCAGAAGGAGATTATTGGACAGGTCTATATAGCAGCGGCCGACCTCAGCAGACACTCCGACGCGGGTCGGTCTGCCTCCTCCTTCGCCCTGCGTTAAGATGCCTCGGCGCAACAGAGGCAGGTCAACTATTTCGCTAGATGCTCTGCCTCCAGTGTGAGCTCGTTGTCTTCTGCCAGGCCATAGCCTCCTCTATACTCGCAAAGCCTGGCAGTTCGACGACGGAGCCATATAAGTGCCCGGTCGCAGATTTGGAGGGCGAGGATGTGGTAGCACAGGGCATTTCTCGGGGAGCCTGTAGTCAGCGCACAGCTTTTGCAGCGGCCAGGACCCGAAACACACTTGTTCGCACGGGAGAAGTGTGTTTCGGAGTCTCGCCGCAGCGCGGCGCCAGTCACGTGGCTCTACTCTCATCCATTGTCTGTCGCTCCACCTTTTTGGATTTCGGCGGCCGCTTCTCCTGGCGATGTCCCAGGCTTTGTCAGTATATAGGAGGCTATGGCCAGGCTTTGGCTCCGCGTGCGCGCCGGAGGGCCATCGAAAGCAGAAAGCTCACGCGGGGAGGCAGAACGGATACTCAATTCTTAACCTGTCACCGATTACAGATACCGTTTCGCACGAGTTAACAGTTAATGTTATATAGGATGTGTTGCTAAGTAACATTGGTATCTCCCTACTCCGCGTTCCCCTCGTCCGTGATGAGCTCAGGGAGGATGGTCGGTCGCACTTCTCCCGGGAGGTGTGGTGGCCACTGCTTAGGTCCTTGCGGACTGGTCGGCGCCGTGACCGCACCCGTGGGGGGTGTCGCTCTTTGTGTCACACGCGTGCTCAAGTAGAAGCGAGATTGCCGCCGTTTTGCCTCATACGCGATTCGCCTCTGCTCTGCAGCTTGGGCAGCAAAATCTTGTGAAGGGATTTATTATAACTTTATAAGGTTCCCCTGTAGTTTCAACGTGAATTGAGTTTCTTAAAGCTGTGAATTCATGCAATGTGTAGGGTGTTGGTTAAATATTTTAATCCTATTATCGCCACCCTTTAATCGATTAATTAATCGATTAATCTGTCTAATTCATTTTCATTCCTAGTAATTTTAAGAAGTCAAAATTGCATATTTGTGTATGTTTTTGCTGAATTTGTGATAAACGGCGCAATATAAAATTTCGATTATGAATCAACCTCGATAGGTAGTTGAGAACAGTTGAAAGGCATTCACACTCACAGATTATTACATCAGCTGCGTGAGGCAAAGAGGTTCATTGTATTCTCCGGCAAGAGCGACCTCCTTTGATTGTTCACAAAAGTCTCTGCTGAACTAAACGGACACTCGCTCGGCATTGAAGATGCCGGGACACGTGCAATTTTCTGCGCTTGTCTGGAGCTAGAAATCTCGTCCTTAGTTTACTTTAGCTAAACTTTCACCTAAGGTTTACCCTTCATAGAGGTATACTCGTCTACGTCTATGTGGTGAAAGCGTTTCAATTTGACTTCCTTCTGGTTCGTAAAAGTTTTCCGATATATCGGTTAAAAAGAATATATTACGATTAAAAAAATATTCGATTAATTTGTAGGCTAATCGATTAATTTTCCAGTCCAGACCATTGCTTTACTAGTCATATAGCAATGGTTCAGTTGCCCCTTCAGCGCAAAAAATATCTTATTTTGTTAAGAATATTGAAGTTTGAAAAGAAGCTTCAGTTTTCAACGCAAGTGGCCACATCTCAAGCTACTCTAGCTTATCATATCATATCTTTTATTGGCGCTGTCCACTCGCCTTCATGCTTAATCTAACTTTTCCGCTGTTAGATGAAACTAAGTATACGCTGCCTTGCCGCTTCCCGGAGACAACGGTGGCGCGACAGACTATTTATCTAACGCGCTTTTTAGGTGGCGCTGTGTTGACTTAGTGCCTGATGGCAGAGTACAAACTTAGAGAAACTCGAGCGGAGCATTTACATTCACTCCATCCATCGGTGCCGAGAAGTACAGTAACCCCGTGATTGATTGTTTGTGGTGGAAAGGGCTTCCGATTCCGCAACCCGCTCACGTGACGGAACATCAACGACCTTCTGTTCATTAGAAGTTCTCGCGCTGTTCTGGCGAATGAGTGATTTCCGAGTAGTGGACAATCAGGGAGTGCGTTGGCCACAAAACTAGGGGCAAGATCTCGCGAGCCACCGCCCGATTCAAAGGGTTAAGCCGTGTGCATTCATCCGTGCATTCATCCATCCAGCATTTTGCCTATGCACAACGCGCATCGTTGACGTTGAGTGGTCTGTGGACCTTCTGTGCTTCGCGGCTCGGTGAGGTGTCCCCGTCGAGAACGTTTCCAGCAAGGGGCACGTACCACGCCTGCAGGAGCTCTCTGACAGGGTTGCCACTGGGTTTAGAGTCAAAGTAGCCAAATCACCCACAGAAAGTAGCCAAAAGTAGCCATTTTATTCCAGATTTCGCCAACAAGTCGCCACACCAAATATGTACAATATCAAGGTATTAAAAACAAGAAAGAAATAGCGAACACTATACTAGCAGTCTTGAGTTTACTGCACACACGTGCGGGCCGTACTCGGACGCAAATTGCATAAAAAGTTCACAAGAGTGAGGGTGAGGAGATTCAAACACTTCAAACTAATATCAAACAGTGCGGCGAAGTTCCAGTAGATGCTTCAGGCCCAAGAATAGTTGGCAGTCATTTTCTGGAGCACTTCATCTGGGACCATGTATCGAAATGATGTTTTCTGCTGCAGTCGGAGGCCAAACTTTATTCTTGAGGTAGACTCCAGACGGTCAAGCTTCATTTATTGAGAAGTTCCGTTTTGGTCAGTAACGGGGGAGAATACTCTGTCTGCTTCGGCATTTGAGACTGGAAGCGCCAGAAACGTGACGGCGCCCGCGATTACTCTGAAAAAGGGCGTGTAGCAGCAGCATCCCTGAAAACCATTGCCTCGTACCAAAAGCTTAACGCAGAGCTCGTCTCGTTCGTGGTAAAAACAGACCACAGTAGTTGGATCTCCGCTTCCAGCTCATTCCTAGAGGTGCTGAAAAGGTGAGGAGACAAACTCAAAAATTTTCCGGCAAGCATTGGGCCCCATTACAACCTCCGGGCTGATTGCTTGAAGCCTGCGGAGTGCTGATTGATTGATTATTAGGTATTTAATGGCGCAAAAAGCAACATAGGCCATGCTGCGCCAAAAAAAAATAATTAAAAGAGTCTATAGCAAAAGGAAGGAATTGCTATGCAGAAGAGTGCAGGTAGCCAGTTTTTTTACAAAAATCTAAAATGTGACCAAAGGGAACTAAAGGTTCGTCTCCCAGCAAGAAGGCTGGATGAAATTGAAGAAATTAGGAAAGTGAAGGGAAACTTGTTCGACGTTCTTGATCAAAGAATTTGCAGTGCCATAGAATATATGCAGTATAGTTAGCATATTCACCGCAATGCTCACAGACTGGGGTGTCCTCACCACAAAGAAGATGTCGATGGGTGACACCTGAATGTCCAATTCTCAAACGACACATTAAAACTTCATGGTGACGGTTTCTATGGTGCAAACTCTCCCATATCTCCAAATGTGGTTTGACGATATGTAACTTATTATCTATACCTGTTGCGTTAGGAATGCGCGTTTGCAGTTTTTCTACAAAAACTGAAGCATATTTCTCCAATGCAAAGTTAATCCCTGCACAAGGTCAGCTTCTGCAGGGTCCAGGTAAACGCTCTCAGTGTTTCTTTACTTTTTTCCAGTCAGCGTGCTCATTTCCAGCATTTAAAGACACGTAAACAAAGCTTGCAGAACGAGCCCACTTTGGCCCGGAAACATATGTCTGTGCGATACTACTGAGAGCCGCAACAGGCCGCAGAAAGTAGCCAAAAATTCGCCAAATCGCCATGCGTAATTTTCGGTAGCCAAGCGCTCCCCAAAGTAGCCAATTTGGCGAAAAGTAGCCACCAGTGGCAACCCTGCTCTCTGAATGCTCGGCAGCGTGCTGGCACGGGTTCCGATTAGGGGGAGCATTCGCTGCATTCATTAACACGTGCGTTAAGTCGGCGACTCGCTCGCACGTTGCCGTCACGCGCTTGGACGTGAGCGAGGCAACCCTTTGTTTTCTCTTCTTGCGGCGGCAGATCGATGCCGGTGTCGCGACCGCCCGGCGTCACTCGCGCTCCCCCGGGGCGCTACGGCGACGCCTTTGCGGCCGGCGTGGGGTTCCGCCTCGTCTGCTGCCGACGTCCAGGTCGTCGTCTAGACCGCGTCCCACGACGTCGTCATGCTGCCACCACGGTTGCAGCTGCCCGGATGACCGTCGCCGTTTACCGTCACACGCTTTTTTGGTTCACAGCGAACACATGGCCAGCCGTAGTAACATGAATGCAACGCGACACTTTCGACGTAGGATGAGTTTATGGTCTGGACTGTATGTGAAAAGCGTGAAAAGTGTATCGAAAAGCGGTTACACCCAGGCCAAGGCAACAGGAAGCACGCGCAGCCCGTAGGAGGAAATGCACAAACATACAAAGCATATAGAAGCATACTTAGCCATAGTTAATCGTATTTAGCGAAATTTACGAAGCGCACGCAGCGCGAGTTGGAACTCTGGACTGTGCGGTCGGCAACCGGACGCCTTTGCGCCGAGCCAACGGGAGAGAAAGCAGCTGGACTAAGTTTGACTCAAGGCGTAGGCTCCACTGCACTCACAAAGCCTGGCAGTTGGACGACGGAGCCATATAGAGTGCCCGGTCGCAGATTTGGAGCGCGAGGACCTGGTAGCACAGAGCATCAAAGAGCCATTTTTCGGAGAACCTGGACGTCAGCGCACAGCTTTTGCAGCGGCAAGGACCCGAAACACACTTATTCGCTCGGGAGAGGCGTGGTTCGGCGTGTCGCCGCAGTGGGGCGCCAGTCACGTGGCTCTCCTCTCATCCTTTGTCTGCCGCTCCCCCTTTTCCATTTCGGCGGCCGCTTCTCGTGGCGATCTGCCAAGCTTTTTCAGTATATAGGAGGCTACGCTTAAGGGATCCTGCGGTAGTAGGCGCGCCTGTCAGCGCGCGCCGGTGTGAACGACGACATGTAGCTTCCCACGTATTCTCACGATGTCTTGGGTTCTACTTGTCTCGATTCTTGTACCCGTGGAGTGCACGAGAGTGTCGGACCTGCAACGCATTCGAAACCACCCTAACCATTCGACAACTAAGCATAAGAAATCGTAACGCACGTAAATGTATGCACGACACCTCCTGTGCGCCCCGGATTCATCAAAATAATTGAGCTTGATTTTTTTTTTTTTTTTTTTGCAACGATATTGAGTTTTTGTATTTTGACATTTGCGGGCCATAGTTTGTTTTTGGAATAACTCGTCCCCCAACATTTCTTAGCGAAACGGGTAAGATGAACACGAACAGTTTTTTTACAGGTGACCAAGGACCAATAAATTGGTTTTGTATTTCTAGTCTAGTCTACATTCAGACGAGTCCCGGGGTCGGTTTTTATGCAAAGTGTACACATCGACGATGTGTAACGGGTCCTTAGGCAGGTCAGCTATTAAAACTCAACTCGGGTGTCAAACGCGGCATCAATGCTTGATTCCAACTTCGGACCGAGTGCGGGGAGGGATGGCATCAGAGAACCAAAGTGACGTCACCACTAGTCTGGTATGAGCCTTTCACACGCAGGCGGCCGTCGATCGGCGTGAACTTGATCTTGGAAGAGAGGATGGCTCTGTTTTTGTCGCACGCAATCACTTTATAGAAATGTCATAAGTGCTGTAGCCTGTACTGTCGAATCAGCTTTTAAAGAAGCGGGTGCTTACCTTTATGGTGCCACGCCCATTGGTGACTCGTCAACAACTGGTGTGGTTTACATCGTAATGCCTCTAACACGAACACGCGCACTAATAGCCCTGTCAGTGAACACCCTAAGCTCCTTTTCCATAAATATCCTTTCCGCTAAAGGATAATCTCCTAAAATGGCTGCTGTCACACGGCCGGCAAAATGCTGTTTGCCACCGGAATTGATTGCTTTGGGGCTGGCCACGCGGATTTAAAACCGAAACTAAAATTATTATTCAAATATTTATAGTCGCTTCAAGCATTTCAAGTTATTATTGTCTATATTACGAACAATTTTTTAAACTAAAATAATCCGGATAAAAAAAAAAGAAAAAAAGATATGCCCTCAAGAAGCTTTCGTGTCAGAGCCAAACCCTGTCAGCCACAAGAGTTTCCTAAATTGACAGTGTGCCAAACCATTGCCTGCTTACCTGAACCTAGAAATAAGATTTTTTAAAATTTATTTTATAGTTAAAGTCTGTGCTTTATTTACGCCTTAGTTGAATGCTTTATGCCAGTAATACCTGAAAGAAGAGTAAATGCGCAAGCACGTTGGTCGGTCTAAGCCTGAGACGTGTGTGGAGGAAGGAGACAAAGATTGTCACTGTCAGCGTTAAAGGGCATCTCCGCCGTAATTTTGATGGTCACCGATTTCTATAAACTTTTCACCATGTATTTGGATGCCCTTCCTGAGCATGTGTACAAAATATCTCGGAAAAATATTAATTTTTTTAGAAGAAAATGAATTTTGAAATTTACATGTACACACCCAAATCACTTGCTGCAGCCCTACTGGCAACACTGAGCAAGAGCGGCACACGGAGGCTGCCATGATGGCGCTGACGTTGCCGTGACGTCACATGTTGGTCAGGGAGCTTGCTTTGTAGCTAGTTGGTGCTAGCGACTGTCTGCTTTTTGCTTATGTTATCGGTTTATACAGTTATGTAAGAGCGCGTAATGGTGACTGGAGGAAATTGGTGTTGTGTGTGGAAGCGTCGCTTGAAAACACGGTCTACTAAAACCGTCTATTGTAAGACCCCAAGATATAACAAAAAGTGCCTCCAATTAAAAGGCATAACGTCGATCAGTTTTTATTGGCGTGCTAACAACAAAAGCTGCCTTACCATTCCGCTTCGGAAGCGGCATCTGGGTCCACATGGCGGCGGATCACGAATGCAGCCGCCGCTGGCGGTTTTCTCGGAGGCGATGCCGGCGGATCGTATGAGAACGGGTTATCGTCATCGTCCTCAACATCTAGCAGCATATCCTCATCGTTGCTCGATTCAGACGAGCCTGATGAGTCCAGTTTTATCCGCGGCACGAACACAAAACAGTCACCTGCTGCCAGGCTGGCCAGGCTCAAACAGCACACGTCCGAGTGTTTATACCATATGTGACGTCACGTCAAAATGGCGGACCAGTCGAGTGGCAAGTTAGTTTCGGTATCAGTTTCAGCGTATTTTAACGATTATAAATTATGTAAACAGTTTTTTCATGATTTAACCGCTGCTATAGGCTAAATTTTTAGTACCCTTTCCGAAAATATGTTCTGATAAAAACGCTCAAATTGACGGCGGAGCTTCCCTTTAAGGTTCTAATTGACAACGAAAGCCTTTCGTTGGTACAATGTCCTCAGCCAAAGCCCGAAAATACCATGTGGAGGCTGCTGTCTTTCAAAGTGCTAACCCCAGGGAGAAAAAATGATACCCCAGCTCGCCTTCAATGCCTCTAGTGCCTACTAGAGCTGCGCTTAGAGTATCGGCACTCCGTTTCCCGACATTTGTGCTGACGCCGCCATTTTGGCTCGTAAGCAGAGCAGACGCAACTGCCAATCGTCATGATTCAAAAGTGGGACTTCTTCAGCATTAGATTCGGTGTTAGAAAGCTCATGTAATAATGCTTTTCTCCGTCGCTAACTGTTTAAACATTTGTGGAGGGCGGAAAAGCGTTTCCTGTGATTTCAGATAAAGCTTCAGATAACTGGCAACCATGATTTTAAGACACAATATGGCCGAGTGTCGTTACTCTGAAGCGTAGCTTATTTAGTGGCCCTAGCGCCTACTGTCGAGAATACTCTCTTTGTACTAAAGGACATCAGATAGAGATCCTTTCTCGAAAATTACACTTTAATCGAAGGAGCATGAACGGTACAGTGTGGCACGAAGTCCTCCTCCCTTTAGGAGATTCTCCTTTCTACTAAAGGAGCTAAGCGGTCCGTCCTCCAGGGGTGCAGGCGCATTTAACAAAATTCCACGCAAAAGTACACTGCGTCCGTGAGCCGGCCACGACAGGACACAACACAGTCTAATTAACCGGGTGTCACGTTGCAACAGATGCAAGACGAGCACAGTCTTGACGTTTGACGCCATGGCGCGCGCATTAGAAAGCCACCAGGTTGACGTCTTTATCTCATATACGCAACTCCTTCGGGTGAGCGCGCTCGGTACGCATGCATGATGTCACGACCGCAACACAACGCGTTCACACGCCACCAACCAGGTGCCCTAAATTATTCGAGTAATATTGTTGCGTGTAGGTTTAAACAAAGCGAATCTAGTCGGCTCTAAGCGGCGGCCGCATCGCTGATGCATCATACGAAACTGAGCCTGCAGACACGGTGTGAGGCTTCCCCAATGATAATGCAGAAAGCGGCTGCAGACATGCTCATGGATGGAGCAAACATGCGTGAGGCGTGTATGCGAATAATGTCGTCTGCAACCAATTGTCTTTTGTATGACGCACGAGCAAGATCGGACTGCGCGGTCCCCGGAGCCCGCTTGCTTGAATGTAAATTCCGCTGTAAATGAGAAATGTAGCCAGCATCCCCGCTAGCCCAGGGTCTTTGCGCAGTAGCCAGTTGTTTACACCAGCGCGCGCCAGCAAGATGATCATCCAGATCGAAACGGGCAAGGGTGTGCACGTGCTCTCGCTGATCGCGGCGAAACAACAAGAGCACTTTCCGGTCTTTCGGCATTCCTGGGCCGACAGTCGGTGCTGGCAGATGGACGCAATCCTTCCTCCCTCCCAGCTGCTCTTTCGATCCCCGGCAACCTGGTTCCAAAGGGCCTCCGTAAAAACAACAACAACAACACAGAAGATACATTTCGAGAAGCCGCGCGAAATTTTCTCCCGTTACCATTTCGAGGTCCTCCCGGAGAAGGCGCGATGAATGAGCGCGAAACGATGCTGCGGTCTCCTTTTCGATGCGGACGCCCGCACGGATGCGGATCTGGAGATGGGAGCAGAGAGCCCACGTTCCTCGGCAGGCATCCGCGTCGCCCTGCCATGACGTCAACCATCCCATCGGGACCGATCTCGTGGAGGACTTTCGGCGTGCCCCCACAGCTATTGGAGGAGACGATAGGGCCGACGCCGCCAAGGTCGGGGACGCCCGGATACCGGACACCAGTCGATAGCAGACGCGAGCTCGACGCCGCCGCCGCCAAAGCGACTGCACGGTGCAACGGCTGGGCGGGCAGCGTGGATACACTGTAACCGCTTCCGTCTCTGGACGGGGGCCGCTGGCCCCTGGCTATCTCTGCCGCCTTACTACGTGGCTGACGATATGCGACGCGCATACCCTCTTTCTGCCTGATTCGAAAGCCCGGACTTATTCCGCGTTTCTTGGTTTTCTTCTTGGAAAGGTCGAACCTGACATCGGGTTCAAAATGGACACTTTTTAGGGGGTAAAATAAAGCCTGACCTTACCTGTATTTATTTGCGTGGCACTTGGAAGCCCGTTCGTTACGTGAGCGTCAGTATAAAACCCTGGGATCCTTTTTAACGGAAGCCCCCAGGGTTTCCATTCGTGCGTTTACCCGCCAAATTTAGGGAAGAAGTGATGGGACGTGACAGCGTAGTATCACGTGACAGCACGACTTGACACTATGACGTCACGTCATATGGCCCGTCGAGTCAAGTCATGTCACGTGGGGTCACATGAACTGACGTCATGGGGTCAAATTGTTCAATCACGCGACACCACGACACCGCATGACCTAAAGTCACGTGACGTCAACGTTCGCGCTATATATAGCAAGGATATTAAAAACAAAAACAATATATTCTTCACCCTCCAAAACGACTGCTTAATGTGTTCTAAACAAACTTAGACGCTCGCCACTTAATTTCCACGCGCTCTAAGACTTTGGAGAAAAAAATAGCTGGTATTTTATCACTTTTCAATTGAAATCAATTTTTCGATGATGCGAGTTTGCTTTACTAAATACCCTTTATGTAAACCAAAACGTACGCGAAAATCCTTCTGAAAGAAGAGTAAAGGATTGTAAGAACTTACCCTTAATTCAAAGGCAAATGCACAAAACAAAAAGCATCAAGTGTGCGGATTAGAAGCGGAAAAGTAGGCTCCTGTTTCGATCACCAAACCACTATTGCGCAATAAAAAGAATACGACACTTTTTGGATTTAAATTGTTGGATGAATTCATATACATGTCACGTCTCACGAGTAGCTTGAAGCAAACGTTGCCGGCAAAATCTAGTTCTCAATTTTTATTCACCCATTGTTATAAATCCGCACCTTGCAATCATGCGACTCATACATTGCGACATTGCGAGAGTTTGAATTACCGTAGCTGCTCGTTCGAAAATGTTGTGGTCATGCTGCACATTGCCAAGCAACGGACACTTTTTCTCATACAGACGACACCAAGCGGCGAAGGCTCAATGTTTGAAGGGGAGTTGCGCTTCTTCTCTGTCCTTCTCGTGCGGCGCGTGGAACACCGCAGCCATCTTGCATGCGGCGAAATTGCGTTTTTGCGAGCGTTGCAGAGGTTAGCGGCAGCGTGCTGAAGATACATTTTCTATTCGTTCGTCCTCATTCGCCGAAGAAATTTCTTTAACCCTTGTGAGAAAGGTAAGACTTGTCTTTAAGAATACGTGGAAATTTTTACGAGAGCGCACCGTGGAAAGAAAGGTTCACCGGACTCGCGGCGTAATCAAAGCTTCCTTGGCATGCCGAAATATGCGCCTCTCTGCCCTCGCACGCTTGGGTACCGGTCGAGAATCGACGCTGTGTGAATGTGTTTTGCGAGTGCAATGTGTTTGAAGCCGTATGTGCCTCTGAAACAGCGTTTTACTTTACTCTAACGACTGCATTTGTAACTTGCGGCACTCGCGCTCCAGAAACGAGCTTGATCCAGTGTCCAGTGGCGACAGAAAAGGAAAATGGAAAGGGAGGAGGAGGAGAAAACGGAAAAAGGGCGGCAGCTGTTTTTTTTTTTTTTTTTATATATATGTAGATGTTTATGGCAATTATATCAGCAGCACAAAACTCTTTCCTGCCAAACACTTCCGAAGCCTCTAACTCCATTGTTCAGAAGTGGCGATGTGATTTGAACTCTTAAGGAAGTGTGATTTGTCAACAGATTGCACACGACCATATGGGCCGCGTCTCAAAGGTTTTCAATCTCGCCATCTCGCATTTTTTTGCGTTCGAAAATCTTCCTTGCTCCACAGCGTTGCTCTATTTGTGCTGCCATGTGATCCATTAGAGTAGATATGAAATGTAGCCATGGTTAATAGTGCATAAAAGCAACCGTACAAATTGCGTTCCCCCCTTTATTGACAACAAATCGCCGGAACAGCTGGACGATCCAGAGCTCCGTGGCCGATATATAATGCAAAAAGATCTACGCGTGACACACCTTCAAAACAGTGCCGCTGCGTCGCTTCTTGATCGGTATCCAAGCGTGCGAATTCACAGAGGCGCAGAACTTCGGCGTGCCGAGAAAGCTTTGATCACGCCGCGAGACCGGCGAAACTTGCTTTCGACGAGTTGTGCCTTTTTTCTGCGGCGCTGCGCTTTCGTAAAAATATCCACATGTTCTCAAAGGCAAGTTTCAACGTTTTCACACTGGTTAAAGAAGCTTCGGCGAATGACGACGAACAAGTAGAAACCGTGTCTTCAGCAAGCTGCCTCTGCAACGCTCGCAAAAACGCGATTTCGCTGCATGCAAGATGGCCTTCCGCTGGCCGCGCTCGCGGAGTGGTGAAGCGCGATCCAGCAATAGACCCTTTCGCGAATTCAGTGCCATCTAGTGGCTTAAATATCAGTTCAAATTTCTGTATGCTAATGGCCAATAAAATCACCAAGGTAGACGTACGAAAGTCAACGAAAATAATCCTTGGAGAAGGGGAACAAGAGGGACAAAGGACAAACACAAATCTCCAACGGACCATTTCAGCTCACATTCTCACACTCTTTCACTTTCGCACCCTTTTCGAAGGACCTGACGACCTCTACGACGACATCCTCGACGTCGTTTTAGAGGTCGCCCGAGACGTCGTCTTTGACGTCGTCCTCTAGGACGTGGTTCTCGACGTCGTCTGAAACGTCGTCCTTGAGGTTGTCCTAGACGGTGCTATCGCAATTCATAGACAACGGATAAAAGTGGTTTCGGCTGCAATATTTTTCAATTCATTTACCCAAATGTTGGGGCTGAACAAGTGGATCATTCTTCTACATGGTCTCCTTTCTTCTCGACATACCTTGTCCACCGGTTCACAAGCCTGCGTATTCCCCCCAAGAAAAGGTTTTCGGTTGGTCGCGCGACCATCTGATGTGCACCATGCTAGTGCAGTCACTTTTAAACTTCTCGATCCACTTACGAGCATCTCTACGCGGTTAAGCAGTGCCCCTGTATTGTGCTGTAGGCCCCGATGAATTTCAGCCACTGGCACAGCTTCCGACCAGAGAAATCGGATCACTGTTCTTTGTTCCTCCTTGGTGCACAGTGCTACTGGAGCGGCCATGACAATAAAACAGGAGCGTAAAAAAATTACGCTATCAAAGTCAAACTCAGATAAAATGACCACAGTAGTATTAACTCTAAGCATGCATGCGCAGATGCAGCGTGGGAAGCTTAAAGATGTGTTATGTCAAAAGTGCGGATAATTTTTTATCTCCCATCGTAAATCCAACTGCTTGCGCTCTCGCTCCCCTCTTGCTCGTGGCACTGAGCAAAGATGTCGGACTGCAGTTCGCAATGTCGGGGTTCAATGCCCGCTGTGTTGCTTAGAAACTCGCGCTAATTACGAGAAATTATGGCTAAATTAGGCATAGTTGTTTAATAATGACTTAATGACTAAATAAGTGAAGGCCGCGATCGTACACGGAGCAAGTAACACGGACGACTAAACCCGCTGATCCTCCCACGGTTGGGAGAACTTCCGGTTCCGGAGAAATGCAGTGTCACAACCCTCGTTATTTCTCCTTACGATATTCAGCTGAGGAGGAAAGCAAACTGGAGATTTTCAGTATGTTGTACTGTTAAAATTTACCGACTGAACCTTTACGAATAATAAGTATTTCTATTATGTGCACATTTACACAGCCGGTAGCACTCTAAAAAAAAGCCAAGTGTCTACTTTCCCGCACAACACTTGGCGAGCCAATCACCGCAACATACGAAGGCAGCTCAGCAAATGACGATGCCGAAACATATGTTTAGAGCAAAAAACGCAGTCTGAGTTGTGACATTAAGCAATGCAAGCGTTACGTTTTGCATTGGTTAATGTCACAACTCAGACTGCGTTTTATGCAAATATTAACCTAGACACTATCTTTGAACCAACATCTAGGCAGTGAGGTACGCTAGAAACAAACTCGACACAATGCTGACGTGTTCTAATATCGGTCCGGCTCGCGCTGCAGAACCCAGGGATCCTGGGTTCGAGCCCCACCCCTGCCCGTTTCGATCTGGATGAGCATCGTACCGGCGTGCGGTCGTGTATCACTACTGCGTGGTGCACGTTAAAGACCCCAGGCTAGCGGCTGTACCGTACTGGCTAAATTTCTCATCTACAGCTGGGAGACTCGTCGCCCCTGTGAGGCAGACCAAGTTCTAGGCTGTATGAACACACACACAACCCAATTTTTTAATATCGGTCCGACGAGCGTGTTAGCCCACTTTCTAGAGTAGAGTTTCACAGCCTCCTCTACAGAAATCCTAGCTTTTGACAGGCAGCACCGTAAATATTTACGAGCGTGTGCGTCCTACTTATCCGTACTTCCGTATAACCCCCACGTATTCTATGTCGCTCAATTTCTTAATGATTTTTTTTTAATGACCGCTTGAGGTTTAGAGCATATTCTATGGTTGCTAATGTTGACAGCGGTCGACATTTCGTAGTTCCGTCTCTAATTCACACTCGTCACACTAACAATGTATACACGCGGTTGCAAGCAGCACATCTGGCCACGGCCTGTCACTTCTCGCGTAAACAGGCATGTGCGAGCCTCTCGAAGCTAACTTGATGCGCATCCGGTATACGTGTTTGCGCGCGAGGAAAAAGCTGCGAGCGTCCCAACTTTCCCTTCGTGTTCCGGGGGTGAAAATAACGCGGTCAACCGTAAACAGCTTCGTTTATACGGACGGATCGGAATACTCCTTGTTTTTTCAGTTAAAAAAAAAATAAGAAAGAAAAAAAGCAACCTCTTCGTGGTCCTTGACAGCGTGATAGGGTGCCGCTTACTATTTTCACGCTTCTTGCTTCGTGATTGGCTGTCCAGAGTGTATCATCGGAATGCCGCAGCCTCATTGGCTGCTTGGCGAAATAAGATGTTCCCGATTCTCCGTGCTCTGCGTTTCTTATGACCACAGTGACTATACGGCAAGCGCCTACCCCGCTTTGCACGTGGGTATCATGGCAGCGAATGGAAGAAGCGCGATGGACACTCGCCGACGCCATACGTTCGAGTACAATAAACAGTTCATATAGATAAAAGCCACGCTCTCACCTTGGGTAGGCACTTGTCTCTTACGCGTACAATGGGAAGAAAAAGACAAGGGAGTACCGAGATTTTATACATTCCGCGCGGCGCTTTGAAAAACGCGCGCAGCGCCGCTAGTGGAGGAGCTGGCGTTCGACTGTGAGGCGCGTTCAGCAGCGTTTTCGCATGCCAAGCTGTGGCGGCGGAAGCGCGCACGGACGAAACTTTTGCTTTTTGAGCCGATACGTTGATGGTGACGTTGCATGAGTACTGGGGCAGACCTAAGAAGGGCACTTAGCTGTTCTTCACGTCTAATATATTGAGTTTGAGTCGTTATTAGGGGTAATTTCTCTAGTTGCGGCCAAAAAAGGAGTTGGAGCAATTTTCCGAAAAACAAGACGGCCGCCACCATAATTGCTCTGAGTGGGAAATTTATTTCGCTCGTCACTGTAAACGTAAGACTGCTGGAACAATGATATTGGAGGCGAGTGAGATGTTCACTAAGTTTGTGCACGAAGTGTGCCAAGTTTCATTAAGAGAGCAGGTGTGAAAGTTATGTTTCTAACGAATAAAGAAATAAAGCTGTACGGGATATCCCATATTGGACCCTAAATGGTGTGCTATAGCGGGCTGTGCAAAGTGCAGATTTGGGCACACAGGCTCTTGGAGTTGACAGTAACATGACACAGCACTTATTATACAAAAAAAAAAGGTGGCATAGGGAAACCAGGTGAAAATTTGGTATGGTCGGCGTAACTCAATTGGAACCGGTTTTAACCATGAAAAGGCTGTCAAGAGAATACCACTCGTCGGGGGAGGTGGAGACTTTAGAAGTACGAAGGGACTAGTGGACTGTACTTCCAATTGAAACAACTTTACGAAAGGCGGTTCCAAAGCCGAGAAAACAAAGTTGTCGGCCAACACACGGTTTGGCCGCCAAGGGCTTTTGCGGTCAGCTGTTGTGTAATAACCTGTTGTGCGAGGTGCTGATTTTCGGCGCACAGGTACTTTGACAGGACCGTCACTTGGCACAACACTTATTATAACAAAAAGAGTTCGCATAGCGAAACCATGTGGAAATTTAGTTTGGGCGACGTAATTAAATGGGAACTGGCTTTGACCGTCAAAGGCTGTCAGATAATACCGCTCATCGTGGGAGATGCACACTTTACAGGTAGGAAGGGACCAGTGGACGGTACTTCCAGTTCGAACCACTTTGCGATAGGTGGCTCTAAAGCCGAGAAAAAAATTTGTTGTCTACAAAACTCGGGGTGTCAGCGTTTCTACATCCAAAAGGAGGCTGATCAAGAAAGAAAGCACAACACGTAAACTTCCATACTCAAACGTCGATTCTCCAGTGATTCCGAGTTTCATTGTTGTTTTCTTTAGATTTATATTTGTCACTTTTTTTTTTTTTACCGTTCGAATCTTTCTTCATGAAGTACAGATTGCGTGCCATACTTGTCCGGAAATATCATCGACACGTACGATGGGGACGAAACTTCTTTGGAGGGCATTCCTCCAACGAAATTGGCACTGCATACCCTCGAGTGTGGGATGGCATTTCAGTTCGTCCCATCGGCGCTGACACATGTAGGCGTTACTGGTACGAAAACAAACGCAGAGCGCAAAACGGCAGCGTAGAATATGTCAGCCGTGCCGACACAGTGGCAGACATGATCGGGAGACCAAATTTCTCGCGTCGTACGGCACGGGTCCATCGTTGTCGCTGTCCCACAAAACATCGGCGAGGTGAAAAACTGTGAAACTTTGTCTCCACGAGATACGACCCATAACTATTGAAACACTTAATGACGCAGCACAGGCAGCACTTCATGCTGTGAACCCAGAGCAACCGCACCACTCCGACTTCAATGCGTACCAACGTACGCGGCGTGGTTTCGGTTTCGTTTTCTCTGGGGTTCTCACTGCCTACCTTCCGTACCGGCCGCGCGGCGGCGCGCCAGTCGCGTCGCACGGAGTGTATAGGCCAGTGGGCAGCATGGTCCACTGTTTGTGAAATCACAGAGCCCGTTGTGCGATGATCTCGATCCACGCCTGCAGAGCATGGGCACGGTCGTCGTGAAGACTGACAATGCTTGGATTTGGGCTAGTCGGTTGGATATTACGAGGCATACGGCGCTGTGAGGTTACGCTGAGCATATTGACACGTAACCTAGGAGACAATAGGGTCGGCAGATAAGAACATGGCGCACTTATAAATACGCCGACTAACAACTGTTTATTTATTTTTTCGTTTCTTCTCCTTCCTTCTGTATATCCTTACTTTGAAAGATGAAGATTGCCCGATAATTCTCGCAGGTGAAAATTAATGTCATCGCGAGTAATTGTAGACACAGGTGTTTTAGAAAACGGAGAAATCCTGGGATTTGGAATGACGCACATGTACCTGAGAAATCCCGGACTTGACTGGGGCGATTAATGTATTTTCTTTCATTTGTAGACATTTGGTACTGATGGTTTGAGTGTTTATGCAGTTAGTACCTTGGAGCTGATGTTTTCCCTGTTGTGCTGCGGAATCTTTTTAAGCCGCTTTATTTCTTTTTGTTTCAAAGCTATTGGGGGTTTACTAACGCACATGCCATGCCTTCCTGGGCCCGTTTGCTCGAAGCCGGTTAACTTTAACCGCGGTTAAAAGTTAACCGCCCTTCCCTACAAGTACAGTGCCTAGCCAAGTTTGACGAGGGCTGGATGTGCGATAGCTCCGTGTTTTATTATGGGGTGGTAGCTGGTGTCACCTACTGGCTGTAGCGAATATAAGTGGCTTCCGTGGAAAGGTTCCCGAAATGGGGGGACCCAAAAAATGCGCGCTGCCTGGTTTTTGCGACGCAGCGCGGCACACATTTGAGCTTAAGAAACTATTTTTATTGCTCGTGGTACAAATAATCGGCAAGGTAAAACTAAATTAACCCTTCTTTGGAAATTTTCTAAATATTTGGCTGTACGAAGAGAAGAAAATGCCTCGTTGAAATTTCCTTCCGGGTTCGAAAGAGGACGACGAAGTTGAGTCCTAGAAACGATGAGAAAGAAGGGAGCAGTGAAAGGCGCGTGGTACACCGGCAGCATTGTTGGCCAGCATGAAAGAACTGTATATAACACCGTCGTAAATTGAAAAACCTGTAATTCGGCTCCACTGAAAACTGACCTATTAGTAAATTACCCGAACATCGAGAAGAACGCTGGAAGTGTAATTCTACGATCCGCGCGCGCTGGCCTTCCACTTATAAAAGATTTGAAGTAAATAATCATAATAAATCTTTGACGAACGCGCGTGCATGGCAAAATTTGTTTTAGGCTTTTTGCTTCAGAACAGTTATTACTGCAGACGCCAGCAGGTGCAGCGCGTGTAACTACACTCGTTGCATGCACCTCGGTGCTTTTGAAGTTTAGCAAAAGGTCTATGGGAACGCTCTCTGCTTTTGTGTGCTATCAATACCCGGCCGATTTAGTCAAGGCAATCCACTTCCCAAAGACGTTGCCATGCCGACAACTACTGCGGTCATTTATGCTTAGGAATGGCCAGAGTCGAAAGTTTATCTAAAAAATGCGGCGAGATCATTGCTCATGTTTTGCGTTGTAAGTTAGGTAAGGCAACGCGAAAACCTCCTGCACCATTCATTGCTGACTAACGCGCCCGCTACTGCAGCTACTATGGCGTGTATTAGTTCCAAAGCGAGCGGCGCTCACTCACCGGGGCACCCCATGTTTCCCCACCGTCCTTAATCTGCCGGTCACGTGACCCAAAATTCCCCATCGTACAGAAATCCGGTTAACCGCGGTTAGTTAACCAGCTTCGAGCAAACGCGCCCAGAAGCCATGTGAAAAGCTTCCATGATTTCACGCTTGGTCCGTCTCTTGATCTATCAAAGATTGTTGTTGTTTCAATGAGAGTTTAAAATCTTCAAAGCCTAAAGGCCGGTTGAGACACTTCCGTTTAAAGGGGCGGTGCAACGATATTTAATTGGAATGTTTTTTACTTTACACGAGCTTACTGGCACTAGTGGGGCTCAAGGATACTCGAACGCAACGCCACTGACCAAGAAGCTCCTTTGTTGCACTGTGATTTCGAGGACAAAACCGAGCGTTTTCATTCAATCTCTCCTTCGCAAAACCTGATGACGTAGCTGGGCGGTAGCAGTACCGCCCAGTGACGATATTTGAATGCGGTTCATAGATTGGACCCGAGCATTGCGTCGGCATTCGATTTGGGCTCGTGATAATTACTAGCTCGAGAAGCATTCGGGTAGTGTCCTGTGTCCAATCGCTGCAATGACGACAACAGCCGAACCGTAACAAAGTCTGGAACTCAGCGCGTGTCCTGTGCTTTGCCAACCCCAGCGCGCGGCTATGATCAACATTGGCGGTATATAATCGGCTCCAGATCACGTGGCCGCTTGTTCTGGCTTCGAGTTGAGGGGGTGAACTCTGCTTGTTTTTCTTTATTTTTTTCTGCGACTTCGATTGCGTGTGGTGAAAAACGAATGGGTATTGGCGACGTGCGCGACCGAAAGCGTCGCTGCGGTCGGCCTTCCACGATTGGCCCAAAAGCTGACTATGACGTCGGAAAGGGTATACCATCGACAGAAATAAGAGGAATGAAAGAACTTTAATTTCGACGGTGTTGGCAGTGTTGCTTTGAGAGCGCAATGATTTCAGGCTTCCACCATGGTATTTACAAACACCATCGAACTTGTTGTTCGCAAGGTAATGACGTCACAAGGGGGAACCATAGGAGGGCGCCTCCAAAACATCTCGCCGCTAATTTCACAGGTCATTAACGCCAGGGATCCGCTCTAAGCGGTATTTCCGCAAAATACAAAACTCGTTGCATCGCCCCTTTAAGGGCGTTTGACTGCGTTGCGTCGAAAACCGAAAGCGAGTCACCGGCATATCTGTGCTTCGTATGAGGCGTTGAATCATATTCAAGGAATCATCTTGGCACGCGATATAAGCAGCAGGGATGTCCTGGCTTCTCGCAGCCGCAACGCGGTCAAACGCAGTCAAACGCAACTGTCTGAACCAGGCTTTAGACCTTAAAAGCTTAAAAGCTTTTTGATCAGTTTCAAGGACCTACTTAAGAAGATCCCGCAGCACAACAGGGAAAACATCAGCTCCAGGGTACTAACGGCATAAAAACACACACCATCAAAACGAAATGTCTCCAAATGACAGAAAAGACATTAATCGTCCCGGTCCCTCTACAATTTCTCAAGTACATATGCTCCACCTGAAACTCCAGCTCCTTGAAATAGCTGTGTCTACAATTTCCCACGATGACATTAATTTTCAACCCCGAGAATTATTTGGCAATCTTCATATTTCAAAATAAGGGTATCGAGAAGGAAGAAGAAGAAACGAAAAATAAACAGCTCTGTTTATCTTACATTCATTTTGAACACTTATCTCCATGTCACATTTACACTGACGCGCCCACAACGCTCAATCAGTCCTCTATCAGTATGGTAGTTCCCGCACATTCCTTAAAAAATGGTTATAAGCTCTTCCATGGGATGTCGTCCACAGCTGCCGAGCTGGTGGCTATTCGTGAAGCGATGAGATTTATTCGAACAATTCCACCTCGACCTTGGACATTAATAACAGACTCTATATCATCCCTTCAGTCACTCCAGTACCCATGTAAGAAAAGCCCATACGGACAGATATCCATGGACATCCTCAAACTGCATTGGGACACAGTTTGTCAAGCTAATTAAATATGCCTTCATTGGATACCAAGTGAATGCGGCATTCAAGGCAACGAATTGGCTGACGCTGTGGCAGCAGATGCTCGAAGCTTTATACACGAAGTTGAAGCCCCATTTACTAGGACGGACATAAATAGTGCAATAAGAGTCCTGGGGAAGACTATAACTGCACGCCTCTGGGCTATTTACCCGCACCTAGCGTTTCGCGAACCTCGCGGTTTCACTCGTCGGCGTCAAGCTGTACTACACCGAATACGTTTAAAAGTAGTTTACATCAATCAATACTTACACCGCATAAGAAGAATTGCCTCTCCACACTGCGATCACTGCAGAATTATAGAAGAAGTAGGACACGTCATGCTGGAATGTCCTCAGTATGAAGAAGAACGCACTCAACTGCAAAAAGAAATGCAACTACGTTCTGGAGAAGACCTCACCGTCTGCAAGATACTGGAATTGTGAGAAAACGAAGCCTCTGACACAATAGCAACAAATGCCCTCTTGCGATACCTATCAGCGACCGGTCTCAACAAGAAACTCTAACGCTGTGACAAGATATACACTGATTTTAATTTTCTTTATTTTAATTTTATTTTTTTTCGTGCGTTTTTAACTCTTACTGTATCTTTGTATCCACATCTTTTCCCCCTAACCAGAGTAGCAAGTCAGGAGATCTGGCTTCCTTTTTTCACATCAATAAAAAAAAATAAACAGTTGTTATTCTGCGCTTTTATAAGTGCGTCATGTTCTTATCGGTCTACCATATCGTCTCGTAATTTACGTGTTTATGTGTTCACTGTAACTTCGCAGTGCAGCGCAGTTGCTGGGGTCGCGAATATCGCGACTCCAGCAAAACGAGCGGCACCTAGCGGGAAAACACTGAACTAGCCGCAACAGGTCCCTTCGCAATTTTTGCTCGTCTCTTCTGGCTTCCGTGTTTACAAGTTGTCGGTGGTTTGCGCGCTAGAACAGTTGTACCGGTGACTATGTCGTAACCGTAGTATCGCCTTGTGACCCAGGTTGCTCTGCACGCTACCTACGGAACCGCGTGAGCCAGACATTCTGCGTTCATCAACGTTCATCAGCACCGTGGAAGGACAAGGGGCAGTCCTTTCCTCGTTTCCTCGAAGAAAGTCAAGCCTCTGGAAGTTCGCTTACCCCAACATATCGCCGCTGGTTCGAGCCGTGGAAGATGAAAAGCGGAGCAAATTATTTTGAGTCCAATGCTTACTTGTAGCTGCCCCAGCATTGTGCGTTGAGCTGGCACATGGCACGGCACAACCTGGATTCGACCGCCATATTTTCCCGATAGTGGCATCCCCTATAGGCCGCTGGAGTCGCGAATACCTCATATCCCAACTTTCCCGACAAATGGGCGCACTGGTGCCTATCAAAATGACTGTCATCTGGATGATCGTCGTAGAACAGCAGTACGAGACTGGGTCCGCGACGCGTAATTCTAGTTTTGCTATATACGAGCAGTTTTAGAGCCTTACTTTATTTTTTTTTTTCACAACAGGATGATATTGTGAAGCATATCATCCAGGAGATAGGGAGCGCGATTCTCACACCGCGGCACCACTATTGTTGAAAGTTGTGAATAGCCGCGCCATACGCACGAACCCTGGAAAAAAAAAGAAAAAGCAAATTGGGTTGTGGGCATATTTATACAGCGTCTAGTTGGTCTGCCATTTAAAGTTGCGACGAGTCACTCGCTGTAGATGAGCAATTTAGCCAGTGCGGTACAACCGCTAGCCTGGGGTCTTTAACGGGCACCACGCAGTAGTGATACACGACCGCACGCCGGGACGATGCTCATCCAGATCGAAACGGGCAGGGGTGGGAATCGAACCCAGGGTCCCTTGGTTCTGCAGCACTTTGGAAATCAAACCAACCGGAAGCCCTTTTCTGGAATCATCTATTGGCGACGTGAGTGCCCAAAAGCGTCGCTGTGGTCGGTTTTGCACTAGAGAGTCTCACTGTTGCTGGGCTATGACACCATAGAGTTATTACAATAAACGCTAGAGGCTCAGGTGGCGCTAGTGTGCTGTTGCATTTTGAAGCAGACAGCAAGCAGTCAGAAATTGGCTTCCGGTAATGCATTTCTATGGGAAAAAGCGAGAGCATTTTCTCTCTGCGCTCGATTATAAGAGCAAATACCACGAGCAATTTGTACGTACTAGGCACATTGGAACATTTCTCAGTCACGCAGACGAAATAATTGGTCAGTTACAGCATTTTTATTTGAAATTCGTGGCATGAAAAACGGTGTTAAAAGGGCTTCGTACATGTATTTATGTGCACTGTCGGACACTGTTAGCGCGAACACGGCGTCGACGCTTCCAGCATGGGGCATATACGTGCCAAACGAACGAAGGACATGTGAAAACCAAGAAAGACGGCAAGAACTACGCAGTGACACTGAATAAGTAATTCCTTGTGCACGCAGACGATCAAAATAAATTGAAAGCCACGTAATATAGTCAGATCTGCAATAAATAAGTACTGCTTTATTCTCTCTGCTCGTGAATATGTGCGAAGATGCTTGTTCTGGGTTCAAATCATCGCCGCACGCTCCAAATCTTTGCAAATAAGGGAGAGCAGGTGCCCGATAAAAACTGCCCGACAGAGGAAATAATAAAAATAAACACCTTTCGTAGCTCAAGTGCTTTATTTTTTTGCGTTCGAATGTTTCTTTAACCGGTCGTAAAGATGCACGACAGAGTAATTTTCATCCAATAACAGGACGGGCATATTAGCAATATATAAGCACCACTGAAATGCTGACAAACCTTGAGCACACTCTACATTCCTCTCAATCGTTAGTTTGCTTAGAATCGTCGCTCGTTTTCACATACCTTCCTTGAAACAGAGGTTTGGGCCTGAAACAGAGCGAAGTTTAACATCGTTCAGTGGTAAAGAAAAATGCTGTAACTAAAGCAATTAGACTTTTACCATACCAATAAAGGTACATACTATCCGGTACAACCGAAATGACAATAGTTATTCATGTTATTTTCCGGCGAAGAGACAAAATTCACGCGCGTTTTCCCATAGGAATACACAGGGAGGCTGGAAATGTAGACTGCAAACTGTCTGCTTCAATTAGCAACCGGAAGTCCCGTAGACACTAGCGCCAGCTGAGCCTCTAGCGTGTATTGTATAACTCTATGTATGACACAGGCCAGCAAGCAATGTTGAGGCGCTCTACTTTGTACACACCAAGCGTGAATTTTATCAAGCGGCTTTGCACGTTTGGGTGAACGACAGGCATAAGAGCATTCATTGATGGACTGCCAAATTTGATGGTATTGTTTTAAGAACGTGATGACTCCAAGCTCCCACCGTACTTTTAAGTCCCCTACGCACCGTTGCGTTCCAGAGCGTTTGAATGCGTTTGACTGCGTTGCGCCGGAAAACGAAAGCGAGTCACCAGCGCATCTGTGCCTCGTGTGAAGCATGGAATCCAATTCAAGGAATCATCTTGGCACGCGATATATGAAGAAGGAATGTCCTGGTTTCTCGCAGCCGCAACGCAGTCAAACGCACTCAAACGCTTTCAAACGCAACTGTTTATAGGCCTTTAAGTATTTACATACACCAACTGATGACAAGCAGCTATGATCACGACTCGTGACGTCGCGGCAAAGAAAATCCCGGTCATGACGTCACGGATGAAAACTTTAAGGGGGCACCGCCGAAACGTCTCGGTGCTCATTAGCGACTCCAGCAAAACAGACGGCACCTATAGGGAAAACACTGGGCAGGTGCTTTGGCAATTTCTGCTCGTCCCTTGCGTATTCAAAAACATGGTAGCACTATAGTGTTACCATGTATATAGATTATAAAGGAGAAGACTGGACAACCCCTATGCGCTGACTTCAACTGCTTCAATTGAAGACAGCGCTTTGTGTCGTCCAGTCTCCTCCTTTGTCATTGTGTCAAGCGCTACCATGTTTTTGAATACCCAGTAGCTCTACAATTTGCACTGATCGTCCTTCGTGGCTTCCGTGATAGCATGTTGTCGAAGGTTGTCAGTGGTTTGCCACCGAAGTAAGGCGAGGGAAGTTGCGTCGGCTGTGTTCACACCGCACAGCAACGAAAATGGCAGCAATGACAGGGCCGCGGCGAAAACCATGGCCCATGATAGCCAGGGGAATTAGGTGCTCCTTGCATTGCTTCTCATGTTGTGTAGGGTGAAGGGTTGTCCCGGTGACACTGTGGTAACTGTCGTATCAGTGTGTTGCCTAGGTCCCTCGGAACAAAACGTATACGCAACCGCGTGAACCAGACATTCTGCGTTTATCAACGTTCATCAGCATGGTAAAAGCAGTGTAGGCAGCTCTTTCATCGCTTCCTCGGAGAAGCCCAAGTCTTTCGAAGCTTGCCTACCCGAACATAGCACCGCACGTTTGTAACGTAGCGAATAAAATCATGAACAAACCATGTTGAGGCCAATGTTTGCCTGTTAAAACCCGAGCGTTGTGCGGTAAACTGGCACATGACACGTCACGACCTGCTTTCTACCGCCACATTTGCCCGAGAGTGGCGAACACTACTGGCAGGGTGGCCAGTTCCGCTCATTATAAGCGGATTAGAGCTTCTTTTTTCACCGGGTCGCTGGTAGACTTTTCCAGTCGCTTGTCGCGTTTTTCGGGCTTATTCGCGTTTTTTACGCAAAAGTTGTTATTTTATTGCTCGTCGTGCTCATTGACAGCGTGTTTGTCATCAAAGACACGAAGAACAGCATGACCTTTGGGCGCCGCCGTTAGGTGGCGGAGGCTATCCTTCACAAAGTACAAAACAATTACTATCCATTCACAAATGTTCTGGCGCCTTGCCCATTCTTCCAGTCAGCAGTCGTAGTCGTCATGTCTAGGTACCATTGTATTTTGCGCAAAATGGCTTCGGAGTGGTCGAAGTATGGCAAAAGATATTGTAAAGAGTGGGAAAAAGAAACACAGCTTAAGGACTGGCTGCGACCAGTCACCGGAGACAATAAAAAAGCAGCGTGCAAGTGCGAGATCTGCGCTCATCATGCCGACCTTGTTCAGCACATGGGAACAGAAAAACACGTGGGGAACTCTCGGCCACTTTCCAGTGCACGGCGTCGTCGCCTCCAAGAACAATACCAGAACTGGAGCTCAAGCTCGCATGTTACTCAGCGTGCCATGCCTTTATCCGGCGGATAGTGACATGGCACGCTGACTTCGTATTTGAGCGAATTCGCCTTCGTATTTGAGCCAGTTCTCTTTCTCATTTTATTATTAATTAAATATTTTCAAGAATGTGTACATTTATTGAACTTCCGCTTGTTTTGGGCTTCTTCACGAAGGTGACGCCGCTTATTTTGGGCTTGGTTGGGGACGACTATTTGCTTATTCGCTCAGCCGCATCTGGCCACCCTGACTACTGGCGAAGTGCGCGATCGAAGGCTGTGGATACACAATTGACCGAATGGCTGACTATGGCGTCGGCAAAGGATTTCTCATCAAAACAAATAAGAGCAATGGAATAACTCCGCTTTTGACACTGTTGGCAGCGTTGGTTTCAGGGCGCCATGATTTCAAGCTTTTACCAGGCTCATTACAAACACCAGCGAACTTGTTCCCACGGTAATGAGGTCAGGAGAGGGAAGGCCGATGCACCAAAACATCTCGCTGCGAAAACGTAGCTGGAGTCGCGAATACTGGGGGACAAGTCTCTGTGGCAAATGGAAGACAACCTATGGGTGCAACGTGAGCTCGCGCACCCTTCGGTACTTTCGAAACACCACCAAAAGTTATCCCTGAGCATAGAGCCATGGCTATGGTGTTGTCACGCGTACATTGAGGCACCCTAGCCGTTGCTCGTCCGCAGGCCAGCACGCGGCAGTGCTGACAAGAATGCCTGCAAGCCATAAGGCACGTCTCGACACCGGCGGGGACCCGGCGAGAAAAAAGCAGCGCCCTCGCGGAGATAAATGACGGCGAGCGTGTCGGTCAGCGCTTGTCTGGCTGCGTGACTGCGGCCGGTGCGCGGGGAGCGCTGACGCGTCGCGGCGCCGGACCACTTTGCATGCGACGGGGGCTGGTCGGGGCCCGCCGCGCTGGCGCCGCCACTCCGTGGTGCCGCGCGAGCGTTGCTGCTGCTGCCGCCGGCAGGCCCGGGCAGCCCCGAAGTTCATCACTCGCCACGGCACAGGCGCCCGTGGCACACTTGGAAAGCGCGCGCTGGTCGGAGTCGTCGAACTGCGAACCGCGAGCAACCTTCGCGGTCAGCTGGGAATAGCGAGCTCTCCGTTCGTCCTTGCCCTGACCCGCATTATATATGTTAGCAAACGGCTAAGCTTGTCGGCTGGCGGATCGCTTTGAGGCAGTGCTTACGTGTTACCCGGTATGCGGGGCAGCAACACGGCAGCAGGACGGCCTGATACGTGACGTCGAGCTATATTTCATGCAATGAGAAGATTATTCTCTTAATAAAAGTAATAATCTTTCTTCCGGTTGCACTTTATTTACGCTTGATACGGACATATCGACTCCGAAAGAACTTGCTAGTTTTTGTAAAACTGAGACCACTTAATATCGGTCACGTTTCACTCGCAGGATCGAGGAGGGCGCCAGGTCTTCGGGGCAACCAGTCACGATTTCTAAAAGGTCCGCGACTGCTCCTGACGTTTGTGACTAGTGCCCGATTCATATGGTACGATTTTACTTGTAATTTTGCAGTTGCAAAGTCACTCGTGCGGCATAAGAGGCGTCGTTCAGGTTGCGGTGCTCAACACCGCAGCCGCAAAATCGCAAGCAAATTCGCACCATGTCAATCATGCTTAAAGGACCCGCAGCTTACCACAAACAGGGAGCCAGAGTTCACACTGAGGCTCGGACATGATAAGTTCCCCTCTTGGTAGTTTACATTCAGACAGGCTAATAACGAAGGGCATGCTACGGTTACATGTTACGAATAACAATTGTTGAGGCGACAAAAACTGAAGCAAACCAAACGTTTAATCGGGCCAACTTCTGCCCAAGACATAATAGAAGAAGGCTAGCGTCGCAGGCCGTCGATGGCGGCGAAACAGCAGGATCGAACGGTGGGGTGAGACAACCGGGCTGGCCATGGGGAGCCCCTTTTCTACACACGAGTGCTTCTGGAACAATCGGTATAGAAGATTCGGCGCGTAGAATATTCTACGCTCAAATAAGCAATACGGTTTTTGAATTTAGCAGAACTAGACATTACAGAAATAACAAAAGGGTACTTCCGCTGCCAGGAATAGAACCGTGGCCCTTTGCGTGCGAGCCAAGCACGATAAACGTTAGGCCATGAACGCGCTTGCTCGGAGACCCGCGTGCCATTACTCCCCCCTTTAAAAAGAGCATCAGCTCAATGCAGAGAAACAAAACAGAGCAAACCAAACAAAAGAACTACCTGAGGCTTGTAAAACACGGTCCTATCAAGCGTCGTACGGGATCACACTCTTATCGAACATAGTACGGCTTGAGACGCACGACTTGGACGACTTAAAGGGGCCATGCAATCATATTTAAGCGTCTACCTTTTTTGCTGTTTCCACGTCTCTCGGGGTTCGGGCAAGCCAGCGGGTACGGAGAAAGTAACTAAATATCAGTGCGTCATATTTTAACCGGACAACACGGAAACTTCCTCCGACTACGGGGGCTACCCGCGGTGCCGAAAGGGCGCGATATGTGAAGTCTTGGTCCTGGACTTACTACTGGTCAGAGCCGCCAAAAGCTTCTTTTTAGTCGAAATACAAAATATAAGTGGCGGGAACTGTTTCAGTTATTTATCAAAGTAGTTCTTGTTCACTATTTTAAATCAGAAAAGAAACAAATGCAGTTTATAAAGTACGGGACCGAGAAATGACCCGTCGACATACCCGCCACCAAGCAGTGGAAAAGGCGGCGCATACTAGAAAGGGGTTGGGGGATGAGGCCACCGACGAGCGGCGAGCGTAAAAAGGTCCCGGATGTACGCGGCAGCGCTGCGGTCGTATATGGGCTCTAGGATCCGACCGGTTCCGAGCGTTCCGAAGGCCTTCGGCGAGCAAATTTGGCTTGAGATTTGGCCGTTTGGCAGTATGGCAGCGCGAAATTGCTCCCGTTCTGAACTTATCTTTACCCCATGTTCGCTGTCGTTTGTGGCCAATGAAGTGTCATGCCAGATTAGTGTTTAATCGCGCAGCAAATGCAATGCGAGCCGCCCTGGCTGCCCGCTTTATACAGCTTATCCAGAACATGCTTTAGTGGCGCCCTCTGGGGCGGTCGACACGGAGTGCGGCAGCCGTGAGCGCTCGCTGAGCTCACTACCCCTCCTCTAGTTCACAGCCACTCAAGCGACCAAGGACGTCATGAGGGAGTTTACTTTTTGCTTGTTTTTGTAATTTTAATTTGCCTATAACTTTTAAAATGAAGATAAATTCGAGAAAAGAAAAGTTTCATTAAGTTACTACGTTCAGTGCGCTCAGGTTCGGTGCAAATTAAAAACCAGTAAAAAAATGAAAGACGTTTGCAATCCTCTGTAACACCAAATTAGAGCGCAGCTCTTGAGGAGGAGGATGAGAGAAAGGTACACAGAGAAGGCCACGCCCCTCCTCCTCTCCTGCTCGCCTCCCATTTAGGGGAAAATTTTTCGCTAAATTTAGCGGGGAGGTTTTTCCGCTAAATATAGCAGGAAGGTTTTTCTGCTAAATTTAGCGGCGAAGTTTTCTGCTAAATTTAGCGGGGAAGCTTTCCCGCTAAAATTAGCGGGGAAATTTTTCCACTAAGTTTAGTGTGGAAGTTTTAGAGCGCAGCTCTTAGGCGCCCGTTTCCGGCTTGAGCGGCGTCGCCGTCGGCGTAACCAAGGTCACCCCAAGGACCCCCAAAATCACCCCAGGGTCACGTGACCCCCAAGGTCACGTAACCCCTCAGGTCACATGACCACCCCAAGGTCACGTGGCCCCTCCCCGAGGTCACGTGACTCCCCTCCCCGAAGTCACGAGACCCCTCCTCCCCCCGAATTCACGTGACACCTCCCCCCCCCCCCCCCCCCGAGGTCCCGTGACCCGCTCCTCCGAGGTCAGGTGACCCCCCGGAGCATATTAAAGAATGAGGGAAGGAGGAGGAGAAGGAGGAGGAGGGGTCTACCCTCCCTTAGTACCCTTCCCTCCTCCTCAAGAACTGCGCTCCGATTCGGCGTTACAGGGAGTTGTAAACGGCTTTCACTTTTTTTTCGTTAAACTTAGCGGGGAAATTTTTTCGCTAAATTTAGCGGGGAATTTTTTCCGCCATCTTTAGCGGGGAATTTTTCCCACGAAATTTAGCGGGGAATTTTGTCCGCTAAATTTAGTGGGGAAAGTTTTTCGCTAAATTTAGCGAAGAATTTTTTCCGCTAAATCTGGCGGGGAAATTTACCCATAATGCACCGCGCGGTTACGCCGACGCCGACGGCGACGCCGCTCAAGCCGGAAACGGGCGCCTAAGAGCTGCACTCTAAAATGAAAGCCGTTTACAACTTCCTGTGACACCGAATTAGAGCGCAGATCTTGAGGAGGAGGAGGGAAGGTACTGAGGTGATGATGTCATTGTTATCGTCACTGATGACGTCGTCATCACTAGTGACGTCATCAGTGACGTCATCTGTGACGATAACGATGCCGATGGCGTCATCAGTGACGATGCGATGATGATGACGTCATCCGAGATGTCACTGATGACGTCATCAATACCTATGCCGTCATCAGTGACGTCACTGATTACGTCATCAGAGACGATGACGATGACGTTACTGATGACGTCATCGGTGACGTCACCAGTGACGTCACGTGTCCCATAATGCACCGCGTGGTTACGCCGACGGCGACGCCGACGCCGCTCAAGCCGGAAACGGGCACCTAAAAGGGCCCATCAGCCTTGAAGAATTATGGGACCTCACAGGTCTTCAAAACCCTTCAAAAATACCCTTCAGGTATACCTCTCAGAAAAAAAACCTCCAGCCCCACAGCCCTTCAGCCCAAACCCCTTAGCCCATCAACCCTTTAGACGGCCAAATGACTGCGAACCATAGACAAAAATTCAGTTCAAAACGTTATTGAAAATTTATTGCGGACATTGAGTTTTACATGCGTATTAAAACTCAAAAAGACGATAACAACCAACGCTTGTTCAAACCCGGGCGCAAGCAGCTGTCGACGAAAGAGATCATATCAAATAGGAATAACTGACTTCTTTGTCACAACGAAAAATATCTTTCAAAGTACTCACAATGCCGTTGGGTAAATTCCTGATGTACGGTAGTTCAGCTAATAAAACCGAGCAGGTGCACCTCACGTACACATACACAGTCTCAGTAAGCACGTTTAGCGAAAACCATGAACTCGCAAGCAGATCCCGTCACCGTTGAGAAATCCCGAGCACAGTCATGGTTTCGTTCATGACGTCGTCGGGGCGGCGTCTTCGGCGTATTTTTCGCTCACTGGATGCTTCTGAAGCCGGTCGGACGAAGAGGCGCAAGGAACAAGGCGGAACAGCGGCCGTCATCCGCCGTCTCAGGACCCACAGTGCCGTGATCCCGGTGCGCAGGCACTACATGCGGTGGGACGCTGATCCCGACTGCCAGGTTTGCTGCGAGTGGGCCGACACAGGCCACCATCTCCTTGAATGCGCTGAACACGATGGCGCTCGAGCGGTGCTGAAGGCGGCCAACGCCGAACTGGGGTTCACCTGCGGAACCAAGAAAGAAACGGCACGGATTAAAACAGATCAAGGGGCGAGCCCTCAAAGCAGTGCTTACCTTTTTGGATGGAGGAAACCGGTCCGTTCCAGATCTCCACGGCGGTGAGAAACAAACCGCTCACGAGTGGAAAGAAAATGGCTATAGCGGCCTCCTGACTTCCTCGGCTTCCTCACACCACTCTCTCCCGCCGACTATTGGAGAAGTGTGCTGTCCGGCCCTGGCGGTTCTCCACCCTCTCCCCATCGGAGGGCGAAGAGTAGCGCAGTGTGTTTGTAGGTGTTGTAAAAGAGGGGGGGGGGGCGATTTGAGTTGCCTGTTCGTGTTTTTGACGACGTCGAAAAAGGTAGGACTTCCGACTCTGGCAAAAAGCAAAATGGTTTTGTTTATTTTTTTTCCCTTTTGGGGACCGTCTTTTGCGGGGAAACCGGTCCCCGGGACGAGTCGCTGCCGCTTCGCCCTCGCAACCTCCCCAGCGTCCCTGTTTTTGAAAATGGGCTGCCCTCGGCTTGTCCTTTTTTATTATTATTAGTGCAACAAGTAAAGCTTGTTCGCCTCAAAACGCCGCTCGGCCAACAACACTCGGCCCGCGCCTTGTCAATACTCCACATGGGGCGATCGAACCCGTAGCCCCCTTGGCGACCGAACACCCGGCCAGTGACAGACGGGTCGAGGAGCCCAGTCGTGTTTGATAGAAGAGCAGTAATAAAAAACGGACTGTAAACACATACTATCGACATTCTCCAAATACTTATTTTTTCCCTTTGCGAACAATACGTAGCTAAGTTCTAATTCCGCGAAATGTGTTTTCTCCACCTAGGCCGTGGCCCCACAGACATCTCAAGAAGCCTGAAGGTTTTCCCGACCCCATTCGAAAAGTTCTTGACAAGCTTTCAGACATTTCAAGGCACTGCAAGGGCACTTCAGACATTTCAGGAGAGCCTCTGACGGGGCCAACGAACCCACCAGGAAATATCGGTGCCCCCTTCAAACATCACAAGAATTCATGAAGTCCCCTTCACACCCTTTAAAAAATTCCTGAAGTCCCCTCAGAGCGATTTTCAACAGGGCCCTTTTCCGGCTTGAGCGGCGTCGGCAAGAGCCCCTTTAAGACAAAACCTTAAAGGTGCCCGCAGGGCCCCTTTAAGGTATTGGTGGGCGGCGTGATGATGGTGTTGTTCCGTCGGTCAACGCTTCGTAGTTCAGATCTCCGAGTCGGCGACGCTTCGTAGTTCAGATCTCCGAGTCAGAGAAGTACCAATTGTAAGGTCCGAAGTACCGTTTCAGAAGTTCCTCACTAAGACCGCGTCAGCGAATCGGTATCCACACCCATACCCTGTCTGCGGGTTGGAAGTGGACGTCGCGGCGACGAAGGTTGTGCCGGCGGGCGTCAACACGTTGTTGGTCCTGAAGTCGAAGTCCGGCGAGCTGCCGAACCTCCTCTGCTCGTTGGTTTATCAACTGGGCGTCGTCGGTTACCTCGTCTGTTGGGTCGTGCGGTAACATTGCGTCGAGCATCGTTGTGACCTTTCTGCCGTGCACCAGCTCAAATGGTGTAACTCCGGTGGTTTCTTGGACTGCCGCGTTGTAAGCAAAGGTCACGTATGGCAACACTCGTCCCACGTTTTGTGCTCCACGTGGACGGACATCGAGATCACGTCGGCGATAGTTTTGTTTAGCCTTCCTGTTAGTCCATTTGTCTGCGGATGGTACGCAGTGGTTCGACGGTGCTGGAGCTACCAAGACGAAGGATTTTTTGCGTCAGCTGGGCCATGAACGATTATCCACAGTCTGTACTAAGGACTTCGGGTGCTCAGTGCAGGACAATGGACTTGGGGAAAGAAAAAGTGAAAGCCGTTTACAACTCCATGTAACGCCGAATTAGAGCGCAGCTCTTGAGGAGGAGGGAAGAGTACTGAGGGGGGGGGTCACGTGACCCCCCCCCCCTCCCGGAGGTCACCGAAGGTACCCGAGGTCCTCCCGAAGGAACCCGAGGTCCCCCTGAGGACCTCCGGTTCCTTTGGGGGGGGGGGGGGGAGCTTGCGGTTACGCCGACGCCGACGCCGCTCAAGCTGGAAACGGGCGCAAGAGCTGCGCTCTAAAACTTGGCGAATTGAACAGCCATACCTGATGGAAGGGCTTTCGTCGCGGCGTACCGTGTGAGATAATCGGTAGCGACGCATATACGTCGTTCTTTTGCGTCGATCGTGCGAATGGCCCAAGTAAATCCATCCCAATTTGCTTGAAAGGGGCAGGTGACAGCGTAATAGGTTGAAGAAGTCCTGCCGGTCTCGGTGGTTTCTTCCGGTGTTGACACTTGTGACAAGGTCGGGTATAGTGATGAACTGTCTTGGCAAGATTGGGCCAGCAGTACTTCTCGCGTATCCTGGCAAGAATCCTGCTGTAGCTGAGGTGCCCCGCCTTCGGATAATTATGGCAGGCTTGAAATATCTCTTCTCGAAGACTGGAAGGGATCACCAACAGCAACGACGTGTTGTTGTCGCTGAAGTTTTCTTTGCAGAGCACACCCTGTGAGATGGAGAAAGTTGGCAGTGTTCGTATTGAAACACGGGGAACAGGAACAGCGCTTGCTTCTCCTTCTAGGTGCCCGATGAGTCCTCGCAGTTCAGGATCATCTCTTAGGAGTGCTGTCATGTCACTGACATCTAGTGCGCCGAGGAAACACTCGTCGTCGTCGTCTTCTGTGCAGGCAGGCCCGGCCTCAACGGGGGGCCCTGGACAGACAATCCGCATCACTGTGCTTTCGGCCGGACTTGTACATCACTGTCATGTCAAACTCCTGCAATCGCAGACTCCACCGGGCGAGCCGTCTTGAAGGTTTCTTAAGATTCTCGAGCCAGCAGAGCGAGTGGTGGTTTGTGACCACTGGGAACGGATTTCCGTACAAGTACAGGCGAAGCTTGGTGATGGCCCAGTTGACGTCGAGGCATCCTTTTTCCGTCGTAGAATAATTACCCTCCACCTTGGACAGTGTCCGGCTTGCATAGGCGACTATCCGCTCCGTTCCCTCCGGTATCTGAACCAGCACTGCGCCAAGGCCCGTGCTACTTGCGTCCGTGTGAATTTCTGTCTGTGCACACTGGTCGAAATGGGCAAGGACGGGAGGTGTTTGGAGTCTTTGTTTAAGCTTGTCAAACACCCGCTGGTGCCCCTCTGTCCTACTAAACGTTACGGTGTCTTTTGTAAGGTATGTTAGTGGCGCAGAAAGCTTCGCAAAATCTTGAACGAAGCGCCCGTAGTAGGCACAGAGGCATAGGAACCTTCTTACAGCCTTTTTGTCCGACGGCGGGGAACATGGCGGCTACGCACGCGCCTTCTCGGGGTCATGATGAACACCCTCGCTGCTCACGACGTGGCTTTTGAGCTCACCATAAGTGGACCGTCATTTTGTTGGCTTTAGTCCAGCGGTCTTGATGGCTTGAAATACGGCACGGAGTTATCGTAAGTGCTAATCGAAGTTGCTGGCGAACACTACAACGTCCTCAAGGTAGACGACACGCCTCTGCCATTTTAAGCCTGTTAGAACGGTGTCTATGACACGCTGAAACGTCCCCGGCGCTGCGCATAATCCAAAAGGCATCACTTTAAATTCGTACAGTCCGTCGGGCGTGACGAAGGCAGTTTTCTCCCGGTCGCATTCGTCAACCTCGATCTGCCAGTAGCCACTTTTAAAGTCCATCGAAAAAAAGTGCCGGGACTGGCGCAGACGGTTTAGAGTATCGTCGATGAAGGAAAGCGGAGTATCATCGATGACTTTATTGGTATCAATCTCTTTGTATTGTCGGATTACGTCCACATCTGTTTCCGATTGCGTGTTCAAAAGAACACTTTCCAGCGCCTCATAAGTCATGATTCCTCCCGAGTCGGTATTAAAGCGTCTCTCAATGCTCGACAGTGCTGCATCAACTATTGAAAAACATACATGTCGAAAATAGGCTCTCGCTTCAAGTGGAAGGTCACAGGTGCTCCCTTTCTCGCATACCTGGCGCGGCGCCGTCTGGATCTCGGTGGTTACACTGCATGTACACTGCTATCCTCAGCAGCTTTGGCGACCTGTTCAAACGTTTCATCGAACATTTCTTCAGACCTCAGATGGCGCAACTCGCGCTTGGCAGACTCTTGCACCTGGAGCATTTCCTGAACTGTCGACGAACGTCCTCGTAGGCTTGTGTTTAGGTGCTCAAGCGCTGAGAACACCCTCAAAGGAATTTCCAACATAAGACTAGTATTTCCCGATTCCATGGAGCGTAGGATACCACCAATTTCAGCAAACTGCTAGGTCGGTGCTTCTTTTATCATTTCTTCTAGGGAAACAATTATGGCCTCTTTCAAGTCCAGTGAGGCAGAAATCGCTGGTCTTCTGTATAAAAAGCGCGTTGGGCACAGCTTTTTGATGTTTTAGAGCGCAGCTCTTAGGGGCCCGTTTCCGGCTTGAGCGGCGTCGGCGTCGCCGTCGGCGTAACCGCGCGGTGCATTATGGGTAAATTTCCCCGCTAAATCTAGCGGAAAAATTTTCCCGCTAAATCTAGCGGAAAAATCTCCCCGCTAAATCTAGCGGAAAATTTTCCCCGCTAAATCTAGCGGAAAAATTTCCCCGCTAAATCTAGCGGAAAAATTTCCCGCTAAATGTAGCGGAAAAATTTCCCCGCTAAGTCTAGCGGAAAAATTTCTCCGCTAAATCTAGCGGAAAAATCTAGCGGAAAAAATACCCCGCTAAATCTAGCGGAAAAATTTCCCCGCTAAATCTAGCGGAAAATATTCCCCGCTATATCTACCGGAAAAATTTTCCCGCTAAATCTAGCAGAATTTTCCCCGCTAGATTTAGCGGTAGAAATACCCCGCGAAATCTAGCGGAAAAATTTTCCCGCTAGATCTAGCGGAAAACTTTCCCCGCTAAATCTAGCGGAAAAATTTTGATGGGGGGTCACGTGACCCCCCAAGGTCACATGACCCGCACCCCCCCCCCCCCCCCCCGCCCCGAGAACAGGTGACCCTCAGTACCCTTCCCTCCTCCTCCTCAAGAGCTGCGCTCGAATTCGGTGTTACAGGGAGTTGTAAACGGCTTTCATTTTTTACCCAGCTTTCTTTGGCAAAAAATGTGCTTGCACTCCCCAGAACGTGCTGAGAGCGCGCCCAATTCCCTAACGGCCATGAGCGCATCTCGAAGTTCGGGACAGCAGCTTGAGACGTCAGCAGCTACAAGGTTGGAACTGTGGACCCCGCAGTGAAAGTAAATAGAACGTGATTTTTCGATTTTATAATCGCTTGGCATTCATTAAACGCTCCTTTCATGTTGGCAGCCTCGTCGTAAGCCTGCGCCTGGCTACCAGAGAGTGGGAGCCGAACTATATACTGCAATCGTGGCTCCCTTTGTATTCGGCGGGGTACTGAGCCCTAGAAAAACTTCAACTGGTCTGAGGTTCTCGGCCACATAGCGCACGCATATGCTCTCCTGCTCAACACTAGCCACATCCCGCGTGCCATCTACGGTGATGGCGTAGTTTGTGGTTGGTATGGCGCTGCTCAGTGTTTTTTAGACAGCCTTCCCAAAGCGACCAATTATTTCGTTTTGACACAGTGGAGACGTGTACTTAGTTTTCGCTTCATCCAGGTGGTGAACTCTTTATTGTCTTCTTCGCGTGACATGAGATACTGGAAGAAGTTTCCTTCTTTGTCTGAATGACCTCGAAATGACAAACCCTGGCGAGTAGGTACTTAGACGCCTGAAAAATAATCTTCAGACAGCGCCTCGCCACTTCCTGCTGCTCTCTGCTTTCCACTCTGCGTGCCGATTTGGTGAGGGACGGACGTCAATTGAAGGCTGCTGTGCTGGTAAACGGCGTTCTCATGCCCTTCTGAATTTTCATGTTTGACAAAATTGCCTTTTGCTTTTTTCCAGTGTATAAACCCAGCAACAGTAAATGTGTCTGGAACTGGCTGTGTTGGTGGCTTTAAGAATTTCTGTTGTCTAGCTGCTGCACAGTTGTAGCAGACGACCCCTGAAACTTTGGTAGCGTAGTGGAGCCATAAAAATGTACCGGAGCAGTTCTTTTGAAATGTGAGGCATTTCGTCTTGTTTTCTTTCTGCCCACCTCCAGAATGTGTGACTATTTGAGGAGGGATGAGTTGAACATCTGGATGGGAAGGTACATCTGGAAGCTGAATTCGAACCCGAGATGTTGGCGGTGCGACTTGGCTAGTTGCAGATGTCTTGCCATCTTCAGTGACGTTGCAATCAGCGGGAAATTGTCACTGGGGTCCGGAAGACTATGCAATGATGAGACCGTCTAGACACTGGGATAATTCTCCTTTACTGGAGAATTATCCTTCCTCAGAAATTCGGGAGACTGTACCTGCAGTAAAAAAACTATTTTAAAAATAGTGCGCTCTAGAGGAACGTGTAATCGGAATACTAGAAACACACCCAGTAATTTATACACACACCTACATTCTCCTCCCCCAAACTACGCCCTGAATGGCCTTTGTGATGCACTGTGGCTTCCCTGGGGCTTACCTGGGGCTTCCCAATCCCAGTCCCAGCTTGAGAACGGAGATTCATCAGACAAGGTATACACAAACGGGTTTACACCATTTCCTACAGCTCTGAAAATTTTCTTTTGAGAGACAAATTTTATTTTTGTTATTCTAAAAAAAAAGTGTGCCCGGGGGGGGGGGGGGGGGGGGGGGGAGACTTCTGGGAGAATATTAACTGCTAGAAGTAATTTTATTACTTGATTGAGTAATCAGATAACTTTTGTGATTACTACCTAACAAAAGTAATGGACTGATTATAAAATTACTCATTTTTATTTATTTATGTATTTCCTACAGCGCCCCGAAGGGCATCACACTACCAAAAAAAATTATTTTGAGCACACCACAGGTGATCAAGACATATAAGTACACAAAGTAATATACAAACTCGCACTAAATTACAAGTAGCGGTAGGACAAGGACAGGCGAAGAAGTCTTTCACGGTCTACAGGTCACTTTCTAACCCTTCAAAACATTTTCTTCTCTCTTCTTTTTCAACACCAAGCCACTTCTTTCACCTTCTTCTTTCTCGTGGTATAAAAAACCGTCAGTTATGAGTTAGCGCCTGTCCTGTCCACTTCTTCGTCTGTCCTCGTCCTAGCGCTGTTTGTAATAGACCGATCTCACCAGCCAGTTTGACTACGCCACCGCTGCCGCAATGCATCAAGGGAACTTTAGTCTTTCTGCACGTGCGACGACCTGGCTGGAGCTCTGGGCGTGCAGGGCACGAACAGTCTCGTGCACTGCCGATTTCCTCCTGTGAACTAAAGTTATGGCTGCCTCGCGCACGCGTCGAATGCTTGGTGAGATCGGTCTATTTAGTATGTCTAACCAACTAGCCCGCCAGAATATTTTGATACAAACTCACACCCGCATATAAATATACATAAAAAAAAAAAAACCTTACTTCGCATGGAAAGGAACAAAAATGCGTTGATAATACATTCGCACTCAAATAGAGTGTTCAGAGACAATGCTGGAGTTGCGAGAAAAACGAATCTGGACTTTGCAAAGAAACAGCCTCGCTTGGCAAGCTGTTCCATTCTTTTATCGTTCGTGGGAAGAAAAAGTTAAGAAACAAATCAGGACTTTGACATGTATTCCCGAACTTTTTTGTCATGATCTACTCTGCGCGATACATAAAATGGCTCAAACAGGTAATGTGATCTTTCAATCTTAGATAAAAGATAAAAAATACTGTGAAAAAAATTCAGCCGCAAATACTTCCGTCTAGCAGCTAGCGATTTCCATTGCTAACCCTTTTTTATTGCGGAGACGCTGCTACGAAAGTTGTAGTCCTTTGTCTCAAATCTAGCGGCATGGTTTTGAATTCTTTCAATTTTGTCATTGAGATACTGTTGAGATGGATCTCGTACAGCACAAGCATACTCGAGAATGGGCTTCACACAAGAGAAAAAGAGAGCCTGTTTGAAGGATGGTGGAGCGCGACAGATGTTTCTCCTTAGAAAACCCGGCGTTCTACTAGCTTTTCCTGTTACGTACTTTACATGTGAAAGTCATCTGAAATCATCAGAAAAATGTACCCCCAGATATTTCGGTTCTTTTTTGACGTGTAAAGTTTCTCCGTGTAAAGTGTACGTTGATTGGAAAACGTTGCGTTTTCTTGTAAACCTTACATGACAACAGTTCGGGATGCTCAAATTCATTTTCCATCTTGAACACCACAAACAAATTTTGTATACATCGCTTTGAAGAGCCGATACATCAGAGTCTGAATTAATTTCACGGTACAAAATGCAGTCGTCAGCGTACAGTCTCATTTGCGGGGCAACAGACCTTTTCCGGAATTCAGTTTGGCCACTTTGATCACTATCATCATCTGAAAAAAAAAATGGCATATGTGCTATACCAATGGCGGCCTCCTGTTTACTGATGAAGGAAGAAGTTGAAGATGTTTCTAGCAGATGATTTGAGACCTATATATTCTAGAAGTTAGCGCGACGTGATTCAGGAATCGGATGCAAGAGCTGCGTAAGCGTTCATTTCTAACTCGGGCCCAGTCATTCTCGCTTCCAAAGCCCCTTGCAGTATAGAACTTTATCAAGGCGTCTATGTGGGTTGGCGCTTGTTCTGACTGGTTGCGTCTTTCTCGCCATGGACACTGAAAGATATTTTTAAAAAAAACTGTTCAGTGAAGTGCACATTCTCGTTTACCCCTGACCTGCGAAAGTGACGGTGCCCCATAAAATACTGCAGACGAAGCAGACCACGGGTTCATCGCTGCCATTAGTACGGCAAATATTAAACTGCCATTTGAGTCACCAGATGGCACTGAATTTCGGAAAGGATCTATACCCTGGGTTATGTCATTTACAAAAATTAAAAGGAGGAGTGGCCAAAGCACGGAGCCCTGTGGTACTCCGGAAGTTACATCAACTGTGGAGACTTTACTTCATTTACAACTACACACTGTTTACGATCGCTGAAATCGTTAGCAATCCAGTAGTACGCGTCCCTATCAATGTTTAGCCTCCTCAGTTTTTCTAGAATAAAACAGTGCGGAACCGTATCGAAGGCTTTTCCGAAGTTCAAAAAAATGCAATCGACTTGTTTTTTACTGCCCACCGATTGAGCTAAGTCGTGGGCAAATTCAGTTCATTGGGTGTCGCAAGAGAAGCCAACTCGAAAACCGTCTTTACTCTTTTTCAACTTTAATGTTATATAATAAATTAAGAATTCCATTGTGACCTATCACAATCTCTGGCATTTGTTCAAAACTACCCTCATTTGCATGCAAAGGCTTCGTATCTAAATTCAGAGAAAAAACATAGATTAGAAGTAACGATTAAAGCAGGAAGCTTTAGCGCGTTCGTCGGTACTTAACAAACCCTGTACCATAAGGGGCGGAATTCCTAATGACCCTTTACGGCTAGATTTAACAAACTTTCACATTTGGTTTGGATTTGTTTTGACCTTGGCTTCGAGAGAGTTAAGATAGCCACTCTTCGCTATCCTTGCCTTTCTCTTGAATTCAGCTTGAATAACTTTCAGCTTTGCATACGCATTTTTATCTCTGCTGGCTTTGTATTCGCTATATTCTCGCTTTGCCTGTTAATCAGACTGCGAAGTGCTTCAAAAAGTAATCGATTACAAGTAATTTGATTACTTGTAATACGTACGGTACAAGTCTGAAAAGGCCCGAGTGCTTTTCTGCACCAGTGCCGCACGAACACGGGAGGGGTGGAGTCGTCAAGAAGTTGTGCGCTTCGAGGTGCTTGTCCGCTTTCAGTTCATCCCGTGTCAGGTAGCTTGCTGAGCGAACAAGGTACTCCTTAATGTCAGTAAACTCGTTCGGAAACCACTTTCCGTCACGAACTAACAGTGAAGAAATATTTACGAAGAGTCTAGCGTTGTGTTCCACGTAACCCTTGCTCGGCGATCGAGAACAATCCCCCACTTTTTACCAAGCACGTTGTGGACGTGCTGGGTCGTGCCACGGCACCGCTTTATTTAATACAAATAGCGATCACTTCCGCGCCTAAACGGTAGAGCCGCATATTTCCTTAGTCACATGAACACTGTAATAGTATTTGAAACAGGGCAAGCTGCGCGACACGGAGCGCACATCTAGCCGAACAACTGTAACGAAATACGCGTGCCAACGACAAAACACATAACAGAAGATGACATCGCTGAGCCATTGTAGAGAAATAGCACCGAATACTGCCAAAGAAACCCACCCGATAAATGGGAAAACCCTTGACAAACCAAGCTTAGGAACGCGGGCAGACGGCAGACAGCACGCTACGCGGGTGGAAACGAGACCGGAAACATGGCTCCCGCGGCGGCCGATGGCAGCGCCCCCTGCGATGTGACGTCATGTAATTAGCACCTATAAAGCGGGTTAGCCCTTACTAATGGCTCCAGTTGAACCTGAAACTGCAAGGTATCCCACAAAACCATTGATTCAAAAGTTAGTTTGCAGATTTTTGTTAGCTCTTTTTAACTTTGTGGCGGTTATTCACCTATCTAATCACTTATTAAGTGCAAGCCGATTAGGCTTGCAGATATTAAGAAACATATAGTGAAGGCGGCATCTGCTTAACTTTCATTCTCTTTTTCTAATTAAGGTAAAAAAAAACTGTGTGTTGCACCGGTGTTACCCGAAAAACAAACCTTAATCACTGATAAATTACATAAATAGCTCACCTTAACAATGTATTTTGTGGCGTGTTCCGAAGCAGGTCTCTTGGAGCTTGGCAAAAAGAAGGACCTCAGCGAACTTTGTCAGTTTTTCGGTGTGTTCAGAGTCTAAATGAAGGTCACAGGCACAAAAAACCAAAAAGGTTGCTCGGCTGGTTACTATGCATTATTGGCGGCACTTCCGTGGATGCGTGCAGGTGCCAAGCGATCGATGAGGCTGAACGAAATTGTTCAAGCAGTAGCATAGGCGTCTTCGTATGAACATTCGTGCTCAGAAGTTCGTCACAAACGTGTAAGCAAACGAACTATAGGGCCAACTTGTTTGATATGACCTGAATAAAACGTTACCGGAAACCGAAACTTGAAGCAGCATGGATGAATACAAAGGCGGGGAAAGACAATCATCCTGTGCGCCTCTCTTTGCAGCGTAAGCAGAAGGAATGGTGAACTATTGAGCACCACACTGCGGGTCGTCTGCACAGCTAAAATCAGGCACAAAAAAAAAAAAGGCCGTGGACGTTTATTAGCATCTAACTGAAAGGAGCTTCATAACCTTTCCAAATGTCAGCTGCATGATATTTGGAAACCCTGTCTGTAGCCAAACACCCGCCGCCATACAGACACCGGGAATAGGTGAATCTTCTTTTAGCAGTTTAAGTCGAAACCCTTCAGACCCTGGGGCGCCTTTGTTTTTTGTCGTGAGTGCCTACGACCCCGCCGCGTACCATGCTCGGTTGCATCGGTAACCCCAGAGTTGGAAAGGCTTGGCAAACGAGGAACGACATTTTTACTACCTCGCGTGGCCTTGTTCGTTCATTCCATAATCCATACACGCTGGGCTCAGTCCAACTGCCGATTTTAGGATGATGGTCGCCGGTCGCCGCCTGTCCGGACCTCAGGGCGGAACTGTCGCCGCGAAAGTGGTTTGCGACTCATCTTTGTCTTCAAAAAGACGACGACTCTTAAAGAGTAAGCTAAGAAGATTCAGAAAAGGAGAGTAGGAGAGCCGGAATACAGGAACAAGAAAGGGGGGGGGGGGGGGGGGGGAGGGCATACGAGACAGTAAAATAGCGACGAGGACAAAAAAGTGGGGAGAAAAGCCGGCAAAAAAGTGAGGAAATTCTGATATGTTCCCTCTATTAATGGGTGAACATATCAGAATTTGACAATATGGTAAACCTCTCATATTGCCGTTGTCGTCAATAGGGAGTTTTAGACTAGGGGAGCCCCAACGCTTTGGATACCGGGAGCAGCTTAGGACCTTGAACTCTGCATGCACAGTGTCACGGCTTAAGCTGCTCAGGGGACACAAAATATTGAAACTCCCCTCTTCTAAGTCTTCCTATTATCTCCGCCCTCGTTTTCACGACCATCATTTTTCATCAACATTAAAGGCCTCGTAAACAACTTCAGCCCAGAACCTCAAGCTGCCTTAAGCCCCCTGTGACGTATTTATCGAGAATTGACTATTCCAACCAAAACGGCCGCTTTCCGGTCTGACATCGGAACACGTTCATTTCCCGGCGCAGGGTAACTGGTGACCGGCACGGGCCTCGTTTGAAGTAGTTTCAAGGTTACTGCAGCCAGCATCAAGCCAGGTGCTCGAAAAACGTTTGCGTTTTTTTCTTGGTTTTTTTTTTTTTGTTTTTTTTTTGTCGTAATATCCTTGCGCTCTTTTCACACATGTCGCGCGAGCTGCGCATACGAACTTTTCTTTACTAAAGGCGTAAGAATATGCAGATTTGGAGTGCGTAGCGCCGAGATTTGCATACGCCTTTTCTTGATACGAAAAGTACGCAGCGCGCGTCAAGGTCGGCCCCAGCTCGTTGCCCGCATTCGAGCGCTTTCTTCGAGCCACGTGATTCCGTAAACGGCTGTAACACAGCCCAATGAACGCACTTTCGGACGCACTAGAAATTAGTGAGCGTGTATGTTTATACAACCGAAAGTTAGACTGCCTTAGTGGGCGTTCGGTGTCTCGGCTGTAGGTGAGCAATTTAGCCAGTGCGGTACACACCCCTAGCCTGGGGGCTTTAATGTGCACCACGCAGTAGTGATACACGACCGCACACCGGTACGATGCTCATCCACATCGAAACGGGCAGGGGTGGGGTTGAACCCAGGATCCCTGGATTCTGCAGCGCAAGCTTTCGTTCCACGTGCTCCGAGCTGGGGCCCTAATCTGGACACTTGGCGAAAACGTCAGCGAGAAATTCGGCGGCTCTGATTTGCCTGCGCCAAGGTCAAGTGCGGAGTTGGCCAATTACGGCCGCCAGATTATATATATATATATATATATATATGTATATATATATATAAATATATATATATATATATATAAATATAAGGGATTCTAGAGGTCCTGTTGGAATTGTAGTATCGATAGCAATAACTATGAGAGGGCAGACCAATTTAAAGAATTTGCGATAATAATGCTTTTTGAGGCATTAGTCAATTAAATTTCTCGTTTTTATTTTTTTTTGCCCGATTTAAAAATATTGTTTTAATAGATCGTCGCAGGCCCTGCCCAGATTGACGCTGGGAAGAGTGGCGTCGTCGTGTCGATCGTGTCGGCACTATCACGGCAGCGTGTCCTTGGTGGCTGCGCCGATAATACGAGTGACGGCGTGACATAAACAGCCACGTCACTTTTACGAGCGTCATTCTGGGCAGGGCTTGATAGGCCCTTTTTGCGCGCACTTTGAAAATCGCGCGGAAGAACGCGAAAATTGAGCGAGTGACATCTAAAAAAAAGACATTACCTTTTAGCTATTTATTTAGATTGTTCTGGCCTCTACTAGCTATTGCCCTCAATACTGCAAATCCAACATGACCCCTAAAACCAGTAATTAAAAAGTCAATTAACAAGTTTTAGTTAATTAGTCAACTGAGCATTACGATTATCCCTTCACCTAATGTCAGTCTTGGATAGTAACGGGTTACTGTAACTTCGTTACTTTTTTGGTAACTTGTAACTGTAACTAGTTACTTTTTACAAATTTAACTTGTAACTGTAGCTCTATTACTTTTTCTGACGTAACGATGAAAGTAACGACGTTACTTTTGTCGTTACTTTCCAGTTTTTTTTTATGAATAATTTATCACTGAACGAGTACAATCTAGCTATTTCTTGCACTTCCCGAATTGCCTTTTCCGACATTTCGAGTGCCAAGTTCGCCTTGCACAAACTTGTGAATACGTTCTTTCTCGCGAGTCACGACCAAAATGTAGCCACGTGTAGATTTGATAAAAAAAAATCTAGTTATCTTTACGCACGCGCTTGTCCTTTGTGACTGAACACTTACATATTAATATCTTGAAGCACTATCTATGCAGCGGTTTTTCTTTTTTCTGGGCAAACGCTTTTTAATCGGGTGAATCAACCGTGACTCAACAATGCACGCGGAGGGCACCGCTAATGTTTCGTATTTTGATTTGCACCACTACTCCGACGTGGTGTCAACAGTTGAGGCAAAATTTACTGCTGTTTGCGCAGGGTTTGTTTCTGGCTTGCCGGGGACGAACTGAAGTATGTCCAGGGACTCTATGAACCCAGAGCAACCGTCAAAGAGCCACAAATGTGCTAGTGATACCAAGGATTGGGCATTTGTATTGGGTCCGCGTTTGTTCCAGTGCAATTGCTTCCAGCGCTGCAGTTGGGTGCCAGGGCAAGGACCTGTTCGCCACCAAACGAGGGAAACTTTCAGAAAATACATTCAAGAAGCAACTGCTGCTAGGTTACGATATAAACTAAAAAGCGCATTTTTTTTTTAAATTTTATGCAATAAAACATGGGTAGGGCGTTTTCTGGTTTCTTCTTAATTTTTTTGTTATAGAAAAATAACTTAAAAGTAACTGTAACTGTAACGAGTTACTCTTTTGTTGTGGTAACTGTAACGGTAACTTTGCTACTTTTTTTATGAAAGTAACTGTAACTGTAATGAATTACTTTTTAAAAGTAACTTACCCAAGATTGCCTAATGTCCCCGAGCCTGATGAATGCGTGCTGAAGACGGCACTCCTCTAGCTCTCACCCTTTTCTTTTCCTTCGTATGTTTGAGTTGAAATAAAGCACCTTGTATGGGTGTCTGATTTTTTATCCTTGTTCTTGCATCCTTCTTCCCTCCTCATGTGATTGGTTGGCCCCAGGCGTCGCGGTATAATTCCTCTGTTTCTATACTCAGGGACAGGTTTTTGTGGCAATCCGAAGGGAGGGGGAATGCGCCATCAAAGCAGCGTGCGCACAATCTTCCCTAGCATTGGCTGCGTTGCCACAGAAACGTGTCCGCGAGTTTAGAAATGGTTGCAATTAAGGCGGCATACGCGAAAATGACTGTCCAAACAAGACACTGCTATGCCGTGCGCGGCAAAAAGAGGCCTGCAAGCTTCTCGGGGAACGTGAACATTGCGGCACTTCCGTGCGTTTTCAGTAAGGACATCAACCACACAAACAGCAAGGCTTTCCTCCTCGCCTCCTCGCTGTCGTCTCCTCTCATTTCTTGTTTTCGGGAGACTGGGGTCTGACAAACAACGGCGGAAACCTTGACGACAGCCAGCAGAGCGCGTCAGTGGCCGTCCGGCCCCTCTGTCCGGCCCCACGTGGTGAGCACGCTTCAAGCCTCTGCACAAGTATGGAAGCGGGGGTTAACTTTCGCTCCGGTAGAAAAAGAAAAACACAAAAAAAAAAACAGCCCAGAGCGTGCCGGAACCGGGAGAAAAACTTCACTTCCGGTACAGCTCATGATGTGAACTGCAGAAAACGGATTCTGTTTGGACAGCCTTAAGGGCAATGGTTGTAACGGCTTGAAGCTGAGATTTAGCTGGTTCATAGTTGTTAAAGTGCCAGCTGAACGTTTTAAGGACACACACACAGAGACGAACAAGTTTCAGGTTGTGTGAAAACAAGTAAGGCAATGCTCTAAAACCGGGGTCACACTGGTTATACATCATACAAAAGACAGTCTGCATGAAGGTTGGAACACGAGTCACCAGGAGATCTGTGCTTTCAATGCCGCATGGAAACGAATTCGAGGAGAAACTTAGCAGGCGGAATTCGAACCGCGGATATTGAGGTGACTCGGGTTTGCACACTGTATTTTGTATGTTGTATGAGCAGTGCAACCCCGGCTTTAAGGATCACTTATCTTACTTTAACGATTGTCGGCTGATCTTGATGAAGGCGGATGCATGCGGAGCTTGGAAGAACCGGATGGACGGCGACACACTACTGAACTTTAAAGGGATACTGAATCGAAACTTAAAATATACAGGAAACACCTAGAGATAAGTCAAATGGAATCAGATAAACCTGTAATTGATAATCGCATAGTCATATTTCAAGCGGATGGCTGTATTTTTGGTTCTAAATGCCTGGATTTCGGCGAGCGCTTCAAAATCAGCCGTTGAACAGCGCGATGCATCTCGGGAGATCCGGCGTGGTCTTGACGTCATCATGCCTCGGAGGGCCAAGCGTACCGTAGTTATCAGTCCTGCCACTTGGTGGCGTTAGCGTGTTACAATCTCGCATAGTCGAAGTACCCGAGGGCTGTAGTAGCATATTGCGGAGCCGCTTCAAGTTGATGGTCGTCGACCAACGCGACGAGAGCGGTGGGTAGATGACATAAATAAGGACGAAGATGCCGCCACGCCGCTACATCACCAGGCCATGATGGCCGAGAAGCGATTCTGCCTAGAGTCGTATTTGTACGACCCATCTGTCTTGTCTTCGTCGTCCGCAACAGGTAACAGAGCTTATTCATAAAACGATCTTACAGCAAAACCTAAGAAAAGTTCTGTATTCACGAAGCGAAATTATCGCAAGTTTTTCGCACGCTACGATGAGATCCTACGACCACGCCTACGACAGCTACAAAGCTTTACGCACTTTTTGTGATCAAATTTACATCGCCGGCCACATCGCACGCTTACCTCGTCGCGACGACCAACATGCATTTCTATGTGCTCTCTGTGCGCGTCCCAACGAGAGAAAATAAGAAAAAAAAAGTAATTGAAACTGAACGCCGTGGCGGAGACAAACGCAAGAACCACGGATACCTAAAAAAGCTACAACGACAAGGACCCACCGGCCTAGCGACCACCAAAGACGCTAGGCTTAGCAAAACACTTCGACGATTCAGGGCAAGACCACTTGCACACGACCGGCTGGCTTGATGAATGGAATACGCCCACGCGACCTTTGTGGACCCTCCTCGTATGAATAGTTTGATACCTGACCTCTAATTTGGGGTAAGAAGGTCAGTCTTTCCCCTCGTCGTCCCTAGCTTGTTTTCAAATGCAGCGGTGACGAACGTTTCATCGAAAAAGGAGACACTCCTATAAATTCTATCTCCTTTTTTTGTGTGTGATCAAATAAACGCCATGTGAATTGCCTTCGCACCATGGGTACGTACACTTTTGTTTAGATTTCCATTTTATTTCGACATGATACGCCAACACATGTCGAGTTAGAGCAGTTTTTGGGAGCGACTCGATGCCGGTTCAATCTTTCTCTGCCGAGCGTCTCGTCAGCATCGAGTTGCGATTGTCTAGAGGCCCAGCGCTTCATATAATCTGTTGTAAAAGACCGTTCCCGAAGCGGCTACCGAGAATGCTGACACTCTTTTACTCGAAACGTATCTTCCTGGACGTTGGCTCTCTCCCGCATTCCCGAAAAGCGCCGCAGGGATTTGTTTACATGCGCGCCGCTTTGCAGAGCCGTACGGGCCGTCTCCTTTTAGCAACGATGGTAGTTGTGTTGACTTCTTAGCGATCGAGTTCGTTATCAGTTGCGGTCGACGAAGGCAGCTATCTCGTAATCAGGAAAGGTGGGCATGCGGGCCCGTTTCAACAGACATTTCGTAGCGTGAATATTACATCGCACGTACACAATCCCAAACCATCCCAAAGAAGTGTTGCCGGAAAGTCCACCCGATACTAAAACGAACGGTGGTCAACTCTGCTGTTGCTTTCTTCACCAAAGCGCCTCAGTACTACGTTCAGGCCTAAGTAATGCCTATGAGTGACCGTACTTCCCGTCGTGGCGCTGCTCTTACGGGCATGTGGTCGTCACGACATTCCATCGAAGCTTCCCAGACATCCACGAGGTGGTTTTTGGATATCGTTTTATTGCTTAAAATTCGTTTTCTCGCGTTATCCTACGGAATATTGGTATTGGTGAAGTCCTATTTTAACCCTCTTTATGCTTAAAGGACACATGCAAAGGAAAAAAACATTTTTTTTAGACAGCTTAGATGGAAAAAGGATGTCATAAAACGATTTTACAACGAAGAAACAAAATTTTTAGAGCTATATTTACGGCGCTATACGAATTTGTAGTTGGCGCTCGCGGGAGCCGCTGCTGGTCACGTGGTAGGCCCGCGCGCCGCCGCGCTGCGTCGCCGCCGCACGCTGAGCGTTGTGCGAACGCCGCTTCAACGCGTTTCTCCAAGCCGCCGTCGCCGCCGCCGCACAAGTTCGTCTGCTTCGGGGCGCCGCCGCCGTCGTCTGACCGGCGCACAGGTCTATCACGTCTGCTTGCGCTTTTTCAGGAGTTTCCTTTGGGCTCTAAAAGTTACTTATTCGTCTTGGTTTTTTGTTATACTTCAAACAAAGATGAATAAGTTACTTTTAGAGGCCATAGGAAGCTTCCGAAAGAGCGCAAGCACCACGTGATAAATAAAGACCAGTCACGTGATAAATACAGACCACTTTTCCGCGGTGCCCGCGGGCGCCAACTACAAAATCGTTTTGCGCCGTAAATATAGCTCTAAAAATTTTTTTTCTTCGTTGTAAAATCGTTTTATGGCGTCCTTTTTCCATCTAAGCCGTTTAAAAGAAATGTTTTTTTTCCTTTGCATGTGTCCTTTAAGCAAAGAGATGGGCTCTAGAGTGTGGTTTCCGTACCCCCTTAAATGAAATCTGGCATTATCCACTGGTACTCAAGGAACTATTCTATCGAACAATGAGACCAATCGTCTTGAATATCGGTTTGAGACGATTTGGGGCATTCCAAGGGGCAATGACTCACCAGGTCGCGCTCACGTGTGTTTCTTGACGTCAACATTTCTAGTGTTCATATGAATTGTTACTCCACAGATTTGTTCACAGCTACACATGCTACTAACGATCTAAATGTACTTACCTCGTTCCATGGTAAAAGATCTCCGCCTTTCGAGGAGTTTTATACACTCCCTGAGCGCCAATTTTTTTTTTTTTTTTTTTTTTTACTTATAGGCAGCATTATAGGCGAAAAAATCAAGAAAATAAAAAAATGGTTTTTCGGCCGATGTAAATAAACTACGCATTGCAAAAAACGAGTACTCCTTCAGAATATAACCATTGGTCAGTCAGTCAGTCAGTCAATCAATGCTAATCAAAGGGCAGGATGCGGAAGTTTGAGGACTTGAGGTTACCTGGATCAAACGATAAAAGGGAAAGTCGATATGTCTCCATATACCGACGCCTCGCTAAGTGTAATTTTGTCAGCACAAGAAATGACATGGTGGGCGCCTGTGGAATTAATTTAATATAACTAACCTGTCAGCGAGACAAAAAAATTAATATTAGAGAGTTTTAGAATAGGGGGCCCCAATGCTTGCGGGCCCGAAAGAAGTAGAGGCCCACCACTGCACATGCGCCGAACCCGAACTCCGTTTTGGTTTCTGGGTTGGCGCTCGGCCCTAACGCAAAATTCGAGAAATTGCGTGGGACCCCTATCGCCCCCATGTAAATATATGCACTTGCTTGGGGTCGGGTTGCGTCGGCAAACATGGCGGCGCCCTTTCCGCTCGCTTCGGAGCAAATTCGTCATGGTAGCAGTATTAGCCACTTCCATTGCCAGTGAATGGTGCAGCCGGGTTTCGCCTCGCTTTATCTCGCTCAAGTCATGAAAGAATGAGTGGTGCACGCTTCATTTTAAAGATCGTCTCTTATTGTGGCCTTTCCTAAGCCTAAAGAGAAGCGGTGAGCGTTGCCATGGCAACTGGTCGCTACTCCGAGGCTCCGAGTGGCTTTCGTTCGTGGCCACGCTACCTGTAGCTTAAAAGCAGGTCTATACCAAAGGTTCAAAGTGGCTCCAGCTCAGATCTAAATAGAGCGGCTGCTCGCAGAGTATGCTCGCTCGAGTTCGTCTAAGTTTAGGCATAGTTGAAGGCTTAAATCTTCGGCGACATACGGTGAACGCGCAAACGAACGGCCAAAAAATCCGAGAACGAGCGCCAAATTAGAGCGCCACGGACTGGATTGTTCTGGCTGAATACAGCCAACAACATTTATACTGATTTTAGATTGTCTCTTGTTTTAGCCAGCTTGATTTCGATTTACCTAAACTACTATTTGTAAACAAAAAGTACTCGATAAGCGTATATGTTTTACATCTATTCGTTTTTTTTTTTTTTTTTTTTATATTCTTACTCTGGTTAGCCACATAGGCGCGGCAAACGGGAAACGTGCGCGCGGCGCGCTGCGTTGCAAACCCCCTATTCTACAAGCCGTCGACGTCAACCGTGTTGCGTTTGGGTCCCCCAATTTCTCAGGGGAACCCAAACGTCGGGGCCCCCTATTCTAAAACTCTCTATTGTCTTCTTTGCTGACACGCTTGTTCGACTGAAATAAATGTCACAGGCGCACAAAGTGTCAAATTGCCGCGGATGGAAACGAATCGACAATAATAACACTGAAAGTTTAGGTTTTGTCGGCAAACGTGTGCCAGAAACAAAAGAAAGAACGAGCGTCGAGAAAAGAACAGCAAGTGTTGAGGTGTCGGCGTGAAACTGGCTAGCGTTGAGGGTGAGAGTCGTCGTCGGGAGAGTGAGTCGGCAAGGCCACGCTGGGCTTCTTATCTAGTACACTTGCTATCTCGAACATTCCACTTAGAATGTTCGAGCATCGAACACTCGGGAGACTGACTCTTCAAGGTCACCTTTATCTATTACACACAGTATCTCGAACATTCAGTCTAGAATGTTCAAGCGTCGAACATTTGGGGTAAGAGTAAGCACGAATCTTCTTGAAGTGCCTTCATGCGGAAAAGTAGCGCCATCCTTTGAAGAATGCCGCCTGCTATCTTTGCCCGATTCAGGCGGCACTACAGTCTATGCGCGTGTGTAAAAAAGCAAAACATGAAGATAAAAGGCGTGCGCGTCAGAGGAAGAGGGAGAAGGAATGCCTATACTGTCAGAGTGCAGTGCATGCTATGAGATCATGCCGCCGATCAAATAACGCTGACTGTGCAACGTCACGGCTTTCATCGTCTTTCTTTGAGCCAATCCTTCGAAGCTGGTAGACCGTGACAGTGCGCTTTTAGCCTGTGTGTACGTATTTGCGCGTGTATTTCAGCCTTTGAGGGCTCTCTGACTCAAGCATAGGAAGGCCGTCTGCTATCTTGGCCTGATCCAGGCGGCACTACAGTCGATGCGCGGGTGTAAAAAAGCAAAACATAAAGATAAAAGGTGTGCGCGTTAGAGGAGGAGGGAGAAGGTGGCGCTACCTTTCTTATTCAGGGGCGTTATCCCGAAGCTGAGATAGGCCTTCCCTCTAAGGTCATGCAAGCGGCAGTATGTTCTTTTGACGAAATTAGGCATAGGTTGACGACGGCTCAAAGACAAATTTCATCTTTCCTTTTTTTATCTTTTGATGGAGGTATGGTGGATGGATGTTCTCAAACTTTCTCATCCAATCCCCACCGCTAGCATCACATTATGACGGAATCTCTGCTTTCTGCAATGCGTAGTTCATTTATGCTGGCGAAAGGCCGGGCTTGATTTTTTCTGTCAAACCTACTTGTGCTTTCTAACCCCGAGATTGGACAATATTCACTGGTGGAGGTTACGGAATCTTTCTTTGTCACCTGTCACCATAGCGCCACGTGGGCGGCCGTTGGACGGGACACTGGTCCAAGCAGAAGCATAGCTGAAATGTCCCCATCGTGTAAAATATTCCCACAGAAAACTCGCGAAATTTTCTGCTTGAATTCCAATCGGCGGCAGCAAGGAAATGGTAATTTGACGGGACCTTGAGCTAGCAACACTCCTGAATAAAATCTATCGCGCGTGGCAGCTGTACAAGAAGGTGTCGATGCGCGTGCTCGAAGACGTGACCTGCGTTCAAGGCCACGTCCGGGCGACAGCACGCTTCGTGGATAGGAAGGTCAGGAGCAATCGGAACACTTCATTTGCCTCGCGTTTTTGATATCCAAGGTGTTTTCTTTCTTTTTTTTTAGCTTAACAGATTTGTATAAAAAAGCCGTAAAAGTTACACTAATGCGATTTGTGTGGATGAGTTATATGGCCAGATAGACATAATGTAAGGGGCTAGTCGTAAGGATCAGTTGGCACATTAGTGCAGAAATAGTGCAACCAGCCTCTGCTGCGTCGCGCGATAACAGCGCAGCAGAGGTTAGTTGCACTATTTCTACACGAGGCGCGGTGCTGTCGGGGCCGAGATGCGCTCCGATAGCAAACCGAAATTTAAAAACCCATCATCGAATTTGTGCGGTTTTTCAGAAAGCCGTAAAACGCCGCGCGCGCCTTCTAACGTTCTGCAATTTGTTGATTTAGTGTTTTTTCAATGATGCTGAGCAATTTTATAATTGAAACCATGCCCTTAAACACAATATTAAAAGTTAATTACGCAAAAATAATTAACCATCCAATTATCTCGGACTTTGATCATTTTCATAAACAGGCCCCTGGCCTAGGACCAAAACGACACAAGTCTTTTTGTTGCGACGCGTAGTTTTCGCAATATCGAATTTGTCCACCTTTCGTGAAACATCCTGTATATATATAATGTCAAATCTCGTTAATTCAAGCTCGAAGGGTACCAACAATTTGTTTGAATAAAGCAAAGTTTGAATTATCGGGAGTATCCCCCCAACGAGACACATAGGATGGGACCTGCGTGTTAGTTTGAATTATCCGCAAGTTTCAATTAAGAGTTTGAATTAAGTAGATTCGACTGTGTGCGCGCCTGTATGTATGTGTGTGTGTGTATGTATGTACGTGTATGTATGTGTGTATGTGTGTATATATGTGTGTATCTGTGTGTATGTGTGTGTGTATGTGTGTGTGTTTTTTTGTTTGCGCGCGCCTTTTGGGGCAGCTTATTTTATCCCCACTTTAGGTTCATTGCCTTTCTGTATAGATCTTCGAAGCACACTTTAAAAATACCCGCGTTTTTTATACGCCCTTTATATATCTTAAACGTCCAAATCAAACACAACCTCCTTCCGTGCGTTGCCTTTTTAGGTCCGACTGCCGCCGTCGCCAGGATTTTTGCAATCAAGCAAAGCCAAAAGTGAATCCTCACGGCACTTTTTGCTTCTGCGGGTTTGCAATTTCCGACTAAACCGATCGGGCAAGGAAAAAAAACGCAGGATCGCAGCTTATTATTATTTCGCTCGATTTGGCTTAGCCGTAAAAAGGAAGCGCACAAAGACGATGAACATGTACCCCGCTTAAGGCGGACCTAAGCGGAGTACAGGTGACTGAGAGTCACAGTCGCCCTGTGAAGATTTCAGCTCTGCGGGCCCAAAGGACCGCCATGTTCGCAAAAACAGCCTTATTTTAAAGAGTTCCTGACGCTCATAAAAATGCTTCTTTTTCGCGCACAAGGCGATTTTACTGGGCTGCCAAAGCACGACTAAAGAACATTTGCTATAAACGTAATCGCGTAGATTTTTTTTTTTTTTTTTTAGGAGAACGAAAGAGTTTGACCCGCAATCAAAGCGTCTACGCTTGAAAGTTTGGCGTCAGGCGTTTAAGACTGGAGATCCCCAATAGCACATTGACTAGCACTCTAACGGTTTATAGACGCGAAAAGAAAAGAGAAAATTAACCACCTCGATCCTGCGTATAAAACGTTGCGCAAAATGCGGACTTGAGGGACTGGTATAATAATAATTATGTTGCACGTACGACGAGAAATTAGCCGGTGCAGTACAAACCGCTAGCCTGGGGGTCCTTGACGTGCGCCACGCAGTGGTGATACACGAACGCATGCCGGTGCGATGCTCATTTAAATCGAAAAAGGGCAAAGGTGGGGATGAAACCCGGGATCCATGGGTTCTACCATGGCCTCCTCCATACTTACAAAGCCTGGCAGTTGGACGACGGAGCCATAGAGTGCCCGGTCGCAGATTTGGAGGGCGAGGATCTGGTAGCACAGAGCATATGTAGAGCCTCGGGTTGTTCTAGACTTGACTCGGAAGTTAAAATGGTCTGGGACGGTTGGTGAGAACACTAACGTTTTATTGCTTAAAATAGGGCCCAATTTAGAATAATGTTGAAGACGCGGTGTCGGCGTCTGTCCAGGCCGCTGGTCCCAAGTCGTCTCGTCTCCTTTTTAAACCCTCGTGCCGGGGGTTATCTCGCCGTGGCGTGAAGTGGTGCAACCGCGAGGCCATACGTCAGTTAGATGAGGCAGCAGTATTCGCAGTGCTATGGTCATATGGCCAGGATATTATTTAATGTTGCGCAATGGATGTGGCGCGGAACTTGCGTAAGCGTGCGGCAACATCCGCCGACGACGCAGCACTGGAGCCGGGTAAGGTAACCCGAAGCTCTCAGTGGCCGCTCGGTCGAGCGGAGAAACGTTCTCTCGGGAGCCACTGTTTCCTGTTTCGGTGCGTGCGTATGTGACCACAGTACTCCCTCCCCAGAGAGTATGCGAACGTTTAGATACTTCCGTTATCCGAGCCTATGCTTTCGTCTCGCCGCGAGAGTGCGAGTGAGGCGTGTAGCAGGTGTCGGAGGAGACGCGATGCCCAAGCGCTGTGGCCAGTGCACCTAGTGGCCAGACCGTATCTGGATCTTTGATTGCTGCGGGTCCGGGGCGATGATCTGTGGGTGGTCTGGTAAAATAAAAAGAGAGAAGGTCGGCGCGAACGTACCTGAGCACCGTACATCAAAGACCCATTTCTCGGGGAACCTGGTCGTCAGCGCACAGCTTTTGCAGCGGCGAGGACCCGAAACACACTCGTTCGCTCGGGAGAAGTGTGTTTTGGCGTCTCGCCGCAGCGGGGCGCCAGTCACGTGGCCCTCCTCTCATTCGTTGTCTGCCGCTCCACCTTTCCCGTTTCGGCGGCCGTTTCTCGTCGCGATCTGCCAGGCTATGCCAGTATATAGAAGGGTATGGTTCTGCAGTCGAGCTTTCGCTCCACGTGCTCCAAGCTGAGGCACATACGCTAATCCACTCGTATTTAGGGCGCGCTGGTCCCGTGGCACGAACCCAACTCACGGCGTGGTGTCAGGTGACACTGGGACGTCACAGGCGGTTACAAGACGTTACAGTGTCACCTGAGATCAAGTGATGTCATGTGTGACACCGCGGTGTTATGCGACGCTTGGACGTCAACTTACCTGGTCAGGTTACGCTGTTACATCATGGTGTCGCTCGACATGGTGGTTTAAAGTTACGTGATCGCTATAGCCGACGATGTGACGTCCTTTGCGTGGTGGTGTCACGTAACATCCTAACGTCACGTAACCACGTAATTCATAGTGGCAACAACCACGTGACCATACGTCTCATAGGTACGGGACGCCCGTGTTATCGTATTTTCGTTGCAACTCAATGTGATTCTCTAGACTTCGAAACTAAAGGCCTTTAACAAAACTGGTCGTGGGATGGAGTCATCTAAAGTAACTTAGATTGCTTCGCTCCTTGTAAGTATCGTGTTCCTGGCGATTGCGCGTCAGCCTTTTAAAGGGAAGGTAGAAACATTCTTCGGCAAAAGAGGGTATGAGATGAATTCTAAAGAATTTTTTATTCCGTGAATTTGGATATTACGGTCGTTTTCTTCGCAGACTTAGCTAAACGCGAGAATGCACGAAAAACCTCCGATCAATCGTTACGTCATGCTAGGATCTTTCGGCAGCCAAGCGCGTGTCGCTCGTATCGGCAGCGCGTGCCAATATCAAGTTTTCCGGGTATAATCCTCCGCATTGACACAAACTTTACTAGATTACCTAAGTTGTGGAACTCCCGCGGAGGGGGGCACCTCCCCGGTTGAGCAGCGATCTAGATTTTCGTTTCATAATTCTGTGTTCTGCAGAGCAGAGCAGGAACACCATGTAGATGATGTGCTTCGAAAAATACCATACGGTTCAAATGAGATGCGAACAGTTACGTAACTTCGAGCCCACCACCGGCTCAGCTTCAAGGCTAGCGTTGTGCTTGGCGTCGTTCAAACACATCGAAGTAGGACGCACAACCTCGCAGCGCCCTACTCCGATGTGTCTGAACCTCGCCAAGAACAACGCCATGTGTGAGGCTGCGCCGGTGGTGGGCTCGAAGTTCCGTCACTGTTCGCATTTCATTTGAACCGGATGGTACGTGTTCCATAGAACACACTGCAGTCAGGCACGTAGCCAGGGGGAAGCATGGGGCCCGCCCCCCCCCCCCCCGGAAATCTTCCATTTTGCTGGGACTTCCTCTCCCCCCTCGCCCTCATACAGCATTTTGTCATGGGCGGGCCCCCCCCCCCCCCCCCCCAAACCAAAATCCTGGCTACGTGCCTGACTGCAGTTATCCACCCTGGCGCGTCGAACGGCGGGAGGCAAGCAGTGGGGGCAAGAGGGGAAGGGGGGGGGGGGGGCGGTACCGCTCGTGCAAGCAGCGTCAATGAGCAGTTCCTTAACTGACTGATACCCCATTGACACGGTTAACATAAAGGTACCTTTAACATAGGTCCCTTTGCTATCGGCGAATCAGCCCGTGCTCTTGGGTCGCGAGCACACGCCACGACCGGAAGATCGTTAATTGACTGGCCGCGGAGAATAAAGATCCCTTAGCTAAAGGTACCTTGACGGTTGTGTGAATGGGGTATTACACCAGTCGGGACGCCTTTTTCTGACCTTTTTTGAAAATAACAAAAGTGCGCGTGCATAGCTTTGGAAGGCGCTGTAGATGCGCGAGAGCGGAGATTCCAGAAACTCTGGATATGACTGGTATTTTCTGGTACTTTGAAAACGATTTTCTGCAGCCTCTGTGCACCATATTAAAAATAATCTCGATATTCGTGACCCTTGAGGCCAAATGAAGACGATTTAAGTGTTTTTTCTCAAATACAGAACCGCATCAGTTTCTCTTCAACACGAAATGTGCTCAAGGGCTGAATTTAATGCTAAAAGCGTTAAAAGAGAAACCGTTGCACAAAGGCCAAGGAAACAAAAAGCATACATAGCCGCCCATAGCATAAAACGCATAAGCATAAAAACCACATAGAAGGCATTCTTAGTCACCATTCATCGTAATTAGTGAGATTTACTAAGCGGCATAGTGGGAATCGAACCACAGATCGTACGATTCGCAGTCCGTCGCCTTTGCTTAGTGCAACGAAGGGTCGAACGAGAGTGCAAGCAGCGCAAACAGCTAGACTAATGGTGAATTCCACTCGTAGATCTGGAGCGCTTTCCAAAATCCGCGAGGGAGGCAAAATTCCGCTCCGTGGTACCCGCTCCGAATCGACGAGGGGAAAATAAATTTGCGTTTTTGGAGCGACCTCCCCCACACCCCTCCCCACCCCTTCTCCCTCCGCCGTACAAAATGGCCGCTGCTCGAACTTGACCAGCCCACCAACGCCTCAGCCGGCTGATCTTTCTGACGACCAGTGACAAATGTCACTGCTTAGCTGCAGAAAGAACACGCGACACAGGCCGGGCGAAATTATACGTACCACGGTGCCCATGTCACAAATAACGAAGATGTCCGCGTTCGGCACCGTCACATACCTTTCGGCCGCCTCGAAGCGGCGGGACACGGACAGCGATTGCCAGCGGTGGAGTTCAGATTTGTAGTACGACTTTAATAAACCCAGACGTAACAAACCATCACTTTCGTAGTCGTTGCCTAACTTGCTTTATTTCACTTGCTTTATTTCACGGGAAAACGCCGACGGAATGCAGTGTAAAAAGGTAAACAATCACTGGCTGCAGAATGAATAGGCCTAACCTTGCGTCTGCCTCCGGCTTTTCTGTCGGTTTTTTTTTTTTTTTTCTCGTTTTTCCTTTTACGATCACAGATGTCAGCGCTTACGATTTGCCACACTCCACATTCCCGGCTTTTTATCCCTGATCTACGCGAGGTAGAAGCGTTCGAGCCGTCACAATCCAGAGTAAACAACCGACGCACCCGAACAGAACCAACTCCACGACCCGGCTGTGGCCCGACCGGCCCGCCGATCTCTCCAACCTCGCCGCGCATGCGCACCGCGGATTTAGACGGAAATCACGTGGGCCGCTCTGTCAACTTCCGGAGAGGTCTGTGAGATCCCCCAGAGCAAGTTCGGCAGAGTTTGGGGCGCTCCGTGGAGCGGGCGCTGCCAGAGATCTACGAGCGGAAGATGACCAACTCGAGCCAGATCTGCGAGCGGAATATGCGCGCTCCAAATGGAGCGCTTTTGGAGCGCTCGAGATCTGCGAGCGGAATTCACCATAAGTGTAGCTCACGGGAGCCTGCAGGCGACTATCGGTGTATGCAGCTGGCCCCCGAATTTCGCTTCTTTATTATGCAGCTGGCTCCCGAATAAGGAAGTGTAGCACAGATGGGCTTACAGAAGACAGCTTTGCAAACTGTTAAGTACTCCAAATATCCAGTGTGCAAGATGTGACTTGTTCGAGTCATTTTCTAGCAACTCTTGAAGCAGCCAAAAATTCATTGCGGAGCAGAAAGAATAACGTTTGGAGCACGAGCATATACTTACTGAGAATACTGTAACATTCGAGTGTTTGAAAGTCGAACCAAAAGACAATGCCTTCTCTGCTTTCTCGCTCCTGTGCGAGGAACTATACGTGGATGCGCTGAGAAATACCAGACACGTCAAGCGGAACGTTGTAACAAAGCCTTTTTTTACGGCACACTGCAACAGTCAGTTTTGAAACACGCGTTGATTGTTGAGTACTTGTTAATGCTTGTTTTAGCTATGAAATCAAAAGCAAGCAATTTTATATCACTGAAATAACGTAAAAACTTTATAATTTTGAGTACCCAATAGAGTGTTTTGTCTAAGTTCTGAAATTGCGATCAAAGTGTGCAATTTTTGATTAAATTAAAAAGCTATAGAGAGCATTTTGGATGAAGGAATTTGGGAAGATGTAAAATTAAGATGTGGTCGATGAACATACACTTTCCTAAAAATAATTACTGAACCCTTTAAATTCATTTGCAAGTTTTCATTTGGTCAATTATAAAACTTATAGAGCTTTAGTTAAAACATGATCGAATGTGCCTTCGAACAGTTGGAGGCCAAAAGGGGCTAACTAGACGAATTTTTTTTTTAATTATCATTTAAGCCTGCGGTTCAGCATAGCTACACCTCGTCGAGGTCATTTAGAAGCGTTTTCGCCATTATCTAGTAACCGTTCTTGCCTTAAATATTTAATTTTAGAACAAAACGCCACGCGTGAGGCACGCGACTTGTCAGGAAATCGCAGTCAACCATATTTGTGATTGACTGCGATTTTTTTTTTCTTTTAATTTTGTTTAAAGAAGTAATTTTATATCAGCGTTCATCTTCCATTTTTATGTATTTTTAATATTTTATTTTTGAATGCCCGACGCGTTCCATTTTACCCTTACATTCCGGAGTTGTACTTTGTCACTCGGCATGTCGCTGCACTGCAGCGATGCTCACTCTAAAAAAAAACAAAAAAACGTGCGTTTACTTTCCCGCACAACACTGGGAGAGCCAATCAGTGCAACTTACGGAGGCAGCTCAGCGAGTGACGATGCCGAAACATATGTTTAGACCAAAAAACGCAGTCTGAGTTGTGACATTCAGCAATGCTTAGTGTCACAACTCAGACTGCGTTTTTTGGTCTAAACAGATGTTTCGGCGTCGTCATTCCCTAAGCTGCCTCCGTAAGTTGCGCTGATTGGCTCTCCGAGTGTTGTGCGGTAAAGTAGGCGCATGGGCTTTTCTTTTTTTTGCAGTGCGAGCTACGCAGAATATTAATGGGTACTTCACAAATGTGGCTTCGCCGCAGCGCTGCAGAGTGCGGTGTGAAGCGCACTCAATGGAGCTAGCGCACCCGCGCGAGAGCAGGCCACAAACAGGAGAACTACTGCGGAACTTCCGAGTTCCGAGTGCTGTCTGTGTTGAATAAAAAAAATATTACTTCGGACAACACGTTACTGAAAACAATAATCGATATTAATAAAAAAAATTGTATGGCATACTGTTAGGCAATTGTGTTGGTTACTTTAAACGTTCTCGCAACGCACACGTTTAGCGATCCTCTGAGCCTGCGTTCCCAAGGTATGGGGAATGACGGGCTGCGGCCGGTCACGTGTCAATTTTTCTAGCTACATTCATGAAGGAAACTAAATTTATGTGTGGGTCACGTGACGTCAATTTTCCGATAAATCTAGCGGGGAAACGGTAGGTCACGTTACGTCGTGTCACGTGACGTCAGTGTTTCCGCGAAATATGCGGTGAAACTGAATTCGCTCTGAGGTCACGTGAAGTCAATTTTCCCGCTAGATCTAACGGGTGAAACTGAATTTTTGTATAGGTCGCGTGATACGAAGTCGTGTGACATCAGTTTTCCCCCTAAACCTAGCGGGGAAACTGAATTGGTGTTGAGGTCATGCGACGTCAATTTTCCCTCTAAATCTAGCGAGGAAACGGAAGTCATCTGATGTCACAGGTCACGGCTTCACGAATGGCATGCTCGTGTTATTAGTATCGTACACACTTCCGCTTTGTGGGGACCGTTGGCCGCCCTGCCCTGATGGCCGCCATAAAAGTCACTGAACGCTTGGCCACCTTGCCGAGAGCCCGTCCTAGTGAGCCTCCCTCTTCGCTCTCTCCCGGGGGACATTTCACGTCCCCAGCTCATCTGGGAACACCTGTTTGTTTTGAGTGATGACGACGCTCGCTAGGGAAGTTGGTTTTTGCGCGTTCCCGACTTGGTGAACAAGGGCACTCCTCCCGCGGAAGCGACAGGAGACGGACTTGTCGTGAGGGTGGTCCTTCGCTCACTCTGAACTGCGCTCTCGTGATGGTGTCGACAAGGCGAGCCTTTCCACCTGATTTTTTCGACACGGGGATTAGGGGACAGTCTGCCTTGGCGCTTCAATAAACACCGCTAGACCAAGTTCTGTTGTGGTGCGGGCTCCCTTTTGGAGAAGAAATCATGGGTGGGGCTGACGTTTGACCCCGCCCGTACCGGTGTTCTCGAGAGAAAGTGGCAAGGTGTGAAAGTAGGTTTGGCGTCTCCTGCTTAGATACTGCAGCTGAACTCCTTTGGTTACTACCATTACTGGCAATTCCAGAGTATTTAAAGGGGCTCTGCACCAATATTGGGTAGGAATGTTTCTCACTTTAGACAAAATTACCGGCAATAGTGGGACCAAAATATACTCGCACGCAACGCCACTGACGAAGAAGTTTTTTTTGTCGCTGCCTAAATTCAGGAATAAAAGCGGACGTTCTTGTTTTTTAGCCTCTCTTTTCCAAATCTTGACGAGGAAGTTGTGGGATCCCATTGTTGGCGTCGTCCACAACGCAATTCCCAAGATCTTGTTATCAAGCTTCGCGATCCCCGTTGTGACGGTATTTAAATGCAGATAACGCGGCGTACACCGGCAGCAAGCACTACTTGAGCACTCGATTTGGGCTCGTGGCAATCGATGCCTCGGCGTACATTCAGCTAGTATAGTTCGTGCCCAATCGCCGCAATGACGGGAACATTCGAACCTTACCAAGTTTGGAACTCGGCGCGTGTGCTTTGCCAAACCCAGCGCGTGGCTATAATAAACGTTCGCGGCAAATATCATCGCCTCCAGATCACGTGTCCACATGTTCTTCTGGCTTTGAGGGTGTTGAACGCCCATCATGATCGCACAATTCGTTCTATCGGCAATTGGTCACGCATCGATGATAAGACGCTCGGGATTATGTGCGCCCTGCGTTCCTCGAGCTGTCCGTTACTTTACGCACCTTTACTGCCACCAGCAAGCCGCCAATTTAAACCGCCTACACGGGATGAAAGAGCCGAGCGTCTGAACCAAGCATCTTGGAATGTCATCGTACACTGCGACCTTACTTTACCCGTCACTGTGTTATTTCGCACACCGCTGCAATGGAAGGTCTTAGTTCCACGTTACGACGTGTTTCCGACTAATTTAATTTCCGAACTTTGTAATGATGCCCAGATGTTGGCCTATAGTTCAGGGGCGTGGCTTATTGTGCCCACTTTTCGTGAATGGCCCTTTGGCAATCTTATCGGCTAATGCTGTAGTCTCATTGGCTGCGGCGCGAGAAGAAGATGGCTCCTCACATCCTGCTTCTTTTTTAATCTGTCACTGATTATAGAACCTCGGAGTCGTTATATTGCAATATTTGTGTTCCTAATGTCGCGTGGCTTCTTTGGCCTGATGTTTATTCTCTGTTTAGCGCAGTGTTTTATCATAAAGCAAAGTTTTGCTATAACGTGGGACTGTAACGATATCTGGTGAACAAAACATCTTTTTTCCGATATCGCGGTAGACGTACTCTCGACGGACGAGGATTTCGAACACCTTTATATTTGAAGCTTTCGAAGCATTCACGAATGAAGGCCTTCGTACTTGAAGGCCTCGAAGTAAAGGACTTCAGGTATGGAGGCCCTCATACGTGAAGCACAACCCGCGGCTCAAGCTGACTTGCCAATCGCACGAGTGGAAACAGGGCTGATTTGAGTTAAAATGCCAGCCTGAAGAGGTCCTTTTCCGGAGGCTTAAGCATTCGGCAGTTACTTGAATACGAAACAACTCACGCACATTTTGAAAAAAAGTTGTGGAATATGTAGATGAAAAACGGATGTCGGCACATTTTGTTAGGAACGTAGTGGAGGGGGAAGAAAGCGGTGAAGACTGAGGTCATGCGACGTTCATGCCCTAAGCTTGGGCAGACGCTCGGAAGCCAACTATTGATCAGAAAGGAATGTCCTATATATATTAGATGCAGTAAATATTCTTATTTCAGAATCCGTAACCAGCCTCTTAGGGCTGGTTACAAATTGAACAGTGAATAGGATGTATGTCATAGAAAATTTACAATGAGATTGAAGAAACAAATATAATGCGTGATGCATTGAGCTATGCTCTTATACAATTGACAAAAGTGTAAGCGAGGAAAGATAAGATTACACAGTAAAGGCACAACCATAATCGTGCAGCAAGTAGTACTGAAATGAGAATCTAATAAATAACGAAATATAAAATAAACGCGAACAAGAAACTCAATGTATATCTTCTTAGGATTAAAATGGAAGGAGTATTTCTTGCACTCGGTAGGATATAATCATTGGGCCCTTGATAGTTCACACTGTGCAGTTACTCAGTCAGGCCTTATTGCAACATCCGTGCTGAGCACTATCACATATGTTGGCTGGTTGTAATTGGGCAGACAAAGCAGATCTAACTGTGTCCTGATGGCGCCTTCATAAGCCAGGTTGCAGTTCTAAATCTGCATTCACACGGTGCGTTTTGCTTGCAAATTCCCAGTTGCGACGTCGCTCGTGCGGCCAAACAATCGTGGGGGAAGCTGCGGCGATCAGCGTCGCAGCAGCAAAATTGCGAGGAAATTCCACCACATGGAATCAGGCTTAACTGCCTCTAATGTTTTGTTGATTAGTTTCCTTGGTCCCTACTCCACTCGCTACAGGAGATGCAGCCGGAGAAATGCTTCGTGCGCGAACGGCCGACGATGGGAGTCCCAAAGGCTCTGCCAAGCAGATAATCATAGAACGGACGGATCTTAATAGTATTGCGCGTATTATGTGCGAAAAGACACAATCTATTGATTGTAATGTCAGTGTCGGGCATAGATGAATAGGCTTCTTTACAAGGTCACGCTTACCTGGTTGGTTCATCGGAAAACACTGCAATATAGGGAAACTCTATAAAACCATCAACTCGTGCAACAAAACTGTCTAAGGGCGTGCACGTATAGTTGCGTTGATAATCGCAGCACAGTTCATGATGTAGAACGTACTTCACACACCTACCAGGTCAGAAGCGTATAGCGCGCCCCAACTGTGCAGCCTTTTCCTTTCAACATTGCTTGCGCGCCAAAGGCCGCTAAGTAAACTTGTCGCGATCATCCAGCGCCCAGCTGGGTGTCCCTCTGGCTATGGTGCCTGGAGCGCGTCTCCGACCGGCGTGCCTACCACGTCTTCAAAAGTGATCTCTCGATTTCCCCGCATGACGTCATGAAAGTGTCATGCTGTTGCCTGCCGCGAGCTGGCTACGGCTGACGCCGTTCTGCTGCGGGTCAATCTGCTGTCAGTTTACGGAAACCAAAGCAGACGCGAGATGGGACGCTGCGACGTCAGTTACCCTGGCGCCCTTTTTCGCGAACATTTCTACGCCCAACCGCCAGGGTCGCGACATCCGAGAACACGACACGCCGCCTCCTCGGGCGGAATTTATCGCCACTTCGGTACCACTTTTGATGCTCAACGCACCACTAAACGCACCTGTCGAAAACGCGTTCCAGGCAACGCGGAGTGCAAGTTCGTCTGCTTCTTGCACAGGGGCTGTGAATATGTCAGAACGCCGAGCTCTTAATGGCTGATAAAAAAGAAAAATGAGATCGGCCTCAAAGCATCTAGCATTGAGGCCTGCCAACTACCCGTCCAATCAAATCCAATCAGAACACGGCGTCGTTCCGACGTCACCGCAGCCCCTGCGCAAGAAACAGACGATTTGATCTCCGAATCCCATCACCTAGAAGAGATAAGGCCTACGCATGACGTCATCAAACTGGAGGCAAGGTGGCGCAAGCTAGGTGGCACTGGGGAAATGCATTGGTTGTGACGTTTGGTAAAAAAAGCTCGGGCCTTGTATCCTAAACGTTATTGTTCCAGGCACCGTACTCCGGCGGTGTCCGGCGGTGCTAACGGGGTGAACGCGGTCTCTTCGGCAGCACCCGGCGAGCTGGGCCTGGTCCCGGAGTGGCAAGCGGTGCACTTCCGCTTCTCGGAGAGCGTGCAGAACCTGCACGTGGCCAAGGCCCACCTGTGGGTCTTTGTGTCCTCCAACCAGTCCTTATCCGGGGCCGCCTGGGTCACGCTGTACCAGGTCGCCAGGGACGCCGTCCGGGGACCCCATCTGGTCAAGGTGAGCAGGGAGCTGAGCTCGAGGCTTGTCTCCGCCCACGCGTGCATGCAACGGCTTGGATTAAGCCACCGTCACCCTGCTGGTGCAAAAGACATTCGCTGCAGGCCTGATGACAGAAGTATATGCGGAAACGCGTCAAGTATGTTCGAAACATGTTATGCACGTGTTTACTTCGAACATGTCCGCAGACCATGTTTGTATGACCAATGAGACGGGATCCTCATGGAAAGAAGAAAGCCGCCTCGGACAGGGTCGGCAAATTTTGTACACCCGCAATATTAGTCGGAGAGCATTTTATGGTTATGCGCGTCTTTTAGACGCTCTTGGTCATTCACCGCTTTCGGATAGACGGTCACCGACAGCTTACCGAATGTTTACGCTTCCTTCTTCATCCACTTTCTCGCCAGGCCGTGATCTCTTTGTATAAGGAGAGATAAAGAAAGAGGTGCTCCGCGTGGTCGCCGCGCCCCGCCTTCGTGGTACGCCATCTGGCGTTCCCGTTTACGCAATGTGCTCAACCGTAGCCTCCTCTATACTCGCAAAGCCTTGCACTTCGGCAACGGAGTCATAGAATTGAGTGGCCGGTCGCAGATTTGGAGCGCGAGGATCTGGTAGCACAGAGCACCCAACGGCCGTTTCTCGAGGAACCTGGACGTCAGGCGGGGACCCGAAACACACTTGTTCGCTTGGGAGTAGTGTGTTTCGACGTCTCGCCGCAGCGGGGCGCAAGTCACGTGGCTCTCCCCTCATCCGTTGTCTGCCCCTCCATCTACTTGACTTCGGCGGCCGCGTACCGTGGCGATCTGCCAGACTTTGTCCGTACATACGAGGTTATGGCTCAACTCCCCCGTAACTATGCGGGCAGAAATTGAGGAAGAAGAGGAAAACGGAGACAGAGCGCGGGGACGCACGAACGCCGAGCTGCCTTTATCTCTACAGCAGTCGTCGCACGCATTAAAGAATCCGGAACGCCGGCGTCCGGCGTCCGCGTTCGAACGCGTCCCTCGAGTGCAGCTCCCTTCGTTTCTGCCCGAATGGTCACCGACAGCGGAAAACCGCAGGGCGTATCTTACTATTTTCAAGGTTCGTGATTGGTTGTTCGGCCTTCTTATCGTCCGATGCCGCCACCTGATTGGCTGTGGAGAGATAATGAAATGCGCGGGACTCGCCTCGCACTTCTTAAGCTGTCAATCATCAAGTAAAATCTCATTCCATATCTCCCAACAATACAGGTCTACGATATTATTTTTTTTTATCTCGTTATACTTAAAGCCTGGCCCTCCGTGGATACGCCTGCAGCCTATGTACGACGAGCGAAATAAATAACCCTGACGTCCTTCACTGGTATTAAAAGTGTTTCACTCACGACTACTAGTTAGTACTTGTTAATCCTACCTTTCACCTCGCATACCTGCGCCCCTCCTAAGACCTGCCAGCTGTTCTAGGGCTTAGTAAAACATGAACGTGAGCTCTTACAAAATGACCTACATGGTCCCATCCGTGACACAATGGGGGTATGCCCTGATTTTAATTCTTTCTTTCTTTCTTTATTGGTTTTCCATTTCATACAGAATGGAGGAGGCCGAGGAAAAAAGCTACAAACGCAGCTTGTGGGGCCCTCGGCCCCCTTTAAATGATGGCAGCATTGGACTCACAAAACACTCACACACAGTAACAAAACACTTCCTGGTTGCAATTTAACATGATTAGGTCGGAAAAGGAACACAAAACAATTCTAGGAAATAGCTCGTTTTCATCTCAGGCAGTTCTAAGGGCACCGGTATCAGAAAATGAACACAAAAGATATCTCAGTTCAGAAGGGGTTATAGAGAATATATCGGTGCCAGCCTCCTCAAATGAATTTAGTAGTCGAGGCAAAGTATTCCTAAGCATTTGGTCACCATAATTTGTCCGAGAACGAGGAACTATCCATGGTTCTGGAGTTCGTGTTTTATGCGAAGGTTGCCTTTTTTCTAAGTTTCCTATTTCTAAGAGTGTAGAGGTATTTTTCCTAAGGCTATAATAAAAATCTCGCATAAGCCTCCTTCGGTATATGTCATGAACTTTTGGAATGTTATATTTCTTGAAAAGGTAATCAGTATGTTCGGTGTATGAGACATTGGCAATAACGCGTATCATTCTCTTTTGCATTAAGTGTAATTTATGGAGGTTAGATTCTGTTGTTGTGCCCCATACAAGATGGCAATAGTTAATATGAGATACAAATAGCGTATTTTAGATTAATAAATTAACTGATTCCGGAAGAATATACCTATTTCGATTCACTATACCAGCTATTTGACTAAGTTTGACTAGTACAAAGTTAACATGCTCGTCCCATTGCATGTTACTGGAGAAGTACGTGCCAAGCACTTTTATAGTGTCCAAAACTTCGATGTTTGTGTGATTAAACGCTATGTTATGATGCAATGAGATAGGCGTTCCTCTTGTATAGAAGAAAACGGCTTTAGTCTTATTAGAATTAACTTTTAAACGGTTCTGTTTTGACCAAGAGCTTAATTTACGTAGAACATCATTTGCCATATTGGTTATCTCGGCGTAGGAGCTCGACGATAGAAATATGCTAGTATCGTCCGCATAGATTATAAACTTCGCCTGTTGACATATATGTACGATATCATTGACGTATAAGTTAAAAAGCAACGGGCCAAGAATGCTACCCTGAGGCACACCAGAGATTATTTCTTTGCTTTTAGATGTTAAGCCATTCAGAAAAACGAATTGTCGCCAACGTACCCCGAGATAATTCTTACAGCGGCTTATTAAAACCATGTTCAACTACACCCAGTTCGGCTGATTGGTACCTTGGTCCAGTTCTCCGTCTTCACAGTCAGCCCATGGCGAATTGCCGTATTCGACGAGATATCCTACCACTTGTTCGTGTATGGACGGGCTTTGGACGAGTTAGTGTGGTTCGATCCGGGGAGACAGACCGCGCTGTTTTTATTTTTCACAGAGGGTGCTCCTTTCTTCAGGGAGCACAAACCTTATCTTTTCATTTTCTTTTTTCTCATCGGTTCTGGGACATTTTTTTACGTATTCCCCCGACGTTGGAAAATCCGTGCTATGTTTTCTTCAACGGTAAGCAAGCAGAAGCGCCGACTTTTTTTTTTTTTTTCGTCATCGAAAGCAGACATCGATGAAACACCGAATCACTTCGTAAAATTCCTCTCAAGAAAACACTTGAAAATACGAGAAAAAAAATAAACACAGAAAACGCAGAACTTTAAACGTAACTTCCGTAAATATGCCTTTCTTTCTCTTATTTTTTTCAAAAGTCCTCCCCATTGCTTGTCCGCCATGGCTTGATCATGCACTCTGATCATGTATTGGACAACTGGGTTGAGTCAGCGTTCGACGTCCACTCGGCTCGGCTTTTAATGAAAACGAGTGTTGCGTCAGTGTTCGGCAACCACTCGGATCCAATCCCACGCTTCGTGCCAAAGAAATGGCGACCATCATTGTTGCTTGATGAGATTATTTTTTTGAAAAGGGTCTACGCGGAGCCCAAGTTAGGCTGGGTTGTGGTGACGTGAGAACGCAGAGCTCTGATTGGCTCTGATTGAAGGATAGGGGGTAGACCTGAAAGCAAGCTGCCTTGAGGTCTACCCGCTATCCTTCAACCAGAGCCAATCAGAGCTCTGCGTTCTGATGACATCACAACCCCTGCAAAAGAAGCAGACGAACTTTCCCTCGGCATTACTTCTGTTACCACAAAGAGCTCCTCGCAGTCCACCGCCACGAAGAACTCAGGGAGCTAATGCACCCTCGGAAGAAGCCATGGAAACTTCTTAATAAAGCATACACCTCACGCACTCCACTCTCGAATAAAATTGAACTCGTCTCAATCGTGCTTGGGATAAACCCGGGGAACACACCACGAGTGTGTTATGCGTGCAAGCCATCCCGAACTACCCAGAGTCCCTCCTAACTGAGCGTAAGAAATCGTTACCTACGCATAGAATGCGTGCACGACACAAGCTGCGCTTTTCGGGTTTATCTAGATCGTTAAAAGACAAGTCGAGTGAACGCTTGGTTCGCAGCTTTGGAGGTGAGCTTTTCTCCTCCGTCTAGAGGCTTGGCGAATCATCAGTCCGGCTAAAGTATGGCCCCGGAACGGATTATTCGGCAGTGCTTGTGCCAGGAAACAAAACCTTCTCTCCACAAAAATGGGCTGACGGTGGGCTCGCGAGACAACCTAAGTGATAGGTCCATTACACGAACTTAGACATAGGACTTCAGATGAATCTCTTTTTTGTTTCTTTTTCTACCGGATAAGGGAGGCAAGGAAACAAATTCTTGCTGCCCGATTGGGCCCCTACCTTCGTATACAGTTCAAAGCAACAAAAAAATTCTACAGAAATGAGAAGTCACGCAGTTTCAGATCAAGCCACGCAAAAACAGCACAAAACTAAAAACAATATTTCCCTAAAAACTATACAATAGAATCTGAAAAGCCGCAGACAAACTGCTCATTCATTGTACACACACTTCTCCCGAGCGAACAAGCGCGTTTCGGGTCCTCGCCGCTGCAAAAGCTGTGCGCTGACGTCCAGGTTCTTTGAAAAATGGCTCTCTGATGCTCTGTGCTGCCAGATCCTCGCGCTCCCAATCTGCGACCGGCCACTCTATGGCTCCGTCGTCGAACTGCCAGGCTCTGGGAGTATAGAGGAAACCAGGGGTTTCCCCAGGAATAGAAATCAGGGGGGGTGTCTAAATTTTTTGGGGGGGTTAAAGGGGGGGAGCATTGCGAATATAGGAGTCGTTGTGAATTAAGGGGGTGCCTTCGGAAAAACGAGGGGGGGTCCTAACCCCCCCTAGGGGGGGTCTAGGGAAATCCCTGGAGGAAACTGTGGTAAAGCGAAAGGCGCTGTGAACACGCACCCACCTGATTGGCCTGGCGCAGGTGCGGACGAAAGAGGAGAAGGGCAACCTGCGCCGCGGCTTCTGGCTCCAGCTCGAGGCCAAGAAGCTGGTGTCGCACTGGTTCCGGCACCCCGCCGACAACCTGGGCCTCGTGGTGCACGCGTACGACGCCCAGGGACGCAAGCTGCTCGCCGTCACAGACCCGCCGCCCGGGAGAGACTCGCTGGTGAGTGACACCCTCCTTCGAGCTAACGACGGTGCCTGGAGTGCCTCAGATCAAAACAGATACCTCGAGAGGTATCTATCTGAAGGCACATGAGGTCCCATGAAACGCGAAACGGCACTTTTTGCCCGGAATATTTGTACTCCAGAAGCTCTCCCACTGTTCGCTTCGTTGCATCTACACATGGAGAAACCGTTAGCGCGAAAAAGGAGGTCCGGTGGCCGAGTAAGCATGCACCACAGGTAGGAGAACTTGGGTAATAAAGGTATAAGAAAGTAGCTCAGAGCACTTGGAGTGACAGCTCGCGCCGCAGAACCCACAAGTCCCGGGATCGACCCCTGTCCCTGCCCGTTACAATCCGTATGTGCATCGTACTGGCGTGCGGCCGTGTATCTATACTGCGCGGTGCACGTCGAAGAACTAAAAGCTCTCTAATACCGAACGTTTCATTTGTTTTGTTTTGCCTCTTAAGGATACCCCCCGCGCGTTTCTCTGTATTTTTTTCTCCAATACCTCTCCGGCATTACCTGCATTAAATAAAACAAGTATTTATTTACTTGCCTTCTGGCCAAAGACAAACACAATAACATTAAAATAAGAGTCTACGCACAGCGATCTGGTGATAAATCATCACACTGAAAAACCCTGAGGTGCAGGACGCAAAGAGAAGAAAAAAATTTAAGGTTGTCCCCTTCTTCAATCGTCGTCTCCGATTTTTTTTTTTTTAATGTGTGTAACATTAATTAGCTCGCCTGTTTACTTACTCTTTCTTCGATGTCTGTTTCAGCGCATTGTTCCTTTAAATATGACACTTATGCGTATTTTATGGCAATAGCTGCTATGGGCTCTTCCCTTCACTCGCGATGATGTAGGGCGTCTGTTGTCAATATACCCCAATGCTTGAAAATAAAAATCGAAAAAAAAACTCACAGCAGTTTACTCAGGATTCTAATTCGAGACCCCTGATTGTGAAGCGAGCGCGCTACTTTTGAGCCACGCCCTCTGGAACCTAATAAACCGCATGTGTCGAGGACAGCTGCGCATTCAGTTTCGCACAGCGTCCGCTAGATGGCCGCAGTTGTGGTGACGGCGCGCAGCGCCCCGGCCTTGAGTCTCACGCTGCGTTCGTTAAAGGGCTTTTATGCGTATAAAATGAATGAGTGTGTCACTTTACAAGCAGACATTGGCGAAGGCTCCGCACGTAATACGGTGCTCCCACCGGGAAGAAATCTGATACTTCGCCCAGCGGACCGCACGTCACGTGATGCTGACGTCACGCCTTTCTGCGGCGGCGCGGTGACTGCCTGAATCAGCCGCTCCTACCCGAAGGAAATATGGCATGCAACACGTCAATGAATAGAGAATGCAAGGCTGAACAGAACTAAGAAGTTCAGATTCTTCAACTGACGATGATATTGCGTGTAGTTTTAAAAATATCACAAGTCAAACTTTGATTTCGGGCGTCAATACGGCAAAACCAAAAATATGTGCTAGAGAGGGATGGCAACACTGGTATCAGTTGTACGGTCGCGACGTGAAGTCACGGTAGTGCTGCGGCACGCGTCGCCCAGTGTTGCCGGAGTAAAAGCTAACCCGCTTGCTACGTGCTAAAGATTAGCTGGTCATATCTTTAAAATCGGTATTAGTGGAGTGCGCGGTTTCACTTTGACGTAATATTTCGCGTGTGTTCTTATTTCTATTAAAGCGATACCAGTCATTTATTTTAGTTTTGTTTTCGACCGGAGTTATGGTGTACTTATGGCCTCCCAACGGCAGAAATGGCTACAGTGGCGCGTGTTGAGGATCTCACGTCACCGCGGCTGCCGCAGCTGTGGCCTCACGGAGCGCATGGCACAAGTCTGCTAACCCTGATTCTGTTGTAAAACACAAAATATTGGACGGAATTTTGCTACAGAACACGCCAAGAAAGAAGAAGCGATGGACATTTTTAACGTGGAAAGGTCTCCAGCTTGAGAAAAACAGCAAAATTCACAAAACAACTAAACAGGGTCTTTTTCACAATATTGGCGAACTGCTTCTTGTCGCAATCACCGCTTTTCGTAGGCTCCTTCAGCATATCTGAGCACCATTTAAAAGCACTCTGATTAAATGTGTCGATACAATGATCCCAATCGTCTAAGGATGGTTTTGTTATGCAGCGCCAAATTCAATATTTCAATAGAATGCCAGAAAACTGAAAACACGTTTTTTTGTTTTCAAATATTCGCCAGTTTATTTAAAAGTATAGTTTTCTGATAGTTTTCGTATGTGAATCTAAGCTCCGAGATTATTTGCGACTCTCAGAGCACGAAATATTTCACTCCGCAAGTACATCTGGCCCTTCAAGAGTAATGGTTGCGGTGCAGAAAGAACTCACATGTGCGTCTTAGGGCGTTCTATCAGCACCCCGTTAATGAATTCCTTGCGTAACCGTCCAAAAAGTAAAGTGTAAGGTTTCTGTAATCGCAGCGTACATACCACATAGTTCCAGGTTTGCCCGGCTCAACACATAATGACCAGGAATCAGCACGCGAGGAAGACGCCCTGGCTGACCTCATATTATTCCATCAATGTTGAAGGCACCTTCGGTGCCCTGGCGTTCCAGAATGCCTGTGGTGTTTCTCAAAGTAGTTTCCTAGAGTTGCTCATAGTTCACCTTAAATCCACGTTTACTGCCTGAGACAGCATTCTTCAGCAAAAATAAGGCGTCTGTATCAGATCATGCTTAGCGCCATTCATTAGCGACATTTAACCTGCGCGCCACGATAGCCTGCTTCAGGATCGCCTAAAGTATTCCAAAATGGTCGAACTGTTTCATTATGTGGAAGATTTTCTGCTCGTCTTGGATTGAGATAACTGCTTTCTTGAACATTCTGTTTCCACTGTCCTAACAACATTCAAGACCTGTGTAGCGCCACTATAAATCACTCATGGGCTTCCCTGTGGAGGCTCGTTCAGCCTCTTAAACTGCCGACGCCTTTTATAAGGTGATCACGTCTGTTGGGCTAATGAACCTAAGGGGAAAAGGCCACTCCTTCATTTCTAATTGGCACTCTCAGAATTATTTAGGAAGAGCATAATCAATCTATGCTTTAAAAATGCCTTGACAAAATCTCGCCTGAAGTCGATTACAAGCACTTTCGAAGGCCTGACTTCCAGGATTGTTTCAGCAATGTACTACGTATCCCTATTAGCTTTCCCGGCTGAAAACATTCTGAAAACTATAAAGCGAGGTGTTGGCATTGACAGACAGTTAA